>NW_024502014.1:891594-1389460 GCF_017590055.1 Onychostruthus taczanowskii
ACTGATCAACTGATAGTTTACTGTCTTGACCTTGTTTTATTTGCATACTATTTATAGTGTGTGTTTTCCTCTACACCTGTGAAAACAGCTGAAAGTCTCACAGAGGCCTGGCTAGAGAATCTTGCTATTTGAGCTGGATAAGCTCTTGATATGAGAAAGTGAATTTAATTTACTTTGTTATTTTCTATTTGGTGTACATTTAGATATTTTTTAATAAGGTGGTTGCTGAATTACAAACTTTATAATATTTTATTGTTACTTTGTGTAATGGTAGATGTCCATCAGATGTTATTGCAGTATGGTCTTAATCACAATGTTCCTCTTCATTAATAATATAGGTTTGACTTTGACATATTATTGTCAAAGAGGAATCTACCTATTGGGATATACCAATTGGCTTTTTTTTCCCCAACCGAGAAGGAAAGCACTGAACTGGTTCTTTGCTCACTTCACTGAAATTTGTCATGCAACTGCAGAACTGAAAGCACAGAAATTTCTAGTAGCAGTAGGGTTGTACATATACTGCATGTGATACGGCTGCTGATTCTTGTACATTCTCTAATTTCATCATGTGTGGATCAGAGGTAAATATCTTAGAGGTTAAGCAAAACTGTGGAATTTACTAAGATCAAATGAAATTTATTAATACAAAAACATTTTTAACTTTCATGTTGTGCCTGCTCTGAAGAACAGTGGTTTGTTTGCCGCAGTGCACTTGCATCTGTTTTGTTTTCATTAATGAGTTCTTGGCATTGAATGCAACATTAATTGTTGATGCTGTGTCCTGATGTGACTGATGTTTTTGACAGGGAGCCTCTAAATGAATCAGTGAACAAATAAATAAAAAATGGAATTTATGAGCTCAGTTCTGTCTCCTGTTATGCCTAAGTAACTAGGCAAATTAAAGGAGTTCAGACACAGATAATCTCTACTGTGTATTACATAATATGTGAAAATTTATTAAGAAAAATAGTATAATTCATCTCAGATTAAAAGATGTAGTTACAGTTTCTTGAGCATTTTAAGAATGAATGTGACATCAGACTTGAAACCTAATTTTTTATGAGCTTCTCTGGAGTCAGTTCCTTAAGCATAGATACAAACCAGCTAGAAATACAATTTTAAATCAATGTACAGTTCATGCATATCAATATGACCCGTTATTAATGCTTTCCTAAAAGAAGAGTCAAAAAGTCTACTGGGCCTACTTATTGAAAACTATCTCTGCCAAACCATAGGATTTAAACTTAGGTTGCAATTAATGGCCTAATTTGTAGCACTGTGAGTTCTTGTCCAGTAATAATCTTACTGAGAGACAAGTCTCTGAAGACAGATGACATCAGGAGCCGTTCTGACATTGTCAAAAAAAGTACTGCACAGTCTCCAGAAGTTTTAATTTTATGATGATGAGATCATCACTACAGATATCAGAATCAAATAAAAAGGTCTGATCCCATAAAGACAATTGCAAACACAATAATGTGGAGATGATCAAGCACAGAACCTGCAATGAATAAATGATCACGAGAAGTAATCAAACAGTTTGCAGATGTCATCATTCCCTGTTGAGAAGCATTTTGGAAATAGATTTCAAAGTCTGAATTTACTTTTAATAAATTGCTTCCTTATTCATGCAGTTGGAGATGATGGGGTTTTTTTTGGTTTTATGTTTGGGGTTTTTTTTCTCCAAACAATTAGTGATGCAGCATCGACTACTGAGCTGGCAAGGATCACTGAATACCAGAATTTGCAATGGCAGTTTTTGCAGTTTCCTTCCCAGACTACATCAGAAACAAACACTGACCTGGAATCCTACTTAAGTGATTTATTTTGTATCTCAGGATGGATATTTGTCAGGTTAGTTCATAAACTAGCTCTAAACATTGTCTTGTTCTTGTTTATGTTTAATACTTGTATATCTACTTGATAAAGGGGCAGCATAAGGATAAATAAAAGAGCAAATCAGATTTGGTTAAGCCATCTGTTCTTTTTAGCATCTGATTACAAGCCAGCATCATCAGTTGGCCATGGCTGAGTAAACCTTGGCCTGTCACAGATAGCAGAGCATTACCTATATCTCTGAATAGATTCAGAAAGAAAAATTAATGTTTTCATAATCAAGTAAGCTACAAAATCCAAAAGGAGAACGTATGGTAATTTCCTACAGGACAGGCATTTTGTCTTATACTTACCATAACCAAAACTAAAAACAGTGACAGCAGTTGCAATTTTGTTGTAGTTTGCTTTATAGCTGATTAAAAATACAGCCTCCTATGATGCTGTCACTCACAAAGAATATTCCCTGTAAATAACTGGCTACATTCCAGCTGAAATTTATCTTTGTAGTAATTTCTTATTTAAGTTTTTGGAATAGAATTACTGTGGTACTCCACTTTGAAAAACATATGAAGGCTAACCACAGACTGATAAAAGGAAAAAATACACATCAATGTTAGCATTTCAGAAGCATCCTTTATCCCACAAAGCCTTTCATCCCATTTGTTATCAAACAGTCCAAAAGTCTGAGGATAAATAAGGTCTGTTTTTATAGGAGTTTCAATAGATAGAGATTTCCTGAATCCAATAGTTTGTTGATCTACATTTTTAAAAAGTCCACCATTTTTTAGTCATAAAATATTGACAGTTCTTACAATCCCTGATTGACAAATTTATCTTCTTAATATTTTTAATATTTAATATGTTACAAAAGATCAGCAATGTGGAAATCTTAACACTGCTTATGTGTGTTGTGTAGCCAAGTCCTAGCATATGTCCCAGACCACGCACATCTATTTGATGTATGGCACCCTCTTATGATAATTTATCTGTTAAGGTAATATATTCTAACCTTAGTTTTGAAGAGTAAAACTATTGAATATATTCTGAAGACCTTTGAGAATACTTTGAAGAGACCAGGATCAGCAGAATCTGCTACCCAGCATACGATCCAAGCTTTCTTGGTACTTTCTCTTTATTTATATATTATTAATATTCTTTTAATTCATCAAAGGCTTTTTCAACTTTAGGGCCCTGGGACATGCTCATATCCTACTGTTTTGGTAGCTATGTGTAGATATCTTCTTTTAATTTTTTTTTTCACATTTGCAGATGCTACTTAATAGGTGAACAGGTACTGGATAAGAAGATAAAAAAATGCAAGTGATGAGATCAAGGGTATGGACCAAAAAAGGAGTGACTTTGGGATGTGTTTGTACTTTTGTTATTGACTCATCAGGGGAGAAACAGCAGAACTTGTAACTTGTTCTTTTGTAGAGTCAGTGGATTCTTGCCAATATATCTCCTGTGAAATTAGCATCATATTTTTACTATTGGCCTCTAAGAATCAGGATTGACTGTAGTATTGCAGCTTCATTGTATGATGCATGCACAGCTTGCTTAGGATTTAGAAAGTATTTTATTACCCAAGCTAGAAGTTGAATACATAATATGCATTCAAATACATATTTGTTTGAAAAAATATGTGAAATATACTAAAATAGAAGCAGTGAATAATGGTATTTGCAGTACCAGAATTCCCAGAAACCAAGCAGTGAGAATCTATTTAGTGCCAAACAGAGAAAAGATGTTTAATGAAGCAATGAGAAGGACTGACCCCACACTCATTGGTTATGGACATCTGCTTAATTAGCTGGTCCTTGGGCTGAGCTTTCTGTCAGGTACATGACTGTGTCCAGTTCTCATACTTGAGCCTATGCCATGGTCTCTGTGAGGCTGGCAGGGTCATGGCAGGACCCAGTGACAGCTCAAAGACACACAGAGGCATAAGGCTCTTCTCCTTACAAATTCAAGGCACTGAGACCAGCGTGTGGTGTGAAGTGACATCATAACTGCAGCAAAAAGTTCCTGCTCCAGAAAAGTACAGGAGTAAGAAGACACTCAGTGCTCTTACTATTAGAAGCCAGTTTTATCTCACATCTTTGTGCAGGTTCTATCTGATGGGTTTAGGAGTTTCTCTTCTGGGGTAGATCAGCACATCATTCTCATGTACAAATATCTCCAACAATGCCAGAACCAGATGCTGCTGAGGTGGTGCTAGAATTATTCTGTAGCAAGTCACAGGAGTGTCTGCCCACTGCTGAGGCCTCTCCAGGGTGTGTAATTCAGACTGTTAGCGTGTTGTCTTCCTCAGTATTCCCTCAGTTCCCATCCTGGGCTCTGCAGGGGCTGAAGGTAAATCAGACTGTCAGTGTGCACTCATCCACCTCCAGTTTTAACAGAAGGATTTTGACAGACAGATGGACCTGCATTTCATCCCACTAAATATGATCCAGATAGTGATGCTCTATTGGTGTTAACCAAGCGCAGCAGGATCACCACGAGTGGGGGCAAAGGCAGATGAGAGTTAACAGGAGAGTCCAGGATGCATAAAAAAAACATCAACAGGAGAGATTCAAGGCAGAGAGTGGGCTGAGCAGCTTGATTCCACCCTTAGGCCTAACTGAAATTTCTTTTTACAGATTGGAGGGTAATTTACTGTTATGTTTTGCTTTTTGTATGTGGTGGCCCTCATGGGTGATCTAAATTATAAACATTTTTCTCCTGCATAGCTTGTATTTCACCTGCAGGTTTGATAAATCTGAAGTCCAGTGCTTAGATAGATACCTTCAGCTCTGGATGACTTTGAAATCCAGTGCCCTTTGCTGAGAGACAGGTTATATCAACCGGTGCTATACCTGGGCAAAGGTCAGGGTGTTCTGCCATTTCAGAAAAACAAGACTATTTAGAAATTAATAAAGTTTTCTGTTCACATCTACTGAAATAACCCAAATTCACAAGCTACAGATGAAAGTAGAACTGTAATATAATCAAATAAAACTTTGGTTAATTCTCTGCCTTCCTTCCCAAGAAAACATACATGAAAAGATCAATACAATTAGTTCTCTTCCTACTTTCTAGAGGAGTTTGGAGTTAGACTTCAAAAAACATACTGGAAATAAAAAAAGAAAAGGAAAAAACCCCAAACCCCCACCAAAAGAAGCATGTAAAAATACCAAATAAAAAAGTTCAAATAGATTCTGCACATCAATTTGTTCATGTAAAAATATATTCCTTTTAAAACAGACTGACAGTTATTAATTGATCAAGAGTATGCATAAAACTCTTCTCAAAGCAATTAATTGGACTAATAATCTCTACTTGGACAGCCTTATGAAAACATACTAATTGCAAAAAATAGTGAGAGCTCACTCATTACAAGAGTATGGGGTAGCAAATTAAGTTGAATGAATTAATCTTGGCACTCTTTGTTCCTCTGTGAACATGTAAGTAAACAAAACTCAAACTGAGCAGACAACCTGTCTGACTTAAGCAAGTGTATTAATTATTTGTGAGATATCACTGGGAAAAAATGAACAAAAAATCAAACCCATGCTACTGAGGGGTGTGGAACCAAATCTGACTGAGGAATAGATTTTTTCCTAGGATTTTTTTCCTTTTATTCAAAGAAGGAGTTCAGCTACAAAAGATAACAGTGGAATTTTTGAAAAAATTAATAATTTGCTTTTTTCAGTAAACAGTATGTTTCATGGAACAAAGGAAAACACTGAGTATAAACAATTTAATCTTGTCATCATAGTCAAATTTCATTTCCATAAATTCATCTGAAAATAAATTCAGTTAGATAAATGTCTGTTAAACTTGTATGAAAAGAGCCTCAATGAAGAAAAGAGAAGCAAGCTTCAGAGCATAAATTGCACCATTCATGGGGAATACTTTTGTCTGTGCACATGGAAATATTAAACATCACAGATAGGATAGCTGCTTTAAATTCAGTATCCATATTCTTCTGTATTACACCCAGGCAACTCCAGATGTTTAAATTATTTCTTTTTTTTTTTTGCTTGGTAAAGCACAATATAGCAAAAATATTCCTTACACCAACTTCATTTGAAACAGTTTATAAAACTAGGTTGTAATACACAAACACTGGGACTGAGCAGGTCCAGTTTTGGACACAAGCTTTTTGCTACTAATTTATCTCTCCTTCTTAGTTATATTTTGGTGCACTTCTCAGCTCTCAATCCTGAAATCAGATCTAGTAGGAAGGGGTGAAGGAGGAGTAAAGAGAGAGACCATGCTTTGATCCACTTCCTTCTGAAGCATCACAGCTATCTGAAATCCTTACATTTTCTGTAAATTATTTAAAACATTTTCTGAAAAAAAAAAAAAAAAAGTATTTTGATGTGGAAATGTTGCTGTAGTAGTGCTTCATAGAAAGGTAGAAAAGACATCCCAAGGCCCAGTGCTGTACTCTGCAGCCTGCATGTCACACCCATGATGTGCTGTGACTAAGGACTCCAGCCATGGAGCAGCTCAGCTGCTGGTTGTGTGCAAATGTCATCAGGAAATCTGGTCCAACAGCCTGGGCAGACAAAATAATAATTAAAATATGGAATATAGAATCTTTAGCTATAGATATAAGATACTATTTTCTCCCCTATAAAGCTCCATAATACTCCTACTTTACCTTGAGAAGTTTCATAGTGAAAGGTGAGGTTCCTTCCCTGTTGTGGTGAGCTGTTTTTTAATACTGTGCAGCTTCTAGAAGGGTTGGGGAACCTTTTCCTCTTGGCCAAAGATTTTCCTGTCTCAGCAAAGATGTCTCTTGGTTTGTTCAGTATGTTGCTCACATTTGACTTTGTTTTCTCACTGGAAGGCTTAGAACAGAACATGTGAAGTTTGGGATTTTGCTTGGTTTTGATTCATACAGTTTTTAATTAAATATTTTGCTTCCTTATTGCTGCTTTTGTCCCAATGTATTTTCTGGATTAGGTAAATTGCTGAAACTCCTCTCATGTTTGGAGAAACTGGTAATTTTTATCCAATGAGGAAAATGAGAAAAGGTCATGATGTGCAATATCTCTCTGTCATTGAATAACAAGCTTCTGGAACTTGAACTAAGAGATTTTGTCATGAAACAAAAATTACTACTTTGGCTTGCTGGAAATAATTCTGGATCAAGTTAAGGATTTATGCAGAATAAAAGGTGAGAGAATGCTCTCTCCATCAACTTTCTCCTTCATTATGCTCTAAGATGTGACCCTAACATCCACAATAGTGAGATTTGTGGTCTATCTAACTTACATTTCACTAAATTCTAATGGCTTGAGTGGTGGGTAGGTGGAAGGTGGATCACTTTGTTCAAGGCAGATTTGTCAAATTTTGCATGGAAATTGCTTGGAAGAAAAACCATTAATTTTAAACCATTTTGTGTCACTTCTCCTTTGGCGCTCATTCCTGTCTCTTCATAGCCACAAAAGAAAGGAAGCACCTGCTTGTACCTTCTCCTCACATACCTACTAGGAAAGCAAATCCTGCTTTAGTCATCAATGTCACTTTAGTCACTTTGCTGTAGTTGCACAGGAGTGTGTAATGGAGCCTTCCATTTAAATGGCTGTTCTACTTTTCCTTTGGGGCCAAAGAACCACAGAAAGTAATGGGAATGCAGATTGGAAGTAAGAGGTATTCCAGACCTACTAACAAAACCAGCATAATGAAAACTGAAGACCTTGAATGATAATAAAAGAACTGAGTTGGTAAAAACTCAACCGATGGAACTCTCATGTGGAACATATTGTGTCTAGAATGTTACAGGTAATTTCCTTTGCCTTTCTCTATAAACATGTTTTTCAAATTGGTTTCATGTTGGTCCAGCTGCTTCAAGCCCAGTATATTGAAAGCATATTCATATGACAGATGACCAGCAGCTGTTGTTGGAAAATGGACAAAGCAAAGGGTAGATGTTGCTTGGGAGGATGAACTTATGCTTCCAGGCAAAACATCTTCCTCAATATTTTGCTCCTCTATGAGTTTTTCATTGCAAAGGCTGGGCCAGTGACACTAAGAGGCCTTTTTCTTTCCACAAACAGCTCTAGGAAATGTAGCAAAGAAAGAAGAAACAGAGATCCTGGTGTACTCTTTGGTCAAGGGACTGAATGACAGAGGAAACCTGTTGTTAATCTCTCTGAATTGTTCTCTCTGTTAAAGAAGGTACTGCCATTTGTTAATCCTGGCTCTGATTTATTCCTAACCCTAGAAATATTTTGTATTGAAGATCTGGCAATGGTGTATGTAGCAATACACATACCTCTGTGTAGGCAAGCTAATCCATTTAACTCTGTCCTATCTCCTATATCTTTGATTCAGACTTTTTTTTCCCAACCTTTTTTTCCCCCGTTCAAACACAGTTTAGTTGAAATACAGGAAAGCTATGCTTTTAATGACTGAAAGAAATAGAATTTTCTTTTCTTTTGATTCTTGCCTAAAACATTCCATGCTTGTCCTGAGAAGGACAGAAAAACACCACAATCCATTTAACTGGCAACATAACATGCATAGACAAAGGGTTTAAATGTAGGTTATACTTCCTTTACTGCCAGGAAAGTGTCTGCTTCCTGGGGACCCCTTTTTGAGAAGTGCTCCAAGTGAGGCCACACTCCAATACAGCCACAGGGATACAAATGTATGGGGCTCTTTGCAGATCATTACAGGCAACTGTGTAATGTTACAAGTTGGCTTCATTTTTAAGTGGCATTGATATTATTTCAGGTACTTAATAATTTTTTTCTGTTTGTAAAAAATTGCATATTCGTTAACTATCTGTTTAAGGATTATGATCTTTTAGGAAAAATGTAATAATTTTGTTTTGTTATGAAGTAGCCCAGAGCTGACAAAAGAAGAAAGTGATGAACCTTGTAAAACACATGTTCACAGTACAAATGGTTCATCATAAATATAAGTCACTCATGGCTCTTTCAGAATTTACAAATAACAGCATTTACAAACAAAGCAGAGGTTCTCCTGCCGTCTTTGAACTGCATATCCTGATGTCAGTGTTTGAAGGTGGTTTGGTGGGAGAGACTGCAAGTTCTGAAAGAGTCAAAAGTAGTTCAAGAGCATAGATTTTAAATTATTTCCTGTGTTCTACCTGTGGTAGAGGAATACCATCCCAAGGGACAAAAAACCAAAAAACATTGTGCTGGAATTGTGCTGAAGCTCTGCCAAGGCCTTTTCCAGTTCTTCCAAGCTTATCACAGGCTGTATTTGTCTGCTATAAATTAAAATCAGTATCATGAACTGTAGCCTTAGCACAAGGCCAGCACTGTTTGTAGTGAAAGGCAGGGGGTTTGCCTGCTGGTTTGAACTGCAGCAAGAACTGAGGAAGCTGATGTCTAACAACTGAGTTATTCCATCAGCTCCTCCTCTGCCTCAGAAGTGCCTGTAAACCCATAGAAAGTTCTGACCAATTAGTCCATCCAGTCACAAAGCTGGATAATCTCTGTCATTCCTGACAGGTATCCAAACTATCTGCTATTAAAATTTTCCCATGCTAAAGTGCCAAAATTTCTCCTTTTCTGTGTTGCAAAAAGAAGTGGTTATATTTGGAAAAAGCTGTTTATGAATGGATTAAACAGGGTGAACTTTGAAATGTGGAACCCATGTCTGGTTTCTCGTCCAATGAGCCAAGAAGAAAATGGTGAAGGAGTGTAACTGCAAGTTCAGGCTGCCAATACAATATCCCATTTGACATTCCCACTCTAAGGGGTTTTGTCACTTGGACAGACCTGTCTGCAGTGCACATTACTTCCCTACCTGGTTTTCAGTGCTTGTCAGGTGGACTGCCTAGGTTTGGGAAAAACCTTTAAATTGCCTTAAATATCCAACAAAACTCAAACTTGTCCCCAGGTGAGACTGAGTCTTAAAAAGCAAATAGAAGCTAAGATGAGACTGAAATTATTTTGACAATCCTAACCAGTCATTATGAATCCTGATGAGGGATTTGTGGAGGATGCAATTGAGTAAACTTGAGTGGAAAACTACCTCCTGATCTCTGCTACGGCCCCCTCTTGGCCCCAGAGATCACTGCCAGAGTAACCTCAAACCTCTCAGTGCTCTTCTTTTGGACTTGGTGAGGGGCACCTGGGAGGGGCACAGCACGGGATGGCCAAGCAGGGCCACGGAGATGGAGCTGGGCTGGGACAGAGCTCAGTGTCCATCAGCATCACTGGGGCTGGGACACAGCCCAGGCTGGGCTGCAATGGGCTGCTGGGCCAGGGCAGGCTGGGAAGCCCTCGGGTGCTGCTGGTCAGGCTCACTGTGGCACAAAAGTGTCCTCAGAGGCTGCATGTGGGCCTGGAGGAGTGTGGCAGCAGAATGTGTGTGCCCTGCTGTGTGCCCTGCAAGGAGCCAGGTGGGAAGGGCAGCACCCAGGAACCCTCTCTTGAGTGACAGAGCTGGGGTCTCTGTGAGCCCTGTGCTGGATGGGGAACAAAGTCTTTGTGCTGTGGGAGAGCGATGAAAATGCTTCCCCTTCAGCAGGACCAAGGCACAGCAGCCACTGGGCACCCCCAGCGAGAGGATAGAGGATAGCACTGTTCTCTGGGGCAAGCTGGTGCTTGGGTGGGCTTTGACATGACAGAATCACAGTCACCCTGTGCTTGGGGCAGCTGACAGGTGAAGTGAGCAGATTCCTGGTGTTCTGCTGGTCAGTGTCCCGGTGAAACGCAATGTGAGCTCTGTGAGCTGCACGCCAGCAGGGAAGTTATTTTCTGTGTGTCTGTAAGAATTTATAGCAAGGATTGTGCTTGTTGGGCCAGGAAAGCACAGATGTGGCCAAATCCTGATCTCAATTGCACGTGCACAGCTCCCAAGGCAGCAAGGCTTCATTGTGGCTCAGCACTTGGCCTAATGAGGGCTTGCATGATTGCCAATAATGTGCATGGCGCACTGGAGAGTGAGCAAACAACAGTTCTCTGTGTCGCTGTGCTCTGCTCTGCAGCATCTGTTTTGCTTCATCATTTTTTAAAAGAAAACCACAAATATTTTTCACTAGGGAGTTGATAAATAACAGTGCTTACATAAAAAAAAAAATAAAATTAGTGGGGATAAAAGTAAATCTTCTAGTATATAAAATCCTTATGCTTTGATTTGAGTATTAATTCACAGATTGTCTCTTATTATGTTGTTCCGTGCTCAGTAAATCTTATGGGGTTTTCTCCCTCAGGAAATCACATGGGGTGATGTCTTAGTGTGATTTATTTTATTTGTATGTCTAAGTTTGCACAGAATTGTCTTTCACAGCAGCATTTTTACATGAAGATTTGTATTCCTTGGAAAATTTGGCAAACTGGGGAGTATTTAATAATTTGTCAATGAAACTTTAAATGAAATTTGTTGCAACTTTGTGGATACACATGACGAGTGTGATGTGGTGTACTAAGTAGATATTTTAAAGGGATGTGTTCAAAAGATTATATTACATATTTTTCATACTTAAATGGCTTTCTGAGAGGAAATGTGTTCTAGCAAATGGCAGACTACATGTGTGAACAGAAGCAGGGCTAACCTAAAATCTAGTTTTACTCTTTCTCTAATGCTTTGTTGTCTTTCTTGTCTGCATAACATTTAGTTTTAAGATTAGATATAATGAGGAGGTCAACATCAAAGCAGGGGAAACAGCATACACCTGTGAAATGGAAGAGGGGAGTCTGAGCTCTCTGCTATGGAGGGGCTCCCTTTCTGTCAGCCCTGTGCTCTCACTTGGAAAAGCAGAATAGGAAAACCCCAATTCTTTTAGAAGCTGGTGGCATAAGCACAGGATGGTGTTCACCTCTTCTGGAGAGAGGAAGTGGTCTGTAAGAATTATGTGTTTGATAGATTTGTCTGCTTGCTTGGTTGGGATGGGCACTGCTGTATTTTTACCTTCCTTTATGGCTGTAAGCTGATGGTGAGCTCTGCAGTGGTGTTTGGAGTGAGCTGTTGTCTGTCTAAAGTTTTGAGCCTTTTTTTTTAATTTTAGTTGCAAGGTTAGGATTGGACCTTTCCAGTTTATTGAAATAATGTGATTAGGTGAAAGATGAGATTCAAATAACATTAGAAAATACCAAGACAGAGAACCTTGTTTGGGAAACAAAAGAAAACAAAATAAAAAAGGCTATACCTAAATAAAGAGGAGAGTATGTGAAACAAAGAAGAAAAACAGACCCTGAGATATGTGCTTTTTCTAAATGAGAAAACAACTGTAGTAAATGCACCCCCTACATGCATAACCCCTGCCCCCAAACCAAACGGACGTGCAAAAATCAACAGAACACACAGACACACACATTCCCCTGCTACCATGTCACTGGCAATTTCCCAATATTGCTGTTCTGCATCAAGCAGCTAAGGCAGTATTGCAATGCAGTTGCTGCAGGGATATTTTCTGATTTTTGAATAAGTGACCAGAAAAGGACGTGATGATGGGTCTGAATGTGGTCCCTGCTATGAAGAATTGTAGAAGCTCTCCATTCCATCCAAGCCTTGTTGTATGAACTTGATAACGAAAAACATTTTACATTTCATGACAGCACAGAAGTAATTTTTAGCTACTAAGATAAAGGTGTATCATGATACAAATACTGTTGAAGCCTGGATGTCTTTGTGTATGTAGGCACAGAGTCTGTGGTGATTGGGATGGGGCTGGCCCAGCCTCATCCCCAGTGGGCACAGCTGTGAGCAGCACTGACAGCAATGAGCCATGGAGTGCCCAGGGGCACTGACCAACACCAAAGGGAGCAGAGGGCACACAGGGGCAGGGCATCAGCATGAGGGGATAAAAGGCTGGGACAAAGAACAAGGAGGGCAGATGCTTGCAGCCTTCTGGGGTGATGTGATGTTACTCTGTGTGGGCAGATGCCTGAAGTGGTGAGGTGTTACTGTGTATGGGCTGATGCTTTCTGGTATTGTGTGGTGACACTCTGTGTGTCGTGGCCATCTCAACTGTGACATGTGCTGTGGCCTGTGCTGTGATATGTGTAGATATGACTTTATTGCAATACTGATTTTTCTTTTTATAACATACATCTTGCTGACAATAATTCTGATTGAATTTGTTGAAATTGTTTAACAATAACTTATCTCTGCTCATCTCCAATAATTCTTTCACTGTATTTGATTGTATATTTTCTGTTGCACAGCATGATCTAAGTACCAGGTACCGTAGTGCATATTGCTACCTAAAAAACCCTAACTGGGTGACAAGAATGAATTACAATTATAAATTAGTGCATAAGTCTCCTATTTGATAGCGGGAGCTTCAGCAAAATATGGGCACTGGGTGATTAGCTGGCATTCAGTTTTGGATAGTCTAAAGTAAATTTGGTGTTTCATTTCCTGAAATAAACAAAAGAAGTTTCTGAACTGTCAGAAAATAACAGTAGTTCTTAAGGGCTAGTTACAGATCTTTGTTGTGGAATTGTAGTTGTTCCATGAATTCTGCTTCAATCAGGGAGAAATACTCATAAGTGCCAATAAAAATTTTTATGCTGCTTGGGTTTCCTCCTGCCTTCCTCCTCTCAACTTATGACTTTATTCTACTGTCTCTGTTATTAAGTGACACTTTACATGTTTTGAATGCAAATGACTTTAAACTCCCTGTTAGTGAGGCAGAATCACATCAGGTTAATAGCCTGATTAGTATGTGCTACAAAGAAGTGCTGGGTACTGCACAAACCAAAGAAGATGGCTAGGAAGCTGCTTCACAGCATAAGGAAATAGAGTGTTTAATTTTTTAGTGTTTTCTAGATTGGCTTGGCTGTGTCTAAAGCAACCTTTATAAGCAAATGGATCAAATGCTTGGCTCCATCATTTTGCCTTGATCTGTTCTGTGCTCATCCTTTCAGGTGATGGCACAATGCATGTTATATTTTCGTATCTGTCTTAGAGAAGATAAAATGACTTTTTGGATGCTATTTTTATTCCATTTCTAAAGTGAACAGTAGTATGTGATATGTTTTAGAATCTAATGTTGTCTCTTCATTGAAGCCAGTAAATAAATTCCAGCTGATGTCAGTGTGAACAGGAGTCAGTGTGTATTTTGTGGTTCTGACAAACTTATTTTCCACACCAGTGTCACTCAGCATATTCTTACAACTCTTCAATATTGTGCACTCAGGTGATTGAATAGTTTTTCTCCATTTTTTTTTCATAATGTTAAAAATGCGGTCTCATTTACCAAACTAACAACTGTAATCATGTCCACAGAGCAGTACCATTTTAGATGGGAAAGAAACAGATTTTGGCACTGCCCAGCAGAAACCTTGCAAGGCTTGTATAGTCTGCACACAGGAACCGTTGTGACAGGTTTATCGCCAGTGTTTACAGACCTGCTTTGACTTCTCTACATCAATGTCAATGCTTGCTATTGCAAGCTGTAATTTGAAGGTTGAAATGTAGAATACCAAGGGATTTAAAGTATACTTAAATGCATGTTTGCAACTTCAAGTCCTATAATTCCTGAAGATTTATATCTTTACAAGAGCCTGAAATAACAATGAGCCTTTGGAGCACTTCTGCCTGTTAGAGAGGCTCTTAGTTTGAAATTGTACCATTTTCAACATAATGAAATTAATAGTGGGTAACACAGCTCTAGGAACCACAGCTGCATTGACCTGTCTTCCAGTATTTATTGTTCAGTGTATATTTCAATTTTTACCCTCTGTTAAAAGAATATTTTATGTCCTGTTACTCAGAGGCCCTCTGAAGGATAAAGAAATACTGGAATGACTGCCAGCAAAATCCTGTCAAATGTGCAGTCAGCAGTTTGCATCTAAAATACTGTCTAAATTGTGATTCAAAGCTTGTGCAAAAGAATGTTTGTTTGTTTTCAAATTTGTTAGAGACCTCCTGAGAGTTGCTCTGTGCTTTTAGGAAATCAAACATTTCCCAAATTAAAAACATGTAGGGAAAGTCTTAGAGTCTTTTGTTTTCTGTGAAAACACATATTTAAAAACAATGTGGGATTAACACAGTGTGTGTTGGAGCAAATTGTTAGTATAGCCCATGTGTTTTTCTCCTCTGTTATAATGAACTTAACCCCTAGAGAGTATTTCATGCATAGCTGTTAGGAAAAAATACCATAGGGTGGAAAGCCCAAAATTTAAGTGTAGACGTGATAAATTAAATGCAAGGCTTTGCCAAACAAAAACAAGCCCTAGTGTTTGTTCTAGTCCATACTTCCAGAGCAGCAGTGGTGTGTGTTGGTATGTGCTGGCTGGCAGTCAGTTGGTTATCAGTAAGTGAAATATTGTAGCTATTGCATAAGAGTTGAATCTCAGGGATATCTCTACCCATGATATTTTTTGTTCACGATGTCATTGCCTCCATGGCTGTATGTGGCCAGGAGAGTAAGTTTTATTTTGCAATAAGTGAAACTGGATTCCACTGCTGTGTTCTCTGCACACTGAATTGCTGTGCAGGTTTGGATGCTGGGGTGAGGATTTCCTTGGAGCTGGGATTTCTGGGGCTTTGTGCTGTTGATCAGCTTCTCCTGTGGCATAACCAGATCATCAATCAAATGATATGTCAGGAGAGATAAAGGCATGTTTTGTCATGGGATAACCTTGTCAAAATAATTGAACCAACTTCACAGAAAATATAGCCTTTAAACAGCTCCAAGATAAGCAGTGAAGTGTAAGGAAAACTTTATCTTGCATGAAAAGTTTGCAGTTGACTTTTGGGCTGGCTCTGAGATAAAAATTGGAATATGCCCTTAGCACTTTTTTTTTTTTTTTTTTTTTTTTTTTGTGTAGTGTATACTTTTCTAGTGTCTTGACAGTATTGTGATTCAGTTCCACATTTAAATCAAATGCATATTTCTGGGTCACAGTGGCATTTCGGGACTGAACTGTCAAGCACTTAAAGCATATTTGATGTGAACATTAGTGACGAATCTCTCATGAAAAGAATTATAGGAGCACATCCCTTGGTAGAATGTTATCTATGCTTAATCAGTAAGTAGAGTGTATTTTTTCCAATAAATGTTTAAAGTCTTTTTTAATTAACAGGATATTGAATCACAAACATTGCCGATTAAAAAAAAAATTGAGCAACTGTAGAATTTCCAGGGTATAAACTGTACAGATAATGTACCTTTTCTAGAGTCAAGTGCTCATGTCAGACTCTGTACATGGTTCTCCTCCATGTTGCTGACTTAAAAACAGTTACTTGTAGGGTTAATGAGAAACAAAACTTGAGAGAAACCGTCTAAACATACAGTGTGAAGAATAAGTTAAACTGACACTTATTTAAAGTTATTTTGTATTGTTTTAATATTTTCAGTATTTCAAAATACAATCAGTCTGATGTAGACAGCTCTGTGAAAAAGGTTACTGGTTTTGAAGTTGTGTTAGACAGAAAGCTGTTGAAAATGTGTTATTTTCTTTTTAAACAGAACAGTGCATGTAAAAATGACAGATCATAATATAGAGAACCATCACAGATAAGCAGAGAAAATAAAAAATGCCAGAAATATAATTTTTCAGAATTTAACATGTAAAAATGGTACTGTATAGTAGTCTAGTATACAGAGTATGCCTTTCTACTGCTTCTTTCCACTTGTATCTGGAATAATCACGTCACAAAAATCATGTTCAACATTAACAATGCTCTGGCAGGTGACATTCCACCTCAGGTGCACTTATTTATGTCTTGCCTTTGAAAGGCATCCTGCAAATCATACACGTGGCCTCACTTTATAGGTGCTGCTGTACAGACAGTGGGCTTTGGGTCTGGAACCTTGCTTCTCATTCCTGATCTTTTTACAGTGCAAAACATAATCCTTATAGAAGCTTAAAATTTACTTTAACAAGTTTATAGTCATTTATTTTAGATCCTTTAGTGTTTAATAGGTGATTTGAAAATTAAATAGCACTGCTGTAATACATATTTTCACAAAATTAATTTATTTCTGTTTTGTGTTCTGGTTTAGCTGTTTTGGGGTGTTGTTTTTTTTTTTTGGTGTAGTTGTGCACCATGTGATAAACTAAGCATGAGGAAGATTCAGGCTTAGCTAAGCAGGAGGAGGATTCAGGCTTGGTATGCAAAGCTCATCTAAGTCCATAGGCAATATGTTGTTTCCCTTTCCTGGGCATGTATTTAACTGATGGATTTCAAGTGCATAATTCCACTTTTTTTTTTTTTTTTTTCTGAAAGAAAAGTCAATAGCAACAAAATGGCTGCTAGTATCTTACACACTTCTTTTAACTTCAACTTTTCTGTTTATTTACTCAATTTCACAGAAATGGCCAGGTTTGCATTTGCTTGAGAATATGAGTTGGAGATGCTTGAAATTCTCTGTAATTCCAAGTGGAGTAGAAGTTCTCTTTCAGTATTTTTTTTTTTGTTTTATTTTTAATTATCTGTCTGACTTTGGTTCAAAAATTTTTCTTAAAATGCTACTTAATGGGGTTAATTATCTTTACAGTTTTGTATTTGTCCAGCAACAGTCTTTGCTTTCCATCCTTTTCTAACAATTCTTAACCTCTGATCGCTCATGATAAAGCTTCAAGGTAGGACTCTGTCTGTCCTCCTGCCCCAGAGCCTTTGCTTAGTTGCAGCCTAACAACACTACCAGTACACAAAGCTCAGGAATAACTAATATACATAGAAAATAAGTTATACAGTAGATAAACTATAAAAATTTCACAGGCCTAACCTTTAACAGTTTTTCACTTTTTTATGTGACACTGTAAGACACGGTATGAAGTGAGTTTTAACAGGGATATGCAGGGACTGAGTTCTATTTTATTTTCATACAAATTGGAAATGGCAAAATCCAATCTACCATTCTTTTCACTGTCAACCCCTCCTCCCCTCCCCAATCATATTATCATATCTTGTTATCCCTTCTTATTATCATATCTTGTTATCATCAGGTTCCCTTCTGGAACATGAAGCTGCTCCCACTGCAGCTGCAGTATGATGTGGCACTGCTTACATTCCAAGTGGATCTATTTACATCGAATACTCAGCTACAGGCAGCCTGAGTCAGGCTGTTCAAGGCCATTATTGATAATGTAATGTGATCCTGTGTTTAACACAGTATTCTAAATAAATCTGTCCCTAAAATTAAATTTACTTTCTAAAAGGCTAAGCCTAAATTTGGCTTCAAACTCCAATTTGTATGTAGGAAAATTAGGAATTTACTAAGTCTCCACTCCAAGTAAACTTCATTAGCTTAGTCTGTTCTGGGATACAGAAATGAATTACTGAACTGCTGTTCTACAAGTGATTTTGGAGCTACCTAGGTATTTTCTCCAATAAGAATTGCAGACACAACCTGTTAATCTCAAAGATTTAAGGGAGAGCTGGGTGAGGATAGAGGTTAAAAGCAATGAGGAATAGTGGTAAAAAAAGTTACAGAAATACTTTAAGGATGATATTGCCTAAAAATTATTTCTATATACATATATATAGCTGTAGTTATACAGATAACAGTATAGTACTTACAACAACACAGAAACAGATCTCTTTGCTTTGGGTGCTCAACACAGAAGTGGAGATGACTTTCACAATGACATTTATTGATGACCTGTATGTTTTCAGTAATACTTCAGACAGTGAAAGTTGTTATATAATCGAGGTAAACTTCTACAATATAAAACTATGGCTATTGAAAGAGAAAACAATTAACATCCATGAGTCACAAATTGCAACTGCACAAAAATATTGAAAAGAAAATAATACCTAGATTTTGTTACCTAACTTTCCAAATACAAAGCTGGAGCCCATGGCACTAGTCCACTAAAAAGATCACTCAACTCTCAGACATGATCTGCTCTGTCCCTGTTCCTCGAGTGTCCTGCCACACCTGCAGAGCTCCCTGGTGACACTGAGCTTGGGCTGGGCTGTAGCATTGAGGATTTGTTAGCTCAGCCTTGGCTGGGAGGTCGCTGTGGAGGTGCACTCAGTGATTGATAGAACAGCCCTGGCTTTGCACTAAGCTGAATGATTTATTCTTTGTGTGTGTGTTTTTCCCTCCAGTCTGTTGCAAAACCAAAAATAAATATTTACATTTAACACTTAATATTTACAAATTCAACAAGTCCCTGTTTTAGGCCTTCAACCACCCTCTCCCAAGGATTTGTTTCTCCTTGCAGTGGCAAATATTTCCCTGGGAATACCTGCACTTCAGTATACTTAAAAAGGAGGTCAGGTTTATCAAAAGAAACCTTTGCTGAAGCTATTCAAGCAAAACTAGAAAACTTACTGTATTCTCTGGTGCTGTCACAGTTTCAAGTAGACAAAGGAAACTATCACCTAAATAGTAATGCTGGCAAGGTAAAGGACTTTTGGTCTTGTGCTTACTCTGCAACCTCTTGATTAACAATGTAAACACGAGGAAATTGTTAGGCTGAGAAGCCAGATTAATTCCTGCTCTATCTGTAATGATTTTGTTGGAATTTGGGCTAACCAGTGTAGATTATACAGTATGATTTAGGATGGGCGTACAAGCAGGGAGTAGAGCACAAAACATGAGTCACATAAGTACTATTGCACAACAAATAGAAATAGATAATATGCATGTACATGTCAAATATGTAATTGAGTAATTATTCAGCAAAAAAAAAAATTGTTCATTCAAATAAATCAAATTGTGGTGGAATGGGGGTTGTAATGCCTGTATTTAGGGTTATATGCTGTTCCCATTAGTACTGTCTTGGGCTCCTCACAACACAGTGAGGTACAAGGACAGACTAAGAGTTTGTAGCATTTTACTCTGGTCATCACAGCAATGAAAAGCACTGTGGATACTTCTTTTAAAAATAACTGCATACTATTGCATATTAATAGTTTTAGCTTTGTGGTTTTTGAGGTAATGGGAGTTTGCTCTTAAACATCTACCAGTTTTCTTTTGATATTAGAGGACTCAATCCAAAGTTCCCCAGAGATGGCAAAGTCATACAGAGCCAAATCTTACTCCGTCCTTTGCTGGCATTGGGTAGGTCCTTGCCCTAAAGAATATTCTGCCCCTCAGTAGGGACCACAGGGCCAAGGGTCCCCAGCAAAGGCCAGACTGTCCCTCTGCCTCGCCTGTGCTCTGCCTGCCCCACACACAGGTGGGCAGGGGAGTGTAAGGCTCAGCAATAACACATTTCCCAGCACCTGCCTTGGGTGCAGATACATGATGGAAGTGGTGTGGGTGCCCATCCTGTGGGCTCTTCCCTTGGCTGTCAGTTTGGGGTGTTGTGAAACTGCAGCATCTGGTTGTACACAGTAACTCTGTGCTTCAAGGAATTTACTTCTTGCTGTTACCCAGTTAGAGTGGCTTTCCAGTATCTGCTATCTGCTGATTTTTTTTTTTTTTTCTTTTAAGGAGCTAGCATATTTGGCAGCTGATGATTGTTTCCTTACTCCTTAGGAGTAAGGAAATTTCCCTGTGTTATTTAGGAAAGCTTTCCCCTCCACTTTCTTTGCCTATCGATTCAAGGTCTGTGCTGCCCTCGGAGCACACCAGGTGCAGTCCCTTCCTACCTTTCCTGCAGTGACACAGCTGAATGTGCATGCTCCTGCTTTTTCACATGGCACAGGCAGATGCAGGTGGCACCAGTAGCTTAGGATACACAGCCTCTTAAAACTGCAGGATCTGGCATGAAACGATCAAGATCAGTAACCAATGGCTTTGATTTTTATGTCTTCTCTTTGAGATGACTCCTGTAGTAATGCAGTCAATGTTTTGCAAATGAGCTCCCTGTTGTGGTCACTGGGGGACGCTGGGTTTCAGTGACTGAAGGGATGAGCAGGTGATGAGAAAACGCTTGCTTAGACCCTGTCAAGGAAGTTACTGGCTTCTCAGATGGACAAGTTTGTGGCAAGGAGTTTTGCCACAGTGAGGATCTTCAGATCCTTCAGGCGGCAGGGAAGTGTTGCTGTTTCTTCCTGTAACAACTTTTGAGATGTAAAGCAAATTTGTGGCTGCATCCAGCAGGTGGCAAGCACAGCACACAGAATTATGGCTGGACAGAGATGCTTCTGCCAGGGGAAGCCCCCGATGCTGCTCAGCATGTGTGTCCATGAACAAAATATACAGATAAATGACAATCTCTGCCAGTCCTTTGTCAGCTTAGATAGCTTTGTCAGCTTAGGGCACCGGTCCTCTTCTGTGCTATTGATAATGCGTCGGGTTATTGCCATATTCAATTTAAGCAAATGGCTGTCTCACATGTGAGCTAAATAGAAAGAATTCAGTATAACAATTTAAATATGTCTTTAAATGACATAGTTAAATGACATTCAGGCTTCAAATGTCAAGATGCTAGCTTGCAATTAACTTAAAATTTTAATGAAAAAGAGGTTTTTTTATCATACAGCTTTAGAAGTTGTGACTCGTCACAGCGCCTTGCAATGTATGTGAGTAGACACATTGTTCCCATTTTTGCAGCTGGAAGAACAGAGGCAAAACTGAAAAAAACTTCCCTAGTACAAGTGAATAAAAGAGTAGGAAGATTTCTAGATCTGGTTGTAGGCCCATTTTTTCCTTAAGAAGTATTAAACTACAGAAATAACTGTTTTGTGTGTTTTGATTTTGATCATCAGAAAATATGGATAATCCAACCACTCGCTACTTGAGACAAAGCCACATTAGAGGTGTGATTTTGAAAATAGTAAATACTCTAATTTTTTAAGGAACATGTGATTTTCCACATGATATATGCAAAGTTTTTGATTTTTTCGTAAGTTTTGTAGTGTCAAAAACTATTTATGAACTCATTATCTTTGAGGACAATAAATGGGTGTGAATCAGGCATAAATATTATCTGAAGCTCATTATTTGAGGTGAAAAAGACACATATGAGGATATCATTGGTGGAAACTTCCCACAGTGCTTGTCACCTTTCCTCTTGATTTGTAATGAGACTTTGAGCCAGACTTTAGTTCTGATTTATGCTAGTATAAATCTGAATTTGTTCCACATAAATAAAAAAATGTTGTACAGTGAGAAAATACCTTGGGCATAATTTTATATAAATGGAGAGAGATTCCATAAAAGCCAAGTAAAGTTTGATCTTGGATGTTTTGTGATGGGACTAAAAGTATTATTAGTTAAACTGATGCATAAGCATTGTCATATTTTTGCTTATCGGTATATGAGTTTAATAAATGTGCAGGAATTTGAATTTTTTTAATTTTAGTCATACAGAGTATGGAGTCAACTCCTTCTGTATATAAAGTTCTTCAAAGTCAGGGCTTATCATGAAAGGCTGAGTGAACCCTGTTTCTGTGCACATAGTTATTTTTTTAACTACTACAAAAATACCCCTTGAGATATAAATGTACATTTCTGAAGCAGTGTTTGAAATGTATGAGTAGGAATATAAATCTAAAAATATATTTATTCTATATTTAATAAATAAATCTGCATTTTATTGCATATATTATTATGAAAAAATTGCCATTAAAAAAATAGTAGCATAAATCAGAATAAGACCAATTTCAAGGACCTTAAATTTCCATTTGAGTTTAAAATTGGGCCTCTATATATAGCATATATTTGAAAATATATTATAAATATGATTATAGGACATTTATGTAATTAAAAATAAACCAACAAAACAAGAAACAAAGCTTCACTTCTTCAACAGAATAACTCACATATATGCAAGTCAGGTTCTTTGTGTTTCATGTTATTTATAGAAGCTTTTCCTTTTGAAACACCTGTGAACTAAAGTTAGGAGTTTTCCCTCCCCTTCTTTCGTAGTTCCAAGCAAACGGTGGGATGTGGCAGGAACTCTGACACACCTGTCCAACACTTAGGCTGCTTTCAGTAAAGAAAAACCAAATGCAAATGAAGCAGTCCTCTTTACAACATGAGCTGAAAGGCCACTGCTGACTCTTTACAGTAAGATTTCTCTGAGGTGATCCAGTGTTGCTGTAATGAGCTGTGATGTTCAGGACTGCAGATGAATCTTGTTGTTCTTGCTGCTTCGCAAGGTTGTTCAAAAGAAGAACTTTGTGAAATGCCTCAATCGGTGTCGAAAGGCCCGGCAGTCTTTTTGGTGTGCAAGCGGATATTTTCTGGTGGCCGATAGGAGAGGGAGCTCATTTTGGTTGTGAGGCTTGGATGTGTGCTGACGTTTGGTGGGATGTATTTTATTAGCTGAAGGAAGTATTTTTTAAAGTTTTTTCCAAAAAAAACATAAAAAAAGGGATTCAGACAGTTGTTAAAGTAAGCGATACAAATGGTGAAGGGCATAGCTGTATCCACAATATCGGTGATTTTGCAATCTGTTATTACATGTAATTGGATCAACACATCCAGAAAAGTGAAGACTTGATGAGGAATCCAGGAAAAGAAAAAGAAAAACACAATTGCTACAATCATCTTGAAGATATCATCGTTTCTAGTCTTATTTTTTTGAATTTGATACGCCTTCTTCAGAGTCTTCCAAATTAAGGTGTAGCTTGTTAATATGATCAGAAAAGGAACTAAAAAGCCCAGCAAATTTTTGGATAACCCTAACCCGACCCGGAGCGTCGTGTTGTTGCTCTCGTAGCGGAAGCCGCAGACCGTCATGTTCAAGTTCTCAGCGAAGAAGATGTTGCGGTGGATGATGACGGGCAGGCTGGCCACGCCGGCCAGCAGCCAGATGGCGATGCAGGTCACGCGGGCCACGAAGATGGTGCGGCGGACGCGCGACTGCACCGGGTGCACGATGGCCAGGTAGCGGTCGATGCTCAGGCAGGTGAGCAGGAACACGCTGGCGTACAGGTTGAAGCTGATCCCCGCCGAGGCCAGCTTGCACAAACAGTTGCCAAAAGGCCACTGGTACTCCATGGCCGTGTAGGCTGCCCACAGGGGCAGCGTTATCAAAAAGCACAAGTCAGCCAGGGCCAGGTTGAGAAGAAAGAT
Source organism: Onychostruthus taczanowskii (assembly GCF_017590055.1). Taxonomy (NCBI): domain Eukaryota; kingdom Metazoa; phylum Chordata; class Aves; order Passeriformes; family Passeridae; genus Onychostruthus; species Onychostruthus taczanowskii. The sequence goes on from NW_024502014.1 coordinate 915,284, forward strand.
GCTGGCTACGGTTTTTAGTTTCATGTAGCAGTAAATGACGATAACGACCAGGCTGTTCCCGAATATGCCTATGATAAAGATTATGCTGTAAACGGTTGGAACCATAATGTAGATGTAGCTGTGCCGACCTGAAACAGGACAGTCCACGTGGATTCTTTTAACAGTTTCTTCAGTAGAGTAATTTGGAATCATCTTGAACTCCTCAGCTGTAACGTCGTTTCAGGGAGAAAATATGAAGCTCACACCTAGGAGGGGGAAAGAGGAAGAAAACAGTATTTGTGATAGGGATTTAATTTTTAACAATTCTCAACTAAATGTCAAGTGTTTTGTCAAGTCTAACACAATGTGTCAATGTCTTTGAATTTTAAAATAAGCCATCTTCAAGTGTTTTATCAACCAATTTGTATTTTGATACAGACTTTGCAGAGTAAAACAGAGGTAAGAATGTTAGGAGTAGGCTGAGCATTTTTAGATTATTTTTAACACAAATGAAGTCTAAAAAACCTCTTTCAATTAATAAAGTTCCAATTTAAAATAATACTGGCTAGTAAACATATGTCAAAAATAATAAGAGACTGAAAATAGCAGATAACTATAAAGTCAGCAGATTATTTAGATTATTTTCTTTCCATAAATAGGTGACATATTTAATGAGGTAAGTTATTCAGATATCTCAGAAACTAAACTTAAGCACTCTGAATACTAATTAAGTATGTAAATACAAACTGCAATGAATTAAGAAAATAAGTGAATTTAGATTAGGTACTCATTTGTATCTCTGAAATTAATCACTAGAAATTTTTTTGTATGCACTGAACTTAATTCTTTGACAAAATTTTTACATCACAGAAAAAGATGAAAGCGCACAGTCTAGTATTCTGTTCTACCAAAAATACATTAAATATTCAGAGGTTACTTAGCTCTCCATCTGGCTTGGAATGATGACATTTAGCTACTAGTGAGGAGAGAAAAAAAAATCTGAAAATCCAGACATGTCCTGATCTGTTGTACATTAATTACTGTACTAAGAGTTTAAGAAGGGTGCAAGGGAGAACATATTACTTTTTCAGTTGCTGACAAAATTTATGCATCCCAGACTCGAAGGTGTATTTCTGGATCATATTAAGTGTTCAGTAAGGGTATGAAATCTCCTTTAAAGAGCACCTGTTTGGTTTGCCAAGGCCTGTGTGTTTTTGTAAGAATCCTTTCCTTATTAATGACTGATTACTTTAGAAAGCAGGTAATACAGTGTAAGTGACTCTAATACTCGTTACTTTCCAGAGTCTAAAAACAGATAGTCTTTCCTGAACAATAATGGATGTTTAAACAAAAAAAAAAAAATTATAGTTATTATTGCAGAGTAGTGTTTATTGTTTTCATGATCCAGCCATAAGCCAAACCTAACTTGCGCTCCTTAAAACAAAGATTAACTGAAATACTTTGGCTTCAAAACCAAAACAAAGCCAACCCCAAACAGCAAAGAAACCCTTTATATAAATCTAAGACCCACCCTGAGACCCTGGGCAGTACAGGTGCATTCAGAAAGCAGAGGTGCCCATCATTACAGACACACCAGCGATGGTATAGATGCAGCTGCTCGTTATTTGACTGGTCAGCACTGATGGTCCTTTAAATTCAGAATGCCACAGAGTTTAGTGTTTGACTGGCTCTGGTTGGAAGACAAATCTTTTTACAAATTATTCTGTTTTTAATAGGGAAGTGAGGCACAGCAAAGCCCACACCAGAAGTCTGAAAGAGCCAGGAACTGAACCCAGAATATGGGTTGCAGGCAGGATCTTGTGAGCAAGGTCACCCTTTGGCTCTTAGCCTTTTGAAGACTTGTTATTTCTCTGTCTCAGTTCATGTTCTAGCATATGTGTGCATTCATAACCTGATTCATTTCTACAAAACTAGCAGGGTAATGTCCAAATTTAGGTTCTTGATAATTCTATCAAGTTTATCTAGTAAAATGCAACTAACAGACACTTTGTCAAGATGTGTCATGCAACACTTCCCAGTCCCTTCAATTCATTCTGTGTATTAGTCTTGTTGCTTCAGTTGGCACAGATGTCTCTAAATTACTTCAACTATTTTTGCCATGTTTAAGAAATTAAAAAGCCAAGCAAATAGAGTTAACACAAAGGAAGGTTCACCATTCTGATCACATGTGGCATTTTAGTACATCCTGAGCAAAACCTGGCTTTTAAACTGTGCCAAATCTTAAATACAAGGTGTTTGGCTCTGTGGAAGGTCAGCCTATCCCTGGGACAGGGAAACCACAATAGAAAGATTTCAAGATATATCCTTATCTCATCCCTTGGTTATGAAAGTAACTTTGACAGTAACTGATATGTTCTGCAACATCAAGGTCTGGCAACATTTGCCCTGTCCTAGCTACAGGCTGGTGCTGTATGGTCAATTCTTTGCTCCCTTATATACCCACTAAAGTTACAGCCCACAGTTTTGCAGTAAGAATCTGTAGTGAAGTTTCTGCTCAGGAGATCACCTGTGCAAATGTGACTGGCAATATTATGGGTCAGGCCTGGTTAAGGCTGGGCAAGACCTTTCTCAGTGACAAGATTCACCAGTTCCTGGTACAATTTGGCTCTGTGGGTACTGAGTGATAGATTCAGTGTTTAAAAGGCAAATGCAGCTGAGGGTGACTATTCCCTTTTGGTGGGGTTGATTCTCCACAATGGTAGATGCCAAGGCAATTTTCCCATGGTCTCCTCATGTACCCCTTCAGTGTACTGCATTGTGGTGTTTTGCTTCCAATTTCCCTTTTCTGCCCACATGGCCACCTGTACTGTTTCATGTCAGTAGAAGCTTTAGCTGAAACTAATTAATAGCATATGTACTTTAGAGAAAGAGTAACAGTGATTCTATTACCTTTTCAGAAAAGTGTTAAAATAAAAAATAATTCAGTTGGGAATAAATGTCTGGCACTCTGAGGTATTGAATTGCCTGAGCAAATTCTGGAGTGCTTGGGAAATAAAAAAAGGCAGAGCAATTCCCATGAAGAATCAGGAATTTTTTCAGGAAATAGTATTATACCTCAATCTTCCTCTGCAAGACTGTGTAATCCTTCTGGAGGTAAAAGGCTTTAGCGTAACACTGAAGTCAGTGGAATTGTGCAAGCGATGTGTCTGGTATGCTGTGACTATTAAATTATACTAAGGAATTGCAATCAATAATTAAAAGAAATCCATCAATATTTTCAGTAAATGACAAGGAAGCAGAAATATGTAATGTGATTGCTTTTGGGTAAACACATATGGATTGCCATCTGGGTATCTGAAAACTGTCTGAACGTTGCTGTGAGAATGAACCTCGTAGGAGCTGTACAAATGAAGCACACTAAGGAACACACTGATAATCCCAAATGGAATTTTTAAATTTCCTGAAAATTCTAAACTTTCAGAGCTAGCCTCAGGTTGGATCTACTTCCTTGAGCACAACTGTAACTTCAGAGCATTAGGAAAAGCTTCAAAGTTGGAGAAGGTAATTTTTTTTGGAAGGCATGGGCCCAGGGCTGTGCTGAGTAGTGAGGGCCACTACAGCACTGTGAATTCCTCACAGGCAGTGATTTCTTTCCCATACCACCTTCAGTTTTTCCTGTTATTCTCACTTGCCACAGTTCATCTGCTTGTCCCAGGATCATGGCTGCACACATGCAAAGCAGATACTGGCCAGTTAAATGCGTCCTTTAGGTTGTGCACATTGATAATTCCATGTAAAGCATCTCAAATGACCCGTGTTAACATAATGATAATTAGATCATTTTAAGGCTGACACACAAGGTGCTTTTTCTAACAGAATTGAATTGTGACTGAAAGGTGTGGTGGCATCAATCTCCAACAAATTATCTGGTGAGCAGCAAGTACCTATTCTGAGGTACTGTCTTGTTTGACTTTTTACCTTTTTTAATTACAATGATTACAATGAGTCACTGATAATGAAATTCTTCAGACTGATCAACTATTATTTACCTCTCCATTCATTGCTTCTGTTGGGTGGACATGCATCCTAATTAAACTGCCTGTGGAAACAAGGAATGCTGGGCTCATGCAAGGTAAACAGCACTTTGCCTACTGAAAGATAAGATAGCAGTGGCTTTCTGTGAGAACTTCATCAGTTAAAAATAGGTAAGCAGGTGTCACAAGTCAGATTTTGAACAAAAATGTACTTAATATTTGCTTTGACAAAGACTAAATAAACTCAGGCTGACAAATCCTGCCACAGCTCATCCACCTTATCACTAGATAATGTGCACTTTCCTTCTGACAGCGGGTGGGTTATTTGCTTTTCTTACAAATGAGAAGATAATTCCATGTTTAAGAGGATACTGCATTCTATTTTTGTGCAATTTTTTTGCACAGTGAGAAAAGACAATGAAAAATGTTTGGAACAATATGTTCAGTATACTAGATATATTTATTTCTTCCTGGTGGCATAAACTCTCCTTTATCTTAAGCATTTAGTCCCTCCCCTTCCTAATTTATTCTAATTGCTGCGAAAGTAATGACACTTACACATGCTTTATTGCAAAGGCTTTTGGGGTCTTTTTCTATTCCACAGAGCAACCCTTTCTATCCTCATGGTCTTAGTGAATAGAGCTACTTCTATTTTATACCTACATTTCAGCACCTTCTGTGCTTTCCTGGAGTTCCTGAGCAGTACCGTTGTGAAGCCACAGATTTACCTTCCTCCTAGCTCTTATTTCTTCAGCTAGTTCTAACAGTCTGTATTTCCCACTGATGGCTTTCCTAAATATCTTCAATCCAGAGTTGACAGATGAATTGTGAAGGGAAAGAGCAATACAAACAAGGGTACATAATTCAAGCTGTGGTGCCATTACAGTGGGCTCTTGTCATCGCTGCTGGTACCTTCCAGAGGTCAGCATCTGACTTTGTAAATGCCAGTAAATCAAAATACTGCTGGAAAGGAGCTGTGATAGGCAGTACAGCACCAGACAGTGCCTGTACATCAGCTCACAACACCAAGAACACAAAGCAAACCTCAGCAGACCTATGTTAGCAGCTGTCCAGCTGCTCTGCAGTTTTGGATCAGGAGGTGGTCTGACATCAGAACAAACAGAACTTGCAGGACCTTGCACTGGCTTTACCATTTTCTTTTAACAGCTGTGCAATGGAGGCAACTGCCAGTCTGTTGAAATTGCTGTTAATTTTGAGATGTTTGCTTTATTTATTTAAAAGTCTGTATCTTTTTAATGCTCTAACCTATTTTTGGATTCATTATGCCTTCCTCTTGCAAGAGCTCAAGCTGGTCTGCTTCACTTGTGCTGGCCTACATAGCTGGAAAATAAACTGCCTGTGGTCCTTTCAGGGTCTGGCTCTCTAGAACATCAAAACCTAAACTGGTTATTACTTTTTTTGCTCTAGCAGAACAGTTCCTGTTACCTTGCAAATGTGCACTGTTTATGTACTCTGACCTTCTCTGTAAGAACTTCTCAGTATTTATTTCCTCTGCCACACTTCAAAAGAGTCTGTCCTTCTGTAGGATGGCCTTATGGCTTATTCTGAGAAGCATTAACATCTATCTTCTGTTTGTTCTCATGGACTACTGTCATTAATTTTCTCTTCACTTCCCAAGTATCTTTCACCTATTCAGTTTCAGTCATAAAATTTATGTCAAAAGGGACAGATGAACAGGCTTTTTCCTCTGGGAAAAATCAGTGCTTGTGGGATGTCTGAACAGTGGAACTGGGGGTGTGTATGATTTCGCATGATTATGAGGGAGGAAAATGCAAAAAGTTAAGCATAGTGACGTTTAAATTGCTTCAAGTTTAACTCATAGTATAGATTTTGACCACTAGAGGTCTGTATTTCCTATTTTAAAATAAGAGAATTGCTGGTTTAGACTCAAGTACCATAACTTTTCAAAATATCCCTTTTGTTCAAGATTATTTAAAATCAAAACATATGGCAATATATATATAATTGTACCTGTACTTATTTAATGTCCCAGGGGTAACTATTTTCACTTTATTTTAGCACCTACCAGCTTTTATCTAATTTCCTATATTCTGGCAAAACATTCCTGGTTTCGCTGATCTTCAGTCCAGTTCTTGCACTTTTAAGACTTAGAATAAGATTCTGCTATTTTATATTTTCAAAGACATATGCAGCTTATGGTCTCTGTTTGAGATGACCCAAATTAAGAAGAATATTTTAAAGAAACTTCACTTTAGCAATGCAGATGGAAAAATAGTGACACCTACTTATTCAACTAAGATGATTTTAGATCTAACTAGACATGTTGTTAATCCAAATATCAGCCAATTTTGAATAAAGTTATTTTTACTGCTGCAAATTACACTTTAGAATTACTTTTTTTTTCTTTAAGGGACTTTCAGAAATTGAAGCCTACACAGTGTTATCCAAATGGTGTGTACATTTTATGAATTTTAAGCAATTTAGTAATTTGAAAATAGCAACATATTTAACAGTTTTTACACCACCATCAACCCCCACTTTTACTAATATACTTGGATTTGTCATTGCCTCTTTGAACAATGTCAGTGCATGATACTGCTATTCTGTTTCAAATTGTGTTTACCTAAATAGTTCCCTAATCCTGGAAAAGGCAAACAGCTTTTAATTCAGATGGAGCAGAAGGGTTGTTTGTGTCATGATGAGGTTTATTTTATTGAAAATAGAAAATGAGCAAACTAGAAACAAAAAAATGGCATAAACTGTCGTGTCTTGTGCCAGATGAGTTGGACTAATGAGTATCTTGTCTTGTACTCATGTCCAGTGGGTCATTCAGTGTATCTCTCTGCACTTAAGGATGTTTGGGTACAAGAATGCAACTTTTTAACAGTCCACAGTGTGATGATGTCACAGTTATAATGAGAGCAGCTGCAGTAGCAGGGACATTTTGGGCTATTGTTTGCATATACTCTCACTGCACATACAGAGTCCACAAACACTGGAAATATCTCTTCCTACTACTTAGCTCATTGGACAAAGCTAACCATCTATCCCCAACTTGTGTATGTGTTTTTTTTTTTTTTTCCCCCAGATTCTGGGAGGCCCTGATGGACATACTTCTATAAAATTTTACTTGTAGAAGTTAATGCCAAGAGAGGATTGCTCAACTTCACTAGAGTTTCTCAACCTCACCAGAACTTGGTGATTTAGTGAATGCTACCATAGCAATGATTATGGGAAATTTTTTTTCAAAATTTGTTGACAGACAGATCAACAGGGCTACATTAGAGCTAGCCAAAAGTAAAGAGTAAGTACTATTCTTTTAGTTTATAGGTTTCATTTTTAGGATTCTCTAGATTTAAGTTTCAAAGAAAACATCGATTTCCTCTTATACACACATATTTGTTTTCTCTGCTGTTAAGGGTAAGGAAATAATTCTTGGATTCAATCCATGCAGGACTGGACTCCAAAACATGGAAAGATTAACCACTGTCAACATGCAGCGTGTTTAATCTCTTGTGGGGGGGATCAGTGGGGTTGTGGTTTTAGACACTGCTGGCTCTGGCTTGACTGTGTATGTCAGATATTTTAGACTTTTCTATTTAGTTTTCTGGTCTCTTTTCCCCATTTAATCATCAGAACAATCTCTGTTTTCTTTCTTTGACCAAGGCTGCATGAATGTGTTGCAAACTCTCTGGTGTTTAATATGTCTTAGGTATCATATAACCTTAAGGATATGAATATAAAATTATCCCCAGAGCAGTAAGTTAGAAATGAAAAGATAATTAAATAAACAAAGTAAAATATATTTCTAGATTAATAGTTCTATTTCAGTACTTCTGAAACTAAACATGAAAACATTGAAGCACAATGCTAAGCTTCAGAAAAAAAAGATATTTGAAAGGATTCTCATGGGGTCCTGTCACCTTGGCTGGTCTGTCTTGACAGAGAGCAATATCATAATTTCCTTATCTAGGTTATTAAACCTATAGGCAAATTAATTTTAAATATGAAAATTAGTTGTTTTAGCAGGAAGCAGTCACTGCTCTTGTTTATAATGAAGGATAAAGGATTGTCTCTGTCTGTAGAAGAGGCTCAAGACATGTAGGCAGCATATTAAGACTTTGAAATAAGTGCATTAACCACCATCATCAATCCAGGCATTTTGCACCTCTGCTCTGGCCATTAGCTTTACCAAAAAGGAAGACTGGCACCCTTCTGGGAGACAAAAATGATCAATAATCATCAGGCTAACCTAATGTCTGCTCCTCAGGACTGTGTCATTGCCTCATACTACTCACAATGTCATTTGCTGCACATTAGATGAAAGTAAATGAAAGGCAAAATAAGGGTATTTCTGAACAATGCAGGATTGGAATTTCTAAGGTTTTCTGCACTGACATGAAAAGTTTTCTGAATAGCAGCATGATGTAATATTTTAGTATGAATACACATTTTACTGCAGGTTTATAACTTCAAATTTGATGCTGGGTTATGAAGCATCTTTAGGGTATTTGGAAGTACCTGTAAGAATCAATAATTAACCAGAATTAAGCCATCAATCCCAGAATGAATAAAAATGAGATGAGTTTGAGCTGTGAAAGGTTACATGCTGCACGGTTACTTTCTCTGAGTGATAGTAAATGAATGAATTAACACATTTCCTTTATTGCAGTTGGAATTGCCTATATAAAATACAGTGTGCCCCATGTGATTGTTTTTAATAAAAGACAGAAATCGAATTCAGGTTTATTAAGTGTAAGTGAAATAATCTGATGAATTTTAACTTTCTTTTCTCATAGCTTAGTTGCATGAGTAAGAAGTTTTAAAGTTTTTGTGTGTTTTTTTTTGTTAAAGTTTTGTGTTATGTTGCATGGCACATCCAACACAAATGGATACCTAACCCCACATCTGAAATATCTCTATTGCTTCCATATGTAATGCACCATAAGATTCTATTGTGAATGCCTTCAATCTGAGAAGTAAGGGAATTTAGATTAACTCTGGCCTTGATCCATATTTATATTTCAGTCTTATATTAAAAATGCTGTGGAGAGGTTAGAAAGAAAAAACCATAGGTTGAAATGAAAAGCATTGCTGTGAGCATGGTTTATCATGGCCAGTTCTAAGGGCAGAGGTCAGGTACAAGGAGTGGGGTATCTCACCTCCTTTCAGTTCCTACATAAATCACAGTTGGCTTACTGGGCATCCCATACAGCCATCAGTATGTCCTAAGTCACACAGGAATCTTCTTCACTGAAGCTTGAGGATTCCTTATTCAGTATCCAAAAAATAGCAGTTACAACTATCCATCCTGCCCAGCTTGTAGGAGAAATGCTGTTATATTACTGTGATTTCAAGCAAATAGAGCTTAATACGGGGTTACAATACATTTTATGTGCTGTTTTGAGTATCACCGGTCTCTGATCCTATTCTTGCTGGAAGGAATGTTAGCTGGAATGCATCCAACACTGAAAGAGTTTGTTTCATTGTCCAGATCTTAGTCTTAGTCAGTGGTTGCACTTGTCCAGCAGATGGAAGTTATCAGGTGGACAGTGGCCTTTCTGGGGGGAAAAGGCTACTTCCATAAACTGCTGTAATTGCAAGACAGAGCTTGCTGACCAGCCTCTAGGTGAAAACAGGTGAGATTTACGTAAGCTTAAACTCTTGGTTGTATTAGTGGTTGTTAATAATTAAGCAAAAAAAAAGGTATTTCGTGCATCTAAATCAGAAGTTATAATTTCATAAAATGGTTACTGCATGAGTGACATGCCCACAGCAATATGCAATCACTGTCAGAACCTTTTCTGTTGCTGGCAGAGATTGCAATGGAAAGGACAAAACTTCAACTATTTCCTCAAGAACCAAATCCCCTACTTCTGGGAGAAAAGGATTTTTCTCAGTCTTTGCCTTTTTCTGTCTTAGAGCTTTACTGTGAAAAACATAACTCAATCAGTGGTGTTACTAGTATAAATGTACCAAAAATAATGTTTTAATTAGGTTTCTGTTGCTCCCTCTAGGCAAGGATATTTCTAGGAGGAAGGGTAGGGGACACAGCTAATAATTTTGTAGACAAAGTTGGGAGGCAATAGCACTTTGTGGAATTTCCAGTTAGTCCAAATAGAGGCTTCTTTTTTTTCCCCAGTAGTTTATTTTATTCAGAGACTCCAGTGTCATTTGCCCCTCTCCCATTGCCTCTAACTCTTCTGCTGAGCCAGAAGATACAGAAGCAAAAATGAACATTATGCATGCAGTTTATTTACACTCCTGAATAACTTCCCTTAGCTAAAGGTGAGATACTAATGAGATCATCAACAAACCCTGAAAAATAACTTCTGCTTTTCTGGTACAAGGAGCTGCCTTTCTGTACCTTCCTGTAAACCAGCAAGAAAGGTGCCACCAGGGAGTTTACACAGATTTGCTTCAAGTTGTAAAGCAAATCAGCAACATTTTGATGTGCATGGCAACATTGATGCGTGTTGAAGCCTTACCTGGTATGCTAATCCTCAAAAGAACATTTTCCTGCCACTGAGCTCAATCACCAGGCTGGGGCATGATGCACCTATGAGCTTTACAGGCTCAATATGCAATATGGGCTTTTTCATTTTTACATCCCACTCCCCACCCAACTCCCCTGCTTCCCCCCCAACTACAGAAGGCAAATGTAAATTAATGAAGGACAAGCTTTAGAAATGCATTGTGCAGAGCAATTACCTTTATCTATAATGGCTAATCAGAAAGCAGGACAGAAAAGAAACACTGAAAATTATCTGCTTCTATTCCAGAAATGGAGAGACCTCCTCCATACAGAGGTGTTCCACTTTCCAATCTAATGGAAATTAGGTGAGTTGACTGAGAGTAGCTCAGATTGCATAGTGTTACCTAAAAAGACTTCCCCTCTAATGAATCCCATTCCTGTTACCTTTCACCAATGTGGTTAAAGTTAGAAACAGAATCTTTTGCTTTGAGTGATGAAGACCTGAACTGAAATACAAACATGTGTACAGATGCAGCATTTCTATGTGAACCAGTATCACTGAAGTGTCTGTCATGGTAGCTAAATCAGCTAATGTGAAAGCTTTATCACTACATTTCCAGTGCCATGGCGGGTGAATTCCATGTAACTTCCCACCAGTCAGTGCTACAGCTCTGAGGAAAGCAAACCTTGCATTGAACACTTTTTTTCTTTTGACTTTGTGCTGAGAAATAGTGTTTGTCTTACTGAAGAAGCAAAGGCAATGTATTGTGGATTTCTGGGCAAGGAAATGGATGTGAGGTTTCAGCACCTTAGTTCAGAGGAAGCTTTGTCTTGTAATTCAGCCATCTGTAATAGGATTTGGTTCACTGTGTCTGACTGAGACACTTGATTACTTTTCTTATTATATAATTAATTTAGACATCCTTAGTGTGGGAAAATATCACACAACGGCAATACCCCTCAGAAAAGACTTTTCTTCCCTAAATGAGAATGTTAGGAACAGCCTGGAGGGAAAAGTTAAAAGATTAAAAGCAAAAGATCAGCATGGAGGCTTCTTAATGAATCGCTCATTAGGGTCAGAAAAAGGGAACCAAAGGCAGAAAGGAAAGAAAACAGTATGAGTAACTGGCAAAGTACAAGAGTTTATTCAGACAAAAAAAATCTTTTAAAATGGTAATGTAGCTAAGCCCAAGAGAAGTTAGTATCATTGTAACTGTTGGTAGGTATAACACTGAAAGGATAGAGGCCCAATTGTGCTTTCAGTTGCACAAAACTCCTGTTAAGGGCAGATCATTATGAGGACTAGAAGAAAATTTGAGAATATATGAGTCAATTGAACTAGTGAGTTTCTAAGGGGTTAATCAAAGAGAAGGAAAGGTCAAACATAGATACCTTAATCCATGTCAGTGTGAAAGGTATTATCACCCATGGAAAAACAAGTTACTATGATCCTTAGTGCTTTGTCTGGAAGGCAGCACACTTAATAGAATGATCCCAAAATAGATGTTCTGACAAATTTGTACATCTTGTTTCCTGTTTTTTTCCCCTCAAAGTAAAATTTATTGCTCTATTTTGAAAATAAAATTAATTGGTGAACCCTCTTTGCTGTCCTGAGATGTTCCTTGTGGGTACTGAGGACCAGCCAGAGATAGCAAAACAAAGACAGCTGTTGCAGCTGGAGTGAGCTAATCCATGATACTGTGAATCAGTGCATCCTCAAGCAGGTGCAGTCTCAGCCCTCAAGCAAACACAAGTGCAGAGGAGCCCAGAAGGGGTAGTGCTGTGCCTTCCCAGAGATGCTAAATGAGGTTCACTTCAGTGCTAGGAAAATTAGTGTGCAATTCCTTGGGTGTGTGGCTGTCCTTCACTGACATGGCTTTTTTTTTTTTTTTTTTTTTTTTTAAAAGTTATATTTAAGAACATGGAATATCATCATAAAATATATTTGAAGGTAAAATGATTTTGAACCCTTTTTATTTGAACGGCATTTTAGGAAGACCATGTGAAAATAAATATTTTTACCTGATTTGAGAAAAACTGTAATTGTCTAATCATGCAAACTGCCAATAACAAAACCAAGAGGAAAACAATGAAGACAGCACAACTAGAGTCCTAGTTTGATAATACATATTGATTCTTGTCCCATGCCTTCCATTCCTAACTGTTGTACATCAAGTAGAGAGCCTGAGGATGGAGAAAACAAACCCTGAGCCACTCCAGTCGCAGCAGACTTACCCCTCGGCAGGGGAAGAAAGTAAAACTGCATAAACATTTAGGCTTGGGCAACAAGAATGAGTGGAGAAAAGATGAAAACCAATAGGAGTTTATAAAGAAAAAGATGAAAGGGCAATATACATCTTATAAATGTAGACTGGGAAGGGCATGAATGGTTTCTCAGTAAACAAGCCCAGGCTGCACCTTTTACATAATGTGTTGCCTGCTTCAAGGAAAGGCTCTGGCCAGGCTGTGCTGGTGCTAAAGCAGAGTTAAATGGAGGCCAGCTGCCAACAGAACATTTTTTAGAGAAGTCAGCTTGTGCATTTTTCTCCTTGCGTAAGCCCCCCATCATGAAAGTACAGCTGTTCAGTGGTTTGCTGGAATGTTTTACTTATTTCAATGTGTCCCTCTCAGCTAGAAATGCTGAGGCACAGCACTCCAGTGTCTCCTCTGTTTTCTGAAAACCGAGTGGATTCAAGAATCCACTGAATTTTAATTTCTATTTCTGTTCCTATACTTCATCTACTGATTATTAGATTGTACTAGCTAAGGATCTATGAGTAACTCACAAAGTTGAATGACTTACAAGTAAAGAAAGGAATAGGGGAATTAGCTGAAATTAGGAGTTTAGTTAAATCATTCTTTGTTCTGGCTGTAATCCTAATTATAGCTTTCACCTCAAGCAGTGAAATACTGTCTAAATATTGACCTTGCCCAAATTCAGTACTAGTTTCTTCAGATATTGCCCCTTACCTTTGGCTGTAGCCTGCTTTTTATCTTGTCTTCAGTCACGCCACTCACTGCTGCACTGCCAATCTGATCTCACTCTCCTGCTGTGAGGCCGTCTTCAGTTATTACCTGTGCTCTGTGCCTACAAGAGAAATGCTACTCAGCTGCAATAGAAGGAGATAAACACCACAAACAGTAACCAAGCATTCTAGCTAGCCTTGTTATGTACTGAATACCTGGACAGTTTTGCTATCAAACAAAACACAAATGGAATAAAAATGTTAAAAGACACCCGACCAAAGGCCAAAACCCATAGTTCCTTCACATGATGGTTCAGCAGAGAATACTAACAGCATGTCATTTGGAACATGATAGTTTCCTATCCTTTGTAGCAATTCACTTGAAAGCTCAGAGTAATTTTAGTATAATCTGTCATTCATCTGAAGATGAGACCAAAAATTATTAGACCAGCAATTTTGTTTCATATGTGCTTTGTCTCAAACAATCACAGCTGTTAGGACTTGCAGTCAAGAAAACCTCTTTTCCTTTGTTACAGCTGAGGCAAAGAATGTTAAGTATGAGTATCCCCTTATTGGTCAAATTTGTTAAATTCCCCAAAATGTTCCAAAGGGACAAAGATCCTTCCAGGGTACATGTGGCATTTTGGGTTTTTTGGTTTTTTGTTTTTTGGTTTTTTTTTTTTGTTTTGTTTTGTTTGTTTTCTTTTTTTGGCAAAGGATAAATTTTAGAAAATGGCACAGAACATGGAATGAGTGCTTTGAGTAGAATGACTGTCTATTGGTGAAAGTGATCTTAAGAGACAAATTTGTTGATGGAAAAGGAATGAAAATAAATACTGTCATTAGCAAAAGATTGCTGGCTTGCTCTTCACTGCTAGGGTGTTTGGGATCAGAAGGAAGAGACAGAAAATGATACTGTGATTAGTAACTTTCTTACATACAGCCACAATTGCACTGAAATTGTTCTCCTGGAGCCTTTCTGCTCTTCAGGCTGCAGTGTTTCAGCTTCATGAATGAGCTCTGTGCATCCTGAAACTCAAAGCATACATTAGGCTGCCACCTACTCAAACTCTCCAATGCATTTGAATTCACCTTGTGCTTACATGCAAAAATTTTAACTTTTATGCAAAGTTAATTCCATGTAAGTAGGTGAGGTTAAATACTTAGCAATAGCAACCTCTTTAATCCTATTGGTTTTGTGGAAACTAACCCTACAATAGTGAAAAGAACGATGTAATATTTCCCTCTCTTCAGAAGTGATCCACATTTTTTATTCTGTTTTCAGAATTCCATGAGATTTCTAAGTTTGTTTCTTTGTAACAATCTGTCATTTTACCTTCTCAAACCTGATCCTAAAGTGCAGAGGCTGACTTCTTAAAAACACCATAGTCACCTTTAGGACTAGCTGTCCAAAAATGTGAACTTCCATCCAAGCATGCTGAAGAATTCCTAATTAATTTTTGAGAGGAACACAGGGTAAAACACAACATCTGTGTCACTGCATTTCTGATGGAATTGTTGTACAGCTGAGAGCAGCAGGAACAAACAGCAGCAATAAACTAGATAAGACTTGAAAACTGAGCCAAGATTACCCCGAGGCTGGAGATTTAGCTGAACATGCCACAGAGCCTACAAGACAAGCAGGCTGCTGTGGACCTGTAGTGGCCAGGCTGTAGCTTCACCCCATCCTCCCTGCTCTGAGCTCCCAATCTCACCGTGCTCGCAGCTCTGACAAGATTCTAAGTTTAGGCTTCTCCTTTTGGAGAGATGGTTGCTGTGCTGCCAGCACTACTATCAGAAACAGCTGAGGGCAATACTTTGCTTTGCTGTCCACCACCCTTCCCAGCCTGGTCATTTGCCCTCTTTTTTCATTGTCCAATGTAAAGCCCAAGCAGATCTATTTGTAAGCCAATGAATCTTGATAATCCATCTCCCCAGCTCAGCTTCAGATACAACTTATCCAAATTCAATTTTAGTTGATCTTTCCTCTCATTGAGGTAGTCTCCTAGCAGATAACCATTAAATTCAGTTTAAAAAATGCACACTATTAACCATTTAAGTCTGATGTAGTATTTGATTAAAGCAATGCATAAATATCCATGTTCTGTACCCACATCAAGAGGAATATGACCTTTTATGAAGTCACCAAAGCAGAAAAGGATACTTAAGGTGCAGAGAACATGCCAACAACTCAAACAATTGCATGCTTCTTAGAGTGTGATTAAGACCCCTAAAATTTGTGCAACTATAGCCACAGGTGAGCTTATGAGTACTGCTGGTGACACTCTAATAACTTCTGGAACACAAGTTCCAGAGAAAAAAGAGAGGTAATGAGCAAATAGGAGTAATTTGTGACTGCTTAAAATGGTTTAAAGTAAATGCCTTTGTATAAACAAGATTTTAACTAGGACAGTGGAATGAGAGTTTGTAATTTATGTAACTTTAAATTGCCATATTAATTAATGTGTTCAACAATAGGCAATGCCAGAACTATTAAATACACTACTTTAACAAACATGGAGGGTAAAATTACCACAGAGAAGAAAACTTAGGAGTAGAAAAATGCTGTCAGTGCCCATTATCCAAAATAGAATTTTGTAAAATGGGCATTAACTTTGACACTAATTTCCATGTCAGCCCATACATTTATAGAAAGTGTAAATAAATCACCATGTTTACCTTCTGCATCTGCCTCTTTTTATAGTATGACAAAGAATGAAATTAAATATATTTTCCAATATTTAATACAATTAATATTATTCAGGAAACACAAATACCATAATTCATCTTCTTGTTCCAAGAGGACTGTAAAAAGCAGGTTGTTGAGTTGTGGTACTTGAACATTAAAGGCAGCACTCTCCTCACTTCTGCAGTGCTGTGGGTACTGACACTTCAGGCTGGCATTTGCTGCCTTTTAAACCAGTAACTTCTAGCTGCAGTTTGCACATGCTGGCCAGCCCAAGAACATATTGCTCCAAAGCAGGGAGGCAGGATGCCTTACACCATGGAAAATGAACACACTTCTACTCTCCCCCAATGCAAGAACTATCTCTGTTTCCATCTATTACTACAACAAAAGTAAGGGGAGAATAAGACTAGCTATATTCAAATTTAATGATAAATGTGACTTCTCTTAATTGTACAGGGCCACTTTGCTTTGTCAGTTCAACAACATCAACTAGGAAGCACACAATAATCACAACTGATTTTTCTCTGCTATGTAGCTCAAGTTGTAGAGAGGAAAAGAAATACTGTGTTCCTGCTGGAAAGGTATATACTTTAAACCCTAAATACAAGAGCAAAAGCTGAATTTGTAGGCACTTAATATTTTTGAAAGAGGCTGTAATTTAAACGATTACGGTGGCAACAAGCAAAATGGACTGCCATACTCAGGAGTATGAAACATTTTTCTGACACTAAAATAGACTTTAAAAAGCCTTTCTACATCATCATGGTAATTACCTGCTTCAGGCCATACTTAATCCTGCTATTCAGACAAAAATCTAATCATGTTAGTGCTGTGGGTTCATGCAAGTGACAAGAGAAGAGGCTTCCCTATACAAAAAAATTCCCTGTTTATACCCTCAACCTGTGATTTTACTGAGCCAATTTACTACCTTGTCCCATGCTATGCAGCACAACACAATGCAAATGAGTGCTGCTGCTTTTGGAAGTGATGGAAATTTACACTGAACTGTAGCATGCTCTGGGCAGAATCCTGCTGTCCCTTATTGCCACACATCTCATTAATTCTAGGAGTTTTGCAGAAATATAGAAATAGGTGTAAGTGAATACTGCAATTTACTGTTTGTACACATCATGACCTGACTGATACACCAGTTGACTTAGAGGAATATAGGGTAGGGCTTGTACTTGTAAGTAACTGGTAACATTAAGTGCTTTGATGCATGGTGAGGGGAAGAACAGTAAATATACTACAGGACTTGATCTAAAGTTGTTGAAGAGCTCTAGTCCAGTGTGAGTTGAAGAAAAGTTTAGAAACTGGCCGGGGGGAAAAAAGGCAGGGAGGCATTTTAACGATACTAACTAAAATTAATCTCTGGTTGTAGATCACTCCAATCCTTTCTCTGTAGAAAAAGGATAGATCTGGTTATGGAGAGTGTATGCTACAAAATTCTGATTAAACCAATACTTGCTTCTAACTGCTGGAAGTGGCTTTGCCTGCCAGACTGAGAAACTAAACTGTTTGCACAATTCCCAGAAGCCATGAGCATCACTTTTGCTTTTGATTAATTTCTATCGTGAGCTTAGCACAGCGATAAAAATTTAATTGCTCATCTGATGCTGAGCAGAGGTGCGAGGGCAGCGTCTCCCAGGATGTTGGGATGAGCCTCGATGGAATTACTGCTCCGAGGGCTGTGCCTCCTGCCAAAGGGCGCCCTTGCTTTCTCTTCAAACTGCGAAAAGACTCGAGAGCTCACACGGGCAGGGCTGGCAGCCCGTGGGGCACTTAGTCCTCTCTAAAATAATCTCGTGGAGCGGGTTTAGCGAGCGGGTCTCGCAGGGCAAGGCGGATTAAGTGGCTGCTCTTGGTGCAGGACGGAGCCTTCCCGTGCCAGCTCCGCCTAAGCCGAGCAGAAATTCCATACGAGGCAGTGCCGCGCTCGCAAAGGCTCTGCTTGCCCCTGGCCGGAGTGCCCGGCCGGGACGCGCTTACCTGGGTCCGGGCGGGGGTGGCTGAGCCCCGGCTGGGCTGGGCTGGGCTGGGCTCAGCCGAGCTCCGGGCGCGCTGCTCACCGCTCCTGCCGCTCCGCTCGGAGCGCTCCGTTTATAGCGAGGGGCGTTGCGGCACAGCCCCGCTCGGCCGCTCCTCTCCCCACCCATCTCCCGGGACGGACCCCGCTGACCCGGCTCCCTCCCACTTCCCCTCCTTCCCCTCCTTCCCCTCCCCCGTGGCGGCGGGACGGGGCAGCGGGGGCAGAGCCAGCGGCGGGGAGCTGCGGGAAATGCGGCTGCGGGGATGGGGCGAGGGATGCGCACGAGGGGCCCCTTCCTTGCCTCTGCCTCCAGCTTTCAGGGGAAGGGGTCGAGAGTGATGTATAAACATTGCCAGCTTCTCTAAGATTCCCCCGGGCCGCTGGTGAGCACAACTGAAATGTTCTGATCATCACTAATGGAGTTAAGTGTGTACTTGCCATAATAAATCTGGCAAACTTTATTCTCTGGGAGGGAGCAGAAATAGAGGAAACCCCTTCGGAATACATGTTCTAGGGGGACTTTTCAAGTCACCGATACTGTAATTTAAAGAAAAGCAAAATCCCTCGTATACAAAATCCTATTTGTGTCTCTCTCATTCTGCTAAGCAGGACAGGGAACAACTTTTCGGAATTTGTGACACAGAATTTCCGCAGAATTTGTGACCCAGAACAGGATTTCAGAAACCGTGTTAGGGCCTGTCACACCTCAGTTATGGATAGAGCTAAAGATTCCAATGGGAGCTGCACAACTGTGGATTGCTTCCTAATCTTTTTATACACCTAGTTTGTTTTTGAAGGCCCTCTTAAGAAAGACACGATCTAGGATGGCAATATCCTCCAAAGGTTGGCAGCGTAACATTATTGTGGCTAAGAATTATTACAGTCTATTGAGTCCTAATGGTAGGAGAGGCAAATCAAGAGGAAACATTTGGATTCTGCAGTGATAACAACTAGTTTTTCAGTATCTGCACATGCACAATCAGTAAGGTCTTGTCTGGCTATAATTTGTTTTTGAAAATCTGTTAGCTTAATCAGGGGTTCAGATAGAAATGGAGAACTGCAGCACATTGAATAAATTCAATTGTTCCAGGCTGTGTCTGATGGGCCATGAGTGTGTTACATGGAAGCACTAATTCACCTGTCACATAATCTTTTGTCATGATCTTATTTATGTCATCCCCATTTATGTTGTTGGTTTTATCACATGGAACTCTTGACACATGGGACATATTTTTTCTATCCAAACCATTCTTTGTACACGTGTGACTGATTCCCAGGCTCTGCTGAGTAACAATATATTTGGCAGCTGTTGCCCTCTGATTTCTGCCTCAGTGTGTTCTATGGTAGAACCTGCTGGGTGGAGCTGGTGGGCAGGAGATCTCCAAGAGCTGACATTTGCAGGGCTTTCAGTTCTTACAGAGCTACAACCAAATCCCAACACCAGCATCAAATGCTGGCTGCTTACAATGCCTCTGTATGTGTGGATCACTGCCTAGGAGCAGTTGTGTCCTTTATTGCATTCCATCATCTCCTCTTCAGGAAAGGATGAAGAAAGTAGATGATAACTGTATTTTTAACCAGAATAAAATGAAAAACACCATAGAAACTTCTTTTTCAATTGGATTCTTTCTGAAAAGATGCATGTAAAATTGAATTTAGGTCTGCATCTCTCTGCTGAGTTCAGTCCATCTCTGGGATATGTAAGAGAGAGATGTAATTTAATGTAATTTTGGGAAAATCTCCTCACTTCCAGCAGTTTGTGTCTGGAATCCCAATAACAAAATTGTAACATGATGAGCACTGCAACATGCACTCACTATAGAAATGTGATTTACAGGAACATCCAGTGAATAATAGACTTGATGACTAGAATTCTGTTTTCATTGAGCTGCTGTAAATAAAGAGGCTTCTTCCCACCAGAATTGATTGAGGTGTCTGTAATGTGGAAAGGGTTTCAGGGGGCAGGTTTCATTCTATTGCTTGTGTTAGACCAAAGAGCTGTCATTAGTAAGGTGACTGGACTGGGAAATTTGATTGCTACAAAATCAAATAAACAGCTCTTCTAATAGCAATATTTATTAAAGTCACTAGTGGTCCAGTGAGAATAAATAGTTTAAAACAAATTCTGTATTGGGAACTCAAAATTATGTTGCCTTTAAAACCCTTTATTTTTTAGGAGTATGTTTGGAATTATTACATCTGAACATTTTAGCTGTTGTTTTTACATTTTCAAGATATTTTATTTCTTTTTGCTGAAACAAGAAGAACAAAGTTATTTTCTTTGTTGAAAACAGGTTCTTACATATATCCCCCTGCTTCTGTATCTCAAGAGCCAGGCTTGAGTAAAGTACCACAGGTTGTAAGATTTGTGGCATTCTGGTTCTCTTCATTGTATCCTTTTATGTTCATTTCTGATGCATTTTCCCACTGCTGATTTTTTTTAAGAAGTAGACTGGACTGTTGCATATAGAATATATCTGTGCATTTGCTTAGAAGCAAATGAATAATTCAGATGTAGAATTACTGGAAACCTGGATATGTCCTGGTAGCAATCTGATGTGAGTAAAGATGATGATTTTCCTGAAGATAACTTACAAAAGTTATTTTTTAAGAACACTTCTTGTCAAAATACTCTCCTGCTGCCATAAGGAGTATTTCAGTTCTATCCTGTTTATATATCCCTAAACTTTTTCTGAGAAAAGGGACCCAGAATTGATCCCAGGCCAATGCATCTGTGGTTTAGAAATTTTTATCCACTTTTGTCTATGATGAACTGTGTTTTCAGAGTGTGTTCCCTTCTATCAGGTCTGCTAAAAGGAAAGTTACTGGGAAGTATTAAGGAAAGAAAACTTTGAAAAAAGACACATTTTCATTCTCACTGTCTCTCTCTACATCCCAAACCTTTTCAGCTGCAGGAAAAATGTTAGCTTTTGCTGTAAGAACAGGAAAGTATATTACTGTTGTCATCCACTCGCTATGTGAGACCAGAACGTTCTGCTTGGGCCAGCAGAGTAATAGCAGAGTAATCTGTGTTTGTGTGTGTGAGAGGAGAGGAGAGCAGGAGAGGGTGAAATGTTGTTTAGGACAAGTGAGGGAGGTCATTTGTGGACTTCTGAGCAGCAGTGGTGCTAACATCCACAAGGTCTGCCTCTCCAGAATGATGGAAATTTACATTATTATTTTTTCTGATGAGGTCTGTGAACAATTAAGGTATTTAATCTCTTTCCAGGAAGCTATATGCTTTAACTTCTAGTCTTCCTCAGCTGGTATGCTTTAATTGTATCCCTCATAATCATCATAGCATACAGCAAAAGGGGAGGTGGAAAATATGAAGATTCTAAGGAAGCCAATGTTTCAAATCTCATTTCCATAACACTTTAAAGTTTAACTGGTTTGATTTTGATTGATAAATAGTAGATTTTTTGTTTGACTTCTACTGTGTCGGAAGCTGAACAGAACGGGAAGTCTGTGACATCATTTTCTGCAGTTTATAAAATAGTACAATTATGTACTTATTTGTGTATGTAGACTTGGTTGTGCTTGATCATTAACAACATGTTATTTAACAGCAGGTGGGTTTGGTTTGAGGGTTTGGGCTGTTGACTTCAGTGGCATTCATACCATGGGTCACAGGAGTGCAGGAGCTGCGGGTGCCAGCAGAGAGCCTGCTCTGGACAGAGGGGGTACAACCAGAGCCCTGCTCCCAGTCCTGCTCCCAGCCCTGCTCCCAGTCCTGTGGGGCAGCTGCCTGTGCTGAGGGGGACCAAAACGAGGTGGTTCTGTGGGCAGGGGAGGGACGGAGACTTTGTTTTATCTGTAGAGTAAATCCTGCTTGGTGAAACTGCCCCCTCACCCCTGAAAAGCAAACCTCTGGTCCCTCTCGCAGAGCCCTCTCTGGGACAGATACCAGGCTGGGTTTGAGGCAGGGATCTCCAGAGCAGCAGTGCTGGGTGCTGCACTGCTGGGAAGCCAGACCAGAGTCCTCCAAGGCAGCACCTGGGGCTGGGCTGGGCTCCCTAAACTGTGCTCACACTGCTCTGCAGCCCACAGGGTCAGGGAATGAAAGCCAGCTCTACCAAAAATAACTGGAAAGAAGTATAATTTGGGGATATTTCCTCTTCTTCTAAAGAATTTCTAGGATTTTTCAAACAAATAAACTCAATGTCATGAACTCTTTAAGAAGTCTTTACAAGAGGAGCTGTATTTGCTGCACATGTGCTCCTCTACATAGTCACGGGAGCTGCTGCTGGATGGGCTTTCCAAAATGCAAATATTTCTCTTCCTGTATAGGCAAAATCTGTGTCCAAACTGGGTGCAAAGTAGACTCTCTTTTGCTGGACTTATTGTTCACTTTAATATTAGAGCAGACAGCAATTAAGTTTCTTTTAACTACATTATGTGTTTTCTTCTTGGGTATCCTTCTTTTTCTTTACCTTGCTCATTTCCCTGTTGTGCTTCTGTCAAAAATATGCTGTTTTTTTAAGGGAATGAAAGGCCTTCCTGATAAAGAACCTTTTACTCTGCTCATGATGCCTTTCACCGACTTGAGCAGGGAGAGCCAAGAAGAGCCATCTTTTCCATACCTCCAAGAAGGGTCAGGCAGGAGCAAAAGCCTACAATTTGAAAGCAGGCAGGTATTTGAGGTCCTTTATTCATCAAACATATTGCTGTGGTTTTGAAAATCAGCCCTTTCCCCTCAGACTTATATGCTTTACTTTTTAATAGTTTTGTTTTATCCCAGACACAGATACCAACTATCTTGGGTTTGCCACTTAAATCTGGCCTGTGAATCTTCATCCCTGCTGCATGACCATGGCCAGGTTCTCTCTGTGAACTGGCAGCATAATGTTGTATTTAAAATGTGTTTTCTAAAATTATGCATGCCATTAAATATAATATCACACAGATTGTGCCATTCAAAAGATTATTTTTATGAAATTCAGCACAGGACAGTGATCACTGAATGTGGTCATGATCCAAAGTCTTGAAGTTGTCTCCCATTTCCAGCACTGACAGTCCTGTCTGAGAGTCAGCTCTGATCTCCACACAAAGCCAAAGGAATATCATCGTTTATGCGTCAGGTTTTATAAAAGCAGAATTGGAACCAACAAATTATTCCTGAGAAAGGAATCGTGTTTAAATTCCTTAGAGCTGGAAGCAGTGATGATGACAGTGAAGTGCATTTGGACAGGGACTGTAATTTGTTCTCTATATGTGATGCTGTTAGTGGGGAACACATTGTAGCCCTTCATTTACCCTTCCTTTGAGTAAATGCAGCTCAGTTGAAGCAACCTTTATGTAAAAACTATGTTCAGAGGAGAATGGAGTTAAAATTTGAAAGGAACATATTAAATGCTGAAATAGGGAATCTAAGTTATGGAATTGGTGACTATTTTTTATGTGGTTCTTTTGTTGTGCAGTAGAAAATGATAGTTTAGGCACTTCCTCTTGACCTGTTAATGATGTAAGGCTCTTGCAGGTCAGAAGAACTATCCCATTTAATTTTTAACTGATCATAAAATTATCAGTTTCTGGTAAAGGCTGCAGTTATGGTAAAGCAAGATGTTTGCATTAGTCACCTTTGAAAATGGGTGTGGACTAATGTGTAATTAGTAATTTTTGAAATGTCATTTCTCTAAATGACAAACAAGACTTCCCATTGTGGTAAACTTAAATACAGTATGTATTCATAAACCCATATTTATACTTTGGAACAAGAGGAGAAACAGAAATTGGTGTTGGAGCTGGCCTCTATTTCTTGTTGACCCTAATAATTGTGATTAAAATTTGATGGAGAGAGTATATAGTGCCATCAGTGATAATTACTATGTGAAAAACTGTCTTTCCAGCCTGAACATGAAAAGATTTAGAGGTCAGTTTTTACTTCTGGAATTCTGTAAATTTACCAGGAATTATAGCTAGAAGACCCTCCTGACACTATTTACTATGTTCTTTGGGCTAAACAGAAGCACAAATAAATGGATTTTCCACTCTCTGCAGATTGTTTGGAGAAAGCACTATTTTCTAGTTAGCAGGGAGTTTCGCTGTTTCTCAAAAAGAAATGTAACAAACAGGAGAGGAAAAGATGGTGTATTTATCAGAGTTATGGACCAGCACCTTTTGGTTCTCTACACAAAACCAGAATTTCTACTACCCTTTTTCATCAGAGCAGTTCAGAGTGGGGATGATAATCATTTGAGCTATGGTTGAACACCCAGTGGTTCCAGGCACATATTGCTCATCAACCTAGCCCTGCCCAATTGCTGTGGGATGAACAGACAGTGCAGAAGTGTTATCACCACCTCACAGGGCAATTAGGCTGTTTGATCACACAGTAACTTGATGGTGATCCTCAGAATGCTCATGGCAGAGTGAAAATTCAGTCTCCTTATTCCCTCAGCCCCAGAGCAGTGCTGTCTGCAGAGCACTGGGGTCTGAGAATCAGCACTTTCTAATCAAATTATTATAAATAGAGCAAGAATTTTATAGAGTACGATAAAAAGCAGCTAAAATCCAATACTCACCCAGCTGGTAATGTTAAAAACAGATGCAAGTTTCCTATATGGAGGAGTATCTGATCTACTGGAGACATAACTCTTCTTTGAAAATCCATCACTTTAATCAAAAGCAAATCAAAGTGCCCACTGTGCTGCTGAAAAGATGTGTGTGAGCTGCAGAACCAAAGAGTTTGACTCTTTCTTGTCTTATGTCACTGCTCACACCTCTAGATGGACAAAGTACAATATCCTGGGAGAGGAAAAATTGGAGGCAATTAATACCTAATGCAAACATACCTAATGCATATCTAGAAGATGGGAGCCACTATTTTTCAGGAATTCCTCACATTTCAACATATGTGTTTGTCCTGAACTGGAACAAATAGTTGGCCTCTCTTGTGAAGGGAAAAGTTTGGAAAAGACATGCCTAGAATGACTGGGTTGATTTGAAAGGTGATAGTTCAAATCTTATACATGTTGTGGTAAATGTAATATATGATTATGTGTTTATGCCTGCTATGTCATTAGGACACCATGAAAATTAAGGAATATGTTATAAATACATCATTGCATGATTGAAGCAACTTACCTGATCAATGATTCTATCATTGCATGAACAAAACTAATGAGAATTTATCTTTCAGTGTTTCCGTACTAGTGAAGTACTTGTTTAAATAGAGGATGACTGGCACAAAAATATGAACTTTTAATAATCACCTTGGATCTATAACATTGTTTTTGAAAGTGATTTTTTCCTTTCTTCACTCCTATGGATAGCTCAAAAAGTATCCATGTTCTATCTGAAATACAAAAGCCAAATTCCCTGCATGTACGTTTACAATTTTTTCCAAACTTGTGAATCTAGATCAGTTTGCAATTTTCAGGCACTCCACCAGTTTGGACTGTTTGCACTGGAGCCAGAACTCTGGTTTTGATCCAAATTTCATAGCATAAACTCGCCCAGAGCTTCACAGTTTCATGCATGGAGCGTGCCTGTGGAAGTGGCTCCAGCGTGGAGCTGGGTGAACAGGCTGTGGCAGGAGCTGCCAGCTCTGCACTGGCACACACAGGAGCTCCCCTCTCCCCTGCCAGAGCTCCGGGCTGCTGTGACTGGCTGAAATGACACGCTGGCTGTCCCTTTTCTCTCTGCCCCTCCACTCACTGCATGCCACAGAGGGTGTTGGGCTGGGAGAAATGTTGGGATTGCATAAGAAACCTGGGGAAAGCTGCTGGGGCAGGGTTGGGGGATGACACTAATTAGTGGTGCTAACTGCCTGGTTGGAATTGTTGTCTTTCACAATTAATGAATGTCTTGAAGACCTTGTTATTTGTGCTAATTTTGGTTTTAATGGTGCTAAGGACATCTCTCTATGATTACATATGATTTAGCAGTCTTATTTCAGTGGCTGCTTTTTTTGTTTAAATCTTGGCCAGCCAATGCTGTCATCCTTACTTGTAAGCCATTACCTCAGTGTTCTCAGACAGCCTGGCCAGACCAGGGTGTGCCTTTGGCACCCAGATTTCATGGCTTTCGGATGTTATCTGTTTTCACTGCACATTTTGGGGGCTGAATTGTTTATCCAGACTCTGGCTGTTTTTCAAAAAAGTAAAAGTAGTTCCTAGGCAACCTTAATGAACGTTGAGAACATGTTAGTTTGTTCATAATTGAGATGACTTTAGCTTGTTTACTGTGATGTTTGGTTTACTGCAAGGGTCTGGCTTAGCTTATTGACAGTATAAATATGAGGATGAGAACAACAAACCCCCAGAGGATCACAGAATGGTTATTAGGTTTTGGGTTTTTTTAATCATTTAAGGTTTTTTATTGAATAGGTTTATACTGTGAAGCTTTTAGCAGCAGAGTAACATTTAGAATGCTTTGCTCTTCAAAAAACATGAGTTATGTAAGGTGAATCAGTTTCCTAAAGTCTACAAAGAAACAGAAAAATTTATAGATATGTAAACATATCCATATAAACTTACCTGTATTCTCTGTACACTTACATAAAGATATGTAAAAAAGCATGTTGTGTATTATAACTGCCATTCAAATTTTTTTTTCTCTAAAGTACAATTTTGTATTTTTGTGGTGATCCTTTATTAACAGGAGTTGGGACTACTAGGCTTATGAGGGGAACTCTGGTCATAATGACTGACATTCTTAATTTTCTCCTCTGAAAGGGTCAGGATCACCCTGTCAGATGGTGCAGTCAGCAGTCATTAGCTATTGAAGTCATCTAATGCATGATGTCAACATGTTGAAACATTATCAAAATCAAAATACTAGCAGGGACTAGTATTTTTTAAAAAGTACTGCTTGAAATACATGAGCTTCCTACAGGTAAATAAGCAATGAGGCTCTTTTTATCAACACATTTAATCAGTAAACTCAGTTTTTGGAAGAGTCTGGGAAACAGATTATTGTTGCTGCCATTCCCAGTTTATGTTCATTCCACAGTATGTTCTCCTGACCTATCTGCAAGTATTTGGATGCATTTTCTGAAGGAAGAGCTGACAAAGCCCAGCTGGAGCAGTGCTGTAGCACTGAAGGAATGTAGAGTGCTTTGAATAATTGGTGAAGAACACACTTATTACCTCCCTGTTGTGGCATGTTAACTGTAAAACATAAGCACATATAAATCTTAGGGAGTAGACACTGCCTTATAAACCTCTCTCTGGAAGTGCCAGGTACATGTCTTTGTTCATATTTCAACAAACTGTTTAAAGGCATCAGGATTCCACATGCTTTTCAAGAACTGCTTTTTTTTTTTTTTTTTTTTTTTTTTTCCCCCCCCCAGTGTTTGAGTCTTTGTGCACAGGGCTGTAACCACAAGAGATTTACTTCAGCATTAGGGAAAGTCGACTGGAAACCATGTCTGTTTTGGCTTAATTACATTAAGCCAAAAAAAGAGAATCCATACAGGAAAATATAGCTATGTGACATAATAACTCTTTATCAATTCACAGAATTAGCAACATTCTTGGTAATTTGCCTTGTATCTGAGCAACATGAGATGGCAGGCAGACTATACTTGGTTCTGGTTTTTTTTTTAATTTTAGAGCCAAAACACAGCATTCTTTCTTTCACAGAACTTACACTGTTTTTCAGTTTTCCTATTTATTTCTATAGGCCTGTTTAAAAAAAAAAAAAAAAGGCAGTTCTAATTTGGAGTGAAGTGGTACTAGGAGGAAAAACTAGGTTTTTGCTTGCCTGGAAGTTACAACTGTAGTGAGCTCTCCAGAACGGCACGTGGGGGAGCTGGCAGGACAAGAGCTGTCTGACACATCTGGCAGATCTCACTTTCACTGCAAGCTTGGATGGTTCACAGGATCCTGAACATAAGAAAGTCACAGAGATGGGAGGAGGAACATTTGTTGCCTTTCTGGGTAGATTGTGTACAGTGGGTTTCAAACCTTGAAATGATGCTTTGCAATCCAGGGTGGGAGTGTACCAGACTGCCAGTAGCACCCAAGGAGACATTTTCATCGCTGGGCAAAGAGTCTTGCCACCTTCTCCCACGTTCATTATGCTGTGTCTGAAGCAGGGATCAGGCAGCAATGGTGCTGCTGCCTGCAGCTCAGCCCAGGAGCTGGAGTCTCTGTGGGCAGCCCCTGGATGTTAGGACAGCATTGCTCCGGGGCAGGCTGCTCCAGGGCAAAGCAGGACCTGCTTGTGCATTCCTTGAACCTTCGTCCCTAAGAACCTTGATTAGGAGGCCTTCTGCAACCAGCTTGCCACTTTGTCTTTTCAAAAGGATGTTCCACCCTGTAGCAGTAATCACATCCCTTCTCTTGTGCATTTGCATTTTCTCTCCTGTGATCTGTGTTTGTCTGCTTTTGGTTCCTCATGATGTTGCTGCCTTTGCACCTGTGACCTATACTTCACTGAGGGAGATCTTGGAGGATTTGTCTATCTCTGTCTGTTGTTTGGTATGTTTTGCTTGTGTGCTCTGGATAAAGCAAAAGCATAGACTTATTTTATTTGTTTGTTTTTAAGAGCTTTTTGGAAAAATCATTAGCATTGTAGAAAAGCCTACAATAATCAGGAAATTAAGGAGAAGGAAGAACAGCAATGTAGAAGCAGATATTTTGCCTGATTCTTTGCATTCTCAATTTTAAAAGCCATTTTATATTTTTTTTTTAAATTTTTTATTTAATTTTTTATTTTAGTGCATCAGTATCCAAAGCAGCATTAAGGTCTGAGACTCTAAAATTGCTTTTTGAAGTGCTCAGCATTTTCTTGTGTATTATTGCTCAGAAAAGAGCATAGCTCAATCCTAAAGCCTAATATAGGGTGCAGGCTGAAAATTGGTAGCAAATACCAGTGTCAGGTATTTGTTTCCAGATGTATTTAATCAAGACAAATGAAAAGAAAATGGCTTGGAGAGTTTTAGCTTGGTGGCAATGTCCTTTCTTGGAGATAGTCTCTCTGCTATAAAGAGGTCACAGAGGTAATGTCTGTAAAATAAAGTGACAGAAGTATTATTGAGCATTTTTCTTCCTGGTTTTAGTGATAGGTGTCTATAGCTTGTTTGTAGTAGGGAAGCTCATAGGAAAGGCAAGAGTTCACCAAAGTAGAGTAGGATGTTATAAGAACTCATGAGTTTAGGAGATCTTTTTGCTCAGACCAGAAAGTCCTGATCCAGAGGTTCAGCAAATCAAACATTTTTATGATTTATTTTTTCTCTCCTTAACCATTTTTTTCTTTTAACTTTGCTGGAGCATCAATGCTTACAGTTTTCTAGCCCCGTTATCTCCAAGATTCATTTTGAGTCTTTCTTGCAAATGTTTGTGATTTGTTTGTTTATTTGATTTTGTTTTGTTTGGCTTTGTTTTGGTGGAGTTGTTGTGTTGTTTTGTGTTTTTTTAATTACATTCCTTTATCATCTAAAGCATGGCTTAGAAGAAAACAATCTGCTTTGGGGGAAACCCTTAATTCTGTTTAGGTTAAGGGAAAGTGATATGATGAGAATTAATTTGCCCTACTAGTGAAAGTTATAAGTCAGAATTGAAGTGCTGCTGCAGGCAAAACTGAATTCAGGAGAACAAAATTGGCAGAAACAAATAGAAACAGGATTTTGTTTAAAACATTATTTTATTAAAAAAGTGGTGGAATTGGTCAAGAATAAAATATAAATGGGAAAAGAATTCATCATAAACCCAGAACATTTCTAGAAAAAATAACTGCAGGTTAAGACACCCAAATTCTGTCAATGTGTAATTCTCATGCCTTTAAATGCAAAGGTTTATATGAACACTAATATTCCATTTTCCTTTTTCTTATGACATGACCCCATGGAAAAAAGGTGTGATCAGATTAATTTCATATTTTGTCTCTGGGATGCCAGAATTACTGCCTAGAGCTCAGGGATTTTTTAGTTTGTTTTTGTTCATTTTAAATGCTGCTTTATGGAGAATGTAGGATGTTCCTGAAGTATTTTTTTTTCAATGTGTTCAGCTTACCAATTTGCAGGTAACCATTTGGATTAGAGATACATTTGCCAGAAATGCACAGTTAGCCCAATATGGTAAGAGTGACCAAAGAACTGAGATGGCTCAGTTACAAATCCAAAGGGCAATTCACATGGTAGCTTTTGTCTGAAGGTTTTCACAAGGTGAATACATGCTTACAAATCCAGAGTTCTGCTCAAATACAATGAGAGGACATGGAGATGGCAACTGAGGAACAGGAGTATTGGAAATGTATGAACAGTTCCAGGAAGGGTTTGGAAGATGTTACCTAGAGGGAGGCAGCACCCTGTCCCTGAAGGGCAGGCTCACTCTTCCAACCCCATGCCTATGAGCAGACAGACAAAACCCAACAGCTTCCAAGAGACACAGGCAGGACTTGTCTGGTTTTTGAATCTGACCACTGCAACTCACCTGGGGGAGGTGAATGTGAAATTTCTGTCATCAGTTAGGTTGGACTGGGGTGTTTGTGAGGTCTGGTGAGCCCTGTCTTACTGCATGAGGAGTCCCAGCTGGTGGAACGTCTGGATGGATGATTTTCTTTTGCAAGTGATAAAAGAGCGTTCTGGTAGCAGAGCAAATTGGTTCCTGTTGTTTTGTTGAATAAGGAATGGAAATGATAAGACCCAGTGAAGTACCTGATGTAGCTGTGGAAAGGTGGGGAGGGGGCTAAGTTGCAATGAGCTCACCAAAGTGCATCCACAGGCCTTGATTCAGGAGAAAGACAGAAAGGAAAACAAGAGAGAAACTTGGTGGGGGCCTGTTCTGATAGTGAAAATACAAGGAAGTAGAAATTGGTCATAACTAGGAGTCATTAAAGGGAGTAACTGTTGTCAGCTGCAGAAAAATGGAAGGACCACTTCAGGGTTAAATTCTGCTGCTCATGAGAGGCTTGAATGAGTGGAGCCCCAGCTGCAGAACTTGGGTATAGAGAGGAGCAATGACTCAGAGGTCAAGCAGTTGAAAAGAAACAGGCTTTATAAGAGGTGAAGATGAAATGCTTGTTCAAGAGTAAGGGAATAAATAAGTTAAAAAGGTAGGTGGCTGATGGAAATACAAACATGTATCTGACTTTGAAGAGTTTTGATACTGCTTGTAAGATGTGTGAAAAAAACATTCCCTCAGCAAGGCATACAGTCATTAAGTTTTGTGTCTGACCTGCAAAAATGTAATGAAACTCTTTCCTAAAATACATTCAATACAAGAGGAGCTCTCAGATGGTGCACAAACACTTGGAGAAAAAACATGGTGATGATCCAGCTAAGAAACATGGAAATTAATGAAATCTATTGTGGTCACTACAGTGGTTTTTTTAGAAGTAGTTGCTGTAATAATTTTATGTGCCTGGAAACTTAAAATGTAGCTAGTCATTAAGGATTGCAGTTGTATTTAGAAAAAGTGGCATAAAAAGAAAAAAAAAAACAATTTGCTATGGTGATTTGCAAATCGATGTGCATTTGAAAGACAGTGATGTCAGGAAAAGGACTGGTAACTTGTCAGGAGCCCTGGGAATGCACTAAGTAGGTAACAGGAAAATGCATTTTTCTATCAGCCTTTTTTAGACAGCTTGCACTCTACTTGTGGAGTGTTAACCAGGCCAGGTCTTGAGATGTGGGAATGTAGAAAGTACAGCTTGCTATCCAATCCAGACCCTGCTATCAGAGGCAGCAGAGTTGTGTGTTTTTATGCAAACTAATTGTACTCATTTGTAAGGGCCTGGAGGGGTTGCCATACTGATGATTTGTAAAATGTTTTCATAGAATAGTTTGGTTTGGAAGGAACCTTAAAGATCACCTAGTTCCACACCCCAGCCATGGGCAGGGACACCTTTCTCTAGACCAGGTTGCTCAGAGCTCCCATGAAACCTGGCCTCGAGCACATCCAAGGATGGAACATCCACAGCTTCTCTGGGCAGCTTGTTATAGTGCTTTGTGTACAGTAGCCTTCTTCCTACAGAAACACCAGCTAGTGGTTTTTGTTTAGAAGGGAGCCCTTGGGTCAGTGTTTGTAGGTTTGCAGCCTGAATTTAGGGGCTGTATAAAGTTACACTGACTGCCATGCTCTCTGTGTGCTGAAGGTGGCTGCTGCCTGCTCAGAACAAAATATAAGCATTGCTGCTATAGCAGTGTCAGTATTCCTTCAATTGCTGTCCCATTCTGCTTCCTAAAATTTACCAACAATTTGGACAGGTCCAGGAGTTGCCTCCTCCTGTTTTCAAGGTTCCCACCTGTTTTAGAACCTGCTTTTCTCAGTGTGGCAATGGCAGTCATCCACATTCAGGTGGGTGTGGGCATGGATCACAGTGTTCAGCTGGTCTATGGTATGTCAGGATCCCTTATTTGCTACAAACAAATCCTAAAGTAAACCAGAGCTGACACATTACACTTTCTTTCTAAGCAAGTCTGATTATAGTGATTTCTGGAAAGCCCTGAACAAGTCAGGGTTTGGTCAACAGAAATTTTTCCAAAACATTAATGATGTGAGGCTTGCTGTAAGCCAGAAACTCCTGCAAACAGTGCCTTCATTTCAAACACACTTGTTTTGCTGACTAACATTTACACAGTCAAAGTTTATCTTGTATCCTCTCCCATCAATAATTATGTAATCACCCATGCTTTGCTTGCTTGCTTCCCTGTTCCCCCTCATACACACATGAAATGAAATGTGTCTTCTGGCCTTCAGACTGTTGTCTTTTTTTCCCACTTTAATAAAAAACCCAAAATAATAACAACAACAACAACAAAAAAAAACCCACCCAAAACAAACAAAAAACCCCCAAAGCTTATTTCTTTCATTAAATTTTTCTAGTTCATCCTCACATGAGCTTGGTTTAGCATCCCTAGATGACATGACTGTGACACTGGTCCTGAAACCTTTGTGAGTTTAAATTTGTACATGAGGGTTTGGTAACTGCTGGCTCAAGATAGCCAAGGTGCACATTTTGTGTAAGGTCTTATCCACTGACATTAACAAAAAAGTTTCCTTTAGCTTTGGCTCACATAAATCCTTGTGTCCTGAAAGGAAACATAAACAATTATGATGGATACAGCAATGGCTCACAGAAATCATGTAAGCTAATGTGAAAGGGATGTTAACAGTGTGATTAGCTACTGGGATCTCTGTTATCAACCATTATTTCAGCAATCCTGAGTGGCAGATTAAAATCTCAGTGGAATTTTCCTTTCTTCTTTCAGGCAGAGCTCGGAGCATATTTGGCCCCTTTTTAAAGGGTTTATTTCAATGAATGTGTTAGAGTTCTTGGCAACAAAACAGTGATCTTTTGTCAAATTTTATGTTATGTAATGTTTCTATTAGAAGGCAACGTGGAAGGAAATTAGTACAAGAATACCCCTCCCATTTTTCCTAAAGAAATCTACAATGAGTGATAAAAACTCCTTTCCTACTCTTTGTCTGTATACTGCAGCACTTTACAGATGTTATTCAGGCTTCACAATAGATCAGAAAATAGGAAAAAATTGTTAGGTTCACTTCAAAAATATTAAGTTCTGAGTGGAAAAACAATATCTGTTTTAATGCTAATTGTGATGCTTTGAAATAATCTGAGGGCGGATATCACACGTATAGTGACAGTCAAAATGTTTGAGAAAATTAGGAAGGGAAGGAGTAATTAATTAATTGGAAAAAATTGCTGGGAGCCTGGAGGCAACAAATCTAAATTTCAGAGAAAAAAACCACGAATTTCACAATGATTATAAGCATAACTACCCTTCAAAATTTTTCCTTGTACCAGTAACAATTTTGATATGCTAAAAAATTGTTTTATAAATTGAGTCTGAGATGTAATTATAAATCTGGTATCCAGCAACAGCAACTTAATGTTGCCTCGTAGCATTTTTGAAAGCAAACAACCACCACGTTCAAAAAACAGGAGCAAGATTAATCTATGCTGCTCCTACAAAGTCAAAGGCTTTGTTGGCTCAAGGCAAAATCCTCCTTTCCTGCCGCGTGCAGTGCGCTGGTGGCTGACCGGGAGGTGCAGGAGCTGGGGGTTAAGTGTTGTACACTGCACACTTCAATGCTAATCCTAAAAAAAGCGATCAATGCATGGTCTGCTTTCACCTCAGCATCTGTTTCCTGTCTTTGGGGCCGCAGCCGAGGTGCTGAGAGCTGGGAAGGTGCAGGGGCTCCCACCTCCCGTGCAGCACAGGGCACCCCATCTGGGGCCCCAGGTCACTCCCCAGTCGATGGGTTTGTTTTACTTTCTGGCAGCCATGGGACAGGTCTTCAGTGCTCAAAACCAATATTAGCTGATCCTTTTCCTTTCATTTTTAATACATTGAGATAGATTAAAATGTTATTACCTTCCCCGCAAATTAAATTTTATTTCCGAAAGGTGCTAATCCTTGCTGGAAGCTTTCTGGAATAACACTATTGGTTGAATGTTAGTGGCACTTAAAATCCATGCAATTAATATACTTATGGACTTAGAATGATAGATATTGTCCATAAAGTCTGAAACTGTGGGAGGGTTATATACACTTTAGTCAGTGTTTAACTGCATACATTTTAATAAGGTTTTAAGTGTCTAATTTGTGTTTTTATTTCAAATAGCAATAACATAACAATTGTGTACAAAGGGGATTTATAAACTTTAAAAAAGGCCCAACCCACATAAATTTCATGATCTGCACTAATGCTTATTATACTAATTACAGTGGTCCCTTTTGAGGCAAGCTTTGGTGTAAAATAATTAATTTTGATGCCTGCAGCTTAACATGTGTAAGTTGCTTCCGCCAGTTGTCTTATTGTAGAGCCCACTAGGGTGGAAACTGATACTTAAGTATGTTTTGTTATTCTAATCAGTCTTTTCATAGATTTATAAGCCTTATCTGCCTTAAGGGGATCCCAGCATACAGCGTTATTCAAGGTTAATATGTTCCCAGGTAAAAAGAAACCTAAGAGTTCCCTAAAGCATATAGGAATACAGAATTGGATTAATTTTGCATCAAGTTGGCTGGCACATGTCTGCATTTTCAAGTGCATGACTATCTTCTTTCCCCAAGCTGGGACTGCTGGTGTTACATTTGGCTGATTTTTCCCATTTGCTCTAACACAGGTTAGAAGTCAGTCTTGGAAAGGCATTATCAGTTGGAAAAGGACTTCAAGGCACTCCCAGTGATCGTGATTGATGGGGAGAGCAGATGATTAAAACCACTTGAATATTGGAAACAGCTTTCAAATCATGACAGCCCGCTGGGGGTGAGGGAGGTGTAATGAATGCTGGTACCTTCTGCCTGCCCTGCATTTGTGGAAAATGCCAAGCACTGGCAGTGGAGCTTTAAGTGGGAAGAGGTGAGACAGCCCAGTTAGGTAGGCTTCTTTTTCCTGGTGTGGTGGTTCATTTGGTTTTAGTGTCATTTGGATCCCAGTGATAGGAGGTTATGAATGGATACAGGTCCAGTGCTGAGCCCCTTTCAGCCTGCTGGTAGGCTGAGAATAATACAATTAAAGCAGCTTTCAGAAGCAGTGGTATTGACCAACTACTTTGTTGAGATGGCTCCACAGTCCTTGGTACATCCAGCCAGAAATCTCTGACTGACAACCTGGTGTCCATGACCTTTAAACAGCAGCAAAGAGGCTCTGCCCTTAGAAAGGCAACGTGGCCCACTGTGATTAGCCCTGCCCTAGGGACCTCACACTTAGCTCAGTGCTGGCAAGTAGGAGGAAAAAATATTGTCTAACACTGGCAAGAAGAGCAGCAAAACAAGGGAGCAGAAATAAAATGAGGAATAATGTTTTATCCATTAATAGAAATGGATTTGAAGGAGATACTGTTGGGCACATACATATTTTTCTTAAATGAAATTTCTATCAGAGAGTTGTGTACTGCTTGTCTGCTTTTTAGTAAGAAAATAGGCATTGTGACTTTAAAAAATATTTCTGTAATTTGATTTGGCTCATCTGTAAAGATGAGGTCCATTCTAAATTATTCTTTGTCCAAGAGTGGATAGGGAAGTTGAGATCTCTCTCTCGGAGATCTCTGTGCTTTGTCTTACACCTTTACCCTTTGTGAAACTTGGACTGAATAAGAGCTGGAGTATGTATCTGGGATCACAGATATTTTAGCCTTGTTTTAATTTTTTGTCCTTTTTGATTATTTTTTTTTCATTCTTAGAGAGTGCAATGTTACTGGAAAATCCTATTCTCCTTTACCTTGACCAACTGAACTCTAAATCTATGTGAAATTAGTGATGTGTACAAAATCAGATTATTACTCGGGAGGAAAAGCTACAGGAGAGTTTAAAGGGAAGGGATTGGTTTGTAACTTTAATGTCTGACTTGGGTTGATCTTCTGGCTCTTTGGAGAGCTTTTTCTCTTTTGTATGCTTAGGGGTTAAGAGCCACGTGGTAGCATGCTGTAGATTTTCTGATATTCTGCTTGAGGACCTCACCTCACTGGTGCCTCCTGGAGCAGGCAGTGCTGAGTCTACAGAGGTGGTAGCTGACTGTGATCTGAAGTGAAGCAATTAATTTCTTATTCTTGCATGCTTATTTGCATCAGTGAAAAGATATGAAGTGAATTGGTTTTTCTTGTATTCTAAAGCAAAATGTGAAAGTTTTTGTTCTAAAATTCCAAAGCAGTTAGCAGTGTCAGATGAGTCAGCTATCTGGAAGATGACCAACCCTTTGGAGCCTTCATGTGGCTAATAGAGAAATGATGTTTTTTTCTTCTCAACACAACTAAATGTTGATAGACAAATAGTATTGAAATGCCAGTTAAAGGTGGGGTTTTTTGTCATTGTTCAGTGTAAAATCTATATGTTATTAATGACTTTATATGAACAGCCAGGTACTTAAGTTACTGGCTTTGACTGTTCCTCCCAAAATTAAAGTTTCAGATTAGATAATGCAAAAAGACACCTTCCATTAACAGAAGGTGATATTTCTAATTGAAATGTCACTTATCTAACACCTTTAAGTTGTTTTTCTGTTGCTGGCACACACTTGACTTTGGGTGAGCAGCCTTTTTATCTAATGTTGCTCATCAGTGAGGGCTGTAAAATTGAAAACAGAGCTGCAGATGCCCATATGGCCATCTCTTCCAAAGCATGTGTCTAAATGGCCTCTGAACAGAATAAAACACAATGACTGGTACCTTCTGTCACTTTTAGTTATAACTGTGAAACTGAGCAAGATATGGTCTCATGCAGAAGAGGGAGAGACAGGATTTGCTGCAGTGCTGGAAGTACAAACTCATTAACTAGCTCATCCTTTTGGTAAATTCTGAAGTATTACAAATGTAGGATGTTTATTGAAAATCTTGTCCTCAGCTGCCCTGTGATCAGTTTTCAGTATTTTGGTCAAAGTAAACTCCATATCCTAGCTCAGAATCAAGAAAATGCTCATTTGTTTTACTTAACACTTTGAAGAGATTTGAGGTTGGGTTATGGTCTTGCCAAGTCTGTTTTGTATGTGAAAAAATTCTCAAATATGGCAAAGTGCACACTTGTGTATTTCACAGCAAGTGGTAAAATTGCTTGTCAGTATCTTTCTTGTTTCTACAAGAAAGCATATGTATTTGTGAGTTTGCCAATTAAAAAGAGTAAAGAGCACAGAGATATCTGGTTTTAATTGTGGTGTTTATTGGATAATACGTTGCAAATTCCTCACAAGTGTTTTGTCAACACATGTGTTACATTGTTCTCTTACTGTGTTAATGCAGTGCAGTGGCCACAGCCACGGTGTCAGATGTGTTTGCCAAGGTGCTCAGTGGCAGCACCAGCAAGAGCTACGGGCAGAGTAAGGAATCCACTCCTACAAATACTACCAAATTCAGAGGGAGTCACACTAAGTGAGAGTTTGACTAAAGATCAGAAATGCACAAACGTGGTTGCTGTATTTTGTTCTTTGGCCTCAGAAAATGAATACTTGACCTCAGTAACAGAATGAATGTGATTCTTTACAGTGAATGTATTTCCTGTGCAGAATGTGGTTTTGGATGCACCATGAAACTGAATCACTTCTGTGTAAGGGGGCATCTCACAGGCTATTGCTAAATCTTTTGCTAATGAGTCCTGATGGAATGGTGAAATCAGTTTTAGGCAAAAGCACTTCTCACTTACGGAACAAATTTTTGGAAGATGCACCTTTCACAATGTTCTCTTGAAAATCTGTTCCATATGGAATTTCTTAATATTTCATTATTCTGCAGTCTCTTGCACAGACAACATCTTGCAATGTATGAATGTTCTTTTGTGTTAGTTACCATGCATGGGTGTGAACTTTGGATACATACATATGTATTTTTTAATCTTGTCCTTTTTGTAGCTGCTGTGATGACTCATTCTTATCTGATGGCTTGTTGGTTTTGATAATAAGTTTTCTGCAAATAAAAGACAAAATGTTTTTGAAATATAGGGCTGAGTACATTGTGTTAGCAAACACAATGTGTTTGTTGCCTTCTAAACAGTGAAAACTTCACTCCAGGTGACCTGAGTTCATCTGAGCCTCACAGTTACATTCAGTGTGTTGTTGAAGGTCCCTCCCTCTCTCTGGACTCCTTTCTGCACTCCAGCTGAAGTCTGTGATGTGACTCCCTTGGTTAATTATCTGTCTGTCCTACCTTGTCTCACTGTAATTTTACATTGAACCATGGTCTTCCTCCTTCAGTGCCAATGCAATCTCATCCTTATGCCAGTGGGCCTTCAACTTGTGTGGTTCAAAAACAGACACACAAAGCACAATCTGACCATTGTGAGTCCTGGCTTTGGCCAAGCTGACATGGCCTAGGCAATGTCACAGTCCTTGGAGTCAAGGCAGAATTTGCCACTAAGGCAGCTGCAGGAAAATATATGGGCTTGGTTTCTGAAAGAATTGCCTAGCATAGGTGTTCCCACTGCAGATCTCTTTGACTTTGACCTTTTAATCAGTTTTACTGAGGGAGTTGGATTCTTTTACGTCCAGGAATCATAGAAATATACATTAAATAGAATTTGTCTACATTTCGTTCTTTCTCTTGTGATGCCTTTGTCCTGTTTTTCTATCTCTTAGTATTTCTATTTTCATGATTAAATACTGTTGTATCTCTAGGCTAGAACTGTGCAGTGTTTACTGTTCTACATGGAGAAGATCCTGACCTGAAAGGACATTTCTTTGGCTGTGTTTGCTGTTAGGAATTAGCTCGCAGAAAATCAGTGTGTTACGTGAGTTTCTAGAAAAATAAAAAGTGCCTTTCTGACTGAATCTTGCTACATAATATTTTGTTTGTTTTTGTTAGCCTATATACATTGACTGAGGGGTGGTTGTCCTGAAGAATAAATGATGCAAATACAACACAATGCACATATAAGTACTGTCAATAAATATCAGTTTTACTGGGTATTATTTTTAAAAATGGTTAAAATATGGCACTTGGCTCCAAAGTGAAACAGGCTGATTGCAGCAAATTGTTTATAAGATTACATCTCCTTAAGAAAATATTTTTAAAAACCTGCCTCATAAAGCAATTAGTCTTCACCATTCTCTGTAACTTTTTTCCTCCTTCCCATGCACACCTTCTAGAGTGTGCACTGGTGATAATTTGCATTTCTCACTAATACCTGTTTCTTTCTTAGGAATCCATTCAGGCCCTCTGAAATAACATGGCTGACTGGCAGTTTATTATTATTTTTGCCTGCTGTTGGAGAATTATTGAAGAATAAAGCTGATTTTGTCTAGCTAAAGAATAAGAAGTCCAAATTTTCAAAGAATGATGCATCTCTAAATTCTCATGACTATAAGAATAGCTGAAATGTCTGAATACCATATAGGCTTATGGTATCCCAGTGTCAAAAATCATCATGTTGCCACATGAAATCTGTTCTTGGAAAGCAGAAAAAGTGCTTTAAAAAATATACAAATTACTTTTGTCTGCCATTTGACCATGGCCTGGTTAAATGCTCGTTGTTTTTTCTGCATCTTTTATTAATATCACTGTTGAAGAGTGCATGACATTTTTATTATTGGAATAATTCTGGGTTTTAATTCATTATTTTTATGAGTGTAAATACGGGACTGGTCTATGTTTAGTCAAATATTGCCTTTGCATGAAATTCAGAATGTGTGTATGGCTAATAAGAAAAACATCTTGGCAATGCTGACCCTTCAGAAACTTCCAGGTTGCTTATAAGTATGCATCACTCTGTTTTTAATTTTTGTTTGCTGTGCTTCCAACAGAAAATAAAACCTTGTGAGCTGACAAATACCCTCCCTTGAGTTATGCAGGACAAACACCATTTTCTGTTTCAAACACAAACCCTGTTATTATTGATGCTTTCCTTCCAGTTATGTAGTAGGGCACATTGAATAATAGGTGATGATGCAGCTTGACCCACTCCTCTCTACTTGATGAGTCAGGTAACTCCCCAGTGATCTTTCCAGGCAATGTGAATCACATCTATTTTGGTGCACTGTGTGCTCCACCTCTGCACCTTGTGCATCATTTCCCTTCTCACAAAAGCTTATTGGCATTTTTCCCCTTCTATGCTGGATGTGTCTTTTGGGCTTTCTGGCAGCAGGTTTTATATGCACGTCTTGTTCTCTCAGGCTCCCCTAAAGGCTCTTGGTGGATTCTCTGCTGTAGTCATCCCAGCGTTGTTGTGTTGCTCTATTTCCTTGTTAGCAATGACAGCAACTTCTAGCTGATTATATTTTAATTTTTTTGTTTATTTACTTGCCAAAATGTAGTCAGTTATACCATTGCCCTAAAGGAGACAAGAAAGGATTTCATTCCTCCATTTCAGTACCAAGAATCAGCAAGGTGTAATATATTACTACATCAGCTCTAATGATGAACCACGCAATTCTGGTAGTGATACAGATCAATACTGCTTCTCCACCTGGCTGTGGAAATTGCTGTTGCTGGTTGCAGTCACTGCTCCCTGGCTTCCCTCAGCCCAAGTGATGCATCTTGTGCTCGCCGTGTCTGTCCTGGGGCTCGCGGAGCTGTGACGCACTTCTGCGCTCCGGGAAGTGAGTCTCGTCGCCTCTGAGGACACTGTGCTGTCACTGCTGTCACACACACATGCTGTACTGCCAAACAGCTGTTTGGAATGGCAGATTCATGCTCTGCTACATTTATTTCGCACTTCACACATTTGTTCTCGCCTCTCAAGCGTTACATGGTGCTGTGTCTAATCATATTTTCATTTGCGGGCCAAGGAGATTTGCAGAACATGTCAGTGTGAATGGTTTACATTAGCTATAAAATAATTTGGTATATTTGAGGAGGCTGATAAAGTGGATTCATGCTATACTAACAGATTCAATCCTAAATTAATAGATTCCTACCTCTTGACAATCTGTTGAAAAACAACTGCTAATGCAAATGTTTAATTTTATACAGCCCTATATAAAAACCTCTTTATATAGTTTTGACACACTGATTTCTAACATGACCTGACAGCTACTCTTTGTATAAACAGCTGCTATGTATATAAATGAGATTAAAAATAATAAAACATCATAAATATAATTGAGAAAAGCCTGTTTACTTTCAATTGCAAAGCATCATAAATACCAGTGACTGGAGTCTATTCTACTACATGCTGTGCTAGAATCTGATTTGTCTGATTTATTTAATGAATTGCTGAATAATTCAGTTCTAAAATATGGGAGACATTGCACCAGTAATGCTTCAGATAGCAAAAGATTTTAAATATATTGTAGTACAGCAGTATTAAACATATTGCAAAATAGGTCCCAAACAGCAAAGTCTTGTAATTGGACATTATATAGGGGTATAACTGGACATTTTTATTGTGTAATCTACCTTCATTTGTGTAAACCTGTATTGGTAAATAAGGACTTAACTTCATTTAACACCCATAAAATTACTTATTGCTTCAAAGCTGAGCAAATTAATTCCTTTCTAGTATGGTAAAAGAGCAAATTGTCTTTTGGCTCTTTTTTCCTATACAAAGTTCTCAAAGAGCACCTTCCTCTTATTCAGAGTTGGATAGCAAAAGGAAAGTAATGGAGAGAGACCAAGAGACTCCAAAATGGATTAAATGAACTGTCTTTCAAAATTCTAGGGAGAGTCGTCTGTGGCTCTGCTCTGTTTTCCAGCATGGTGATGTGAGAGAGCAGGGTTGCTGTCCTGGGAGAGCAGCAGAGGAGAGGAACCCTTCCCTTCTGAGGGACCCCCCTGCAGCTCTGCTGGCTGCTCCCTCCAGCAGCATGGCTCTGCCTTTCCAAGGGCACAGCTGCTGCAGGGATGGAGCTATCAAAGGCTGCCAAATCTCACACTCTGGGTCACGTTTTCCCTGCTTTATTTATTGTTTCTGTGGGGTGATATCGTGGGACCTGTGTTTGACCCTGTTGTGCTGTGTATGAGCTGCTGTCCAAATTAACCGTAGGTGGTGCAAGTGTGGCCAAAGTCAGAATGTAGCAGCTGACCTGCCTGTGGTAGGTACTGTGTGATCAGCTGTGGAGACAGAGCTGGAGTTCTTTTTTTTTTTTTTAACAGAGCCCTATGAGGTTTGCAAAAGTGACCTGTGTTTCCCCCAATGTTAGCCAAATAAAGAGTATGGTATTAGTAACAGGCGGCTTGTGTCACCTTTTCTAGACTAATGCCACCATCTCATTCCTGAGATTTCATAGACAGAAATAAGTGATTTTTATTTTTTCTAAGTCTTCTAGATGTAGCAAACCTGATTTATTCCTTCAACTGTGAGTCCTAACTCAGTGCCTGAAATGAATGATTATTTTATTAAATTCCTAATTTACCAATCTAATAATAAAATGATAATTGCCTATTATCACTAGAACAAAATTTTCAGTTATAACAAGAAGAACCCTGTGTATTTCCCTTTATCCATTTTTTCCACTCAGCTACCAGATATTTCTTAACCTGTCTGTGACTACAGTTGTGACCACAGTGCCTTGACTGACTCTTAGGGCACCGGGGGAGGGAACTCTGCATGACTGTGTGAGTGGAAAAAAAGACAGGAAATAAAGCTACAGGGAGAGCAGCACAGGTAAATCACACATGCCTGCATGATTTTGAACTTGGGATTCAGCAA
The DNA here is from genome assembly GCF_017590055.1 of Onychostruthus taczanowskii. Lineage (NCBI taxonomy): Eukaryota > Metazoa > Chordata > Aves > Passeriformes > Passeridae > Onychostruthus > Onychostruthus taczanowskii. The sequence continues at coordinate 958,387 of NW_024502014.1, forward strand.
AGACATCCCTAAAATTGCAGTGTCAGTTTGTGGTGGTCAAAAAAGCCAAAAAAATATTGGGCAGCCTCAGGAATGTTGTTGAGAGGGAGACTGAGGCTACTGCCTGTATCTGCTAGGATGTTAGAGGGAATAGGCAGAGATGTGTCTGTCCTGTGACATTCCTAGGGGAGGTAATCATAGATACTGGGCAAAGCAGAGGCTCAAGAGTGTGATTATGTGCTCTTCCCTAGAGTTTCTCTCAGCGCTGCCATGTGCAGTAGGTTTGCAGTGTATGCACGGGGGCCTGGTTCCATTCCTCACATAATCAGTTTAAATCTTGCTTTTTTCTTGAGTGGACATATTGGAGCAATTCCTCAGCTGTCAGGTAGAATAATTTTGGAGCTGTATGTCCGCATTTGAAGATAAGAGTTCATACAAACAAACCAAGGTTAATATGTTGGCTCTTAGTGTATTTCCCACAGTAAGACGGAAGCATATCCTTAAGAGGAGATGCTTTTCATATTTAAGAAAAATGGTTAACCACTTTTCTGTATCATGGTTAACATTCCCCTTGGATAAAACCCAGTGATGAACAACTTCCTCAAGGAAGAGGTCAAGGCTTTTCCCTCTCCCATAAGTATTAAATGTCAGTAATATGTTTGAGAGTAGTGATGCAGATAAAGATTTAGTCATGGGGCCAGTGGCATTAAAAGAGTAATGTAAATTGTCTGCTTTTAAAAGAAGTACAAAGCATGCTTATTATTAGGAGCAGGGCAAGAAATTAAAATTCTTTGAATTTCTTGATGCACCTACAGTACTGTAAGCATGGCAGAGCTTCTATCCATGTATGGGAATGTGTTAGTGGAATTCTGCTTGTGCTGGGTAACTGAGCAGAACAGCAGAATATCAAATACAAGACGTTAAGGAGGAAAGAAAACCTTTAGCAATTTTCTTGTTATTTGAAAGTCTCAGAAGTTTAGTCAATTTAAAGCCATTATGAATGTCGCATACTGATGGGTGGAATCTGGGCTGTGGCTGGCAAAACCCTGCAGCTGTCTGTGCACTGCCTTACACAGATAGTGTGTTAATAGAATACAGAATTGTTAACCTTCCTCATATTCCACACTCTTGTATTGAAGTATTATATCTGAAGTATTACTTACTTCAGCTACAGTGTGGGTGGACATTTTAATTTGGATAAAGAACTCATTTATTTTTATGGTTGTATAGTAAAGCAAAATACATTGTTTTGGCATTGATCACCCAAAAATAGTGTGTTTTCTGATTTTTTTTCTTGGTTGGTATCAGGGAACTTTGATTCATTGAGGAAGAGCTGCTAATTCATACACTGAAAACTGCCTGATAGATTTTTTTTTTCTTGCATTATTACCGGGAACACTGTCAGCATTTAATTAAGAGTTTAAATTAAAAAAAAAATCTAAGTGGAACCTTTATTAAAACCTTTAAAGAGAAGACTTTGTTCTCAGAAAACACTATAAACTGATGCTTTTTTTCTTTGACAATCCATCAGATTTGTGTGGTCATTTCCCCTTGGCGTCAGACCTAAACTCTTATGAGATTTAAGTTTAAATGTGTGAAAAATGGAGAAGTGAATGGATGATTCAGGACTCTTGGTACTTTTGTCTGGGGCAGAAGAAAAATAGGTTTCAAGAAAAGTATTTGGATCAATTATTAAATTCAGTGAGGGAGATGAGATTTTATTTCAGAAAGTGTCCAAATTCAATTCAGAAGCTGATGTTTTAAGGCTTTCTTCTGCCACCCACAACACAATAAAGCTGGTGTTTCCAGGGAAAACCACTTAGCTCCTGAAAGGCTATATGGGCTGAATTATTCTTATTTCACGTGATTAATACCAGGCATTTAGAAAAAATATCAATTTGTCCTACTGATGGATAGTGATAGGCACATTTGAAACATTCAAAACTTTTACTGAAATATCCCCAAACTACACTGAGGCCAGAAAGCTACAGGAGAGCAGAGACTTGGGACTTATGCTACTGACTTGAGCAAGATCAAGATTTTGGTCCAGTTAACTGTAAGCACCAAAAGATGATGGGAGAGCTGGAGCTGTGGGCTGCTCTAGGCTGCTCTGGAGTACAGAGCAGGAGCTGGATGTTTGTTTCCTGTGACTCTTTTCAGATGGTTGGTGTGCCCTTGTGTGGTGCTGTTTTCCATGATGGTTGCCTGCCTGAGACCAAAAAATCATGGAAGATTTTGATCAGAACTTTGTGTTGAATTCTGAGGGAATCTGTTTTCATAATATTTTTTTAAGAAAGGAAGATGTATTTCAGAACTTTTATGTTAAAGGCCCTATGCTTTGGAGCAGGAGCTTCCTGTGTGAAACGTGGTCTTAGTCAATTTTTGCACATGCTGTTTTGTGGAAAAAAGAAAAAAATCACTTCTACTTTCCTAACTCCTTATGCCTGACAGCTGGTCTTTCTGTGTTAGGCCTGAAGGCAGGGAGTGTGTGCTCTGATGCCTTGTGAGGAGAGCAGGGAGGCCATGGCTATCATCAGCTGGTAGTGATGGGGATTTCAGTGTAGATCTGCAAATTGCAAGTCCTCTCTCTGTGAATTTTGTGTTCTCTGTTCTGTGATGCAGGAACTGATTTTTCTCCTACTTACGTATGCATCTGTAAGCTGGTGATGATGATTAAAAAAATTTAATCGATAGATTTTCTGGGAAAAATTTGTGGAAAGCTGCTGCTAACAAATGTTGTTTAAAAAAATGGGTCCAACCACTTTTATCTGTTATTTTGCCTGGTTTTGTAAAGTCAGCCTAATAAATGTCTGGAAGCAGAGAGGCAATTAGGTGCCTTACCTTCACTTCAACTAGCGTTAAGACATGGTTTAAAGTTTTCCCTCTTTCTGGGAATATACACAGAACTAAGATTTTAATGCTTGGTTCTGTAAGCATTCCATTGGCTGAAATCCATGTAACTAAAGGAGAGCCCTAGCTCTACTCCTATTTGGATGGCAAAATGGTTTACACATGAGAAGTGTGTCCAGCCCTGGAAACATGAGACCCTACTCAGTGTACAAGAGGGTGCTCTCTGTTCTGCAGTCCTGTGGTCTCATGATCTGTACTCAATAGTGAACAGCCAATGTAATTTCCTGGCTAAGAGGCCTTTTAAAAGGTATTTGCATGTGCTAAGACAGTTTAGGCTTAAAGCAGAGCTTAGTTGTGCAGAGGCCTTTGAACATACATGTCTGACTTTATCATTAGTGCTGAATCATTAGAGCTACTTACCATGATGCATATCTTCATGTAGTGATCTGCCTTTTTTTACTAAACTGTTCTATATTAAGACAATGTAGAAATGGTATAAAAGGATGTATATGGCTTTTTATGAAAGGATTCTTGCTTCACATGTAGTCCTTGTTGCTGTGCAATAAAATCAAACAGTAAATTCTAAAATCCATAAAGTCAACTGAATGTTTTAAAGATGAAATTGCATCTGGTTCTCCTAGCCTTTGTAATTTACTATCTTGTATTACCAACCTAAATCTATTTGTGCAAGTTTTGCTTTTAGTGGCAGAACTATAAAATAGGTAACCTAAGAGGTATCTGAGGCAGTGTCATAAAGAGTTTATGATGTCCGTAAGGAGACTGTCACTGCCACCCCAATCCTTCATTTAAGAACAGCTTGCTTTGCAGACTGATGGAGTAATGCACAATAATCCTAAAAGGGTCTTCAAGATGGAGTTCTGATGAAGTTGTGTGGCATGGTTGTAATTTTGATGTGTCCTGCCAGCTCCTCTACTGAGCATGGAGGTAGGAGGGGGTTTGGCACTGAATTGCATTGGCCTCTCCAAGTGCTTCTTCCAGAAGTTTGTCAAAATATTTGGAATAGGATCATTTAACTGTTAAGCAATACCTGATCTTTATAGTGAAGTTGTAACACTCGGAGAAAGGGAGAGATGTAAACATTATTTTAAAAAAAGGAGGCAACCAATAGAAATGACCCAGAAAATACCTGAGAAGTTTTTTTTTTCCATAGCAAAATTTATCTGAATTAAATATGCTGATATTAAATATCCATCCCCCTTTAAAGAGGATGGAAAGATTTCATTATTTCTACACAGCTGATATCTTTCCAAACGTGTATTCCATTGACCTGGCCAACATTAAAATAATGTGTTTTCCTTCTTGGCACAAGATAGTTATTTAGAGAAGTTATTCTTGGTGAGCTACATTCTCTGAATAACTATAGCCAGTGTTTTTCTTTTTATGATGAGTTAATGGGGGCCTTCTGTGACCAATTTTTTTGGTTTTTTCAGATAATTTCTTTTTTCTCTATATCCAATTTCTACAGATTTTGTGTAATTTAGATGATCAGCTTTCATGGAGTCATAGATCTCTTTTCATCGTGCCCATCCAGGAATATTGCAGGGCAGTAATTAGGGCAATCTTGAGCCACAGGCTGAGAGACTCAGCCTGAAGCTGGAGCTCCCAGAGCGAGGTACAAACCCTCACATGGTTACAGCTGCTGTCACTTGTGAAGGCATTGTTTTCTTCTAAGACAACGTGTGCAAACCAAAATGCATTTGTCAATGCATTGAAGTGTTAGTCAATGGACTTATGAATTTTTTTTTGTCTTATGATATTATAAAAACTTATTGTTGGACAAAATTTAGCAAACTAGAACCAAATTAATGATTTAATTTTGGTTCCCATGAAAATGTGTATTTTTTCATTGTTTTTGGGTTTTTTTGTATATATGTGTGAAGTGTCTAGAGTTATAATTTGCCATCAGTGAGTTGTTTTTGTGGAGTGTATTTGGTCTGAGCATAAAAGGTTCTTCTCTTCTATGTGCATTTGGAGGCTTTTGTGCCCAGCCTTCACCCAAACTCTGTGAGACTTAAGGCTGCCTTCCTTTGAAGTAATAGAAAGTCTCCCTCCTCACTTCAAAATTGGAGGAATATAAAGAGTTAATAATTTAGCTCCTTGTTTGAATTCAGTCAGAATGCTTTAGCATTCCTGAACAGTTTTTTTTTTGTTGTTTTTTTTTTTTTTTTTTATTATCTTTAGTAAAGTGAAATAAACTTTGTTTCTTACACTGGAAAGCTTCACTATCCTCACAATTTGGGGCAAATGCATGCAGGTTGCTTTAGAAGTGAAAGCATTAGGAGACTGTAATGTCTGTGCCAATGCTCTGAACTCTGGTCATTTAGCAAACATGCAGATTTCAACTAAGCTAAAACCTGAGAGTTGTTCTGTCTTTTTTTCTTAGATGTGATATCTTAATTTTTGCTTCTTACAGACAATATGTGGTCTCCAGTTCAGCTCCATGAGCTTTAAGTACATTTTGCCAATCTTAATCTGATTCAATCCTCATATTGGTTTAAATCAGGAAAATCAGGATGTATTTAATCAGATGGAGTGATGTGGAAGGATGGCTGGACTCTCAGGTACACTGCTTTACCATTAAATAAAAAACCCTTTTAGACATGAAAGACAAAAATTGATGTTTAGTTCCTTTATATGTTTAGAATAATGGAGACTTTATAGCCCAGTTGCTGCTGCTAACCCCCTCAAGGCTGGCTGAAATGAAGTCATAAGCATTGATTCATGAGGGGAAAATGTGTTATGGAAAAAAATCAGCACTGCTTGCAGTCTTGCTGGCTCCTGGCAACATGGAAATATGAATGGTGGCAGGCATGTATGCCCACAGTGAGCTCTATATACTCTCTATATGGTTTGTAAATTCTCTGTTCTTGGGTCACTTTCCAGTGTAATGCTCAGTTTCATTGTTGTAAGAACTGAGTAAATACTTTAAAGGAGAAGAAATTGTTTACCAGCCATCCTGCCCTGCATCAGTACAAACAATAAAAAGTGTGCAATATGTGTGACATCTCTTTTGTGGATTCTCGTCTGCACCTGAGCACTTTCTGAGCAATAAAACTGATGAAGCTTGGCCTCCCTCCATTATCTCATGTGGTGCTACATTCCTGCCTCTAGACAGGAGGAGACACCCGAGCTGCCCCATGTGAGGTCTGATACTGGTGATGGAGAGAGGAGGGGAGACAGAGTGGTGCTGCTCAGAACCTGAATTTATTGTGGGCTACATGTGCTTATGTACTATTCTACGAGGGCTAGTAATGTCTTACTACAATGACTGGGTTAATCATCACATAAACGTATACATTTTGCAACATCTATTTTCTGAATCTTCTTTCTTGATTCAATTTTCTCACAGTCTTCAAAGCTCTGCTTGTTCTTACCAAGGCATCCTGATTATCAAATCCTTTACTCTAATCAGGTGCAAAGTACAGCAGTCTGACCTGCTGGTTTCTGTCAGCTTGCTGCTTCTTTTGGTGGCTTACAAAGTCTTGGGAAGCCCTGGCTCTTGGCTGCTGCACAAGAAATTTGTGATATAGGGTGGAAATTGTCTTGTATGGAGATACAATCTATGCCATGATGGAGCTGAGGACTTTGTCTTACTTTTTTGAATAACTTGTATATTTGTCTTTTATAGTGAAATTTGGACAGACAAAAACTGGAAACTACGTTTCTTCGATAATGCCAGTGAATTTTAGAGAAAGTGATATGAAGCAACAGACAGGGATAGAAACAAAAGCAGTCCATGGATTTTCCAGTTTCCAGGCCTCTGCCTACTATGTCATGGATAATCATACCATCAGTGGAATTGGTAAAGCTGGAACAAAACCAGGCTTTAACATTCAATGGAACCTCGTTCTTCAGTTAAAATGCATTCTATAATACCTAAGCAAAAAATTGGTTCCTACTAGCCCAATTTATATTAGTTAAAAGAATAAAAATCCAGAAAAAAAGAACAAACCTTTATGCTGAATCTGTAGGCAAAAAATAGTAACATCTGAATCCACTCCTTTTTTATCATTGTAAAATATTTTTCTATTAATGGAACTTCTTTGTTTTTGAAAGTGCCTTTTTCCCCTCCCAGGAGTATTATTAAACATGGGAAAACTGAAAAAAAAAGCCTTTAAATAAAATACATGATAATTTCAAAGGATTCTTGTCAAAACAGTAAAAATAAATGGGGAGTTACAATTTAGATTTATTACAGAGTTGTGGAGGGGGAAGCCATCTGTGTTATCTGATTCTAACATAAACACAGCAAGCACTTCTTAAATACAAGATATATAAACAGTACTCAGTATACTAAATATTGTTGTGGTTTACTGCATACAAACAGAAAATCCTATATAAAAGTCAAAACAGTGTTTAAAAATGTTACAATCTGCAACCAAGGGATTGAACTCTTCCTTCCCTGTTGATTGATCATGGATGATACCTGGCTCAAATTGCTTCTCTATTCATTTAGTTATTATTTCTTCTGTGAAACCAGGATAAACATTTCAAACAAAGCAAATATAAAACTAAAAAACCAGTTAGTATGGAGCGGTCAAACCAAAATAGATTTCATTGTAAGCTCCAAAGCCCTTGTTGAACTTTAAACTGCATTGGATTTGGTCTTAGTGAAAACCTTGAGGCTCCAAAGAGGAGTGAAATTTGCCCAAATCAGATCTTAATATGGGAAAAGCATGTCAATAAAGCTGCACAGAGAAACTCCAGTGTAGATATTACGCAATAAGGATTTAGAGGTGCAGTTTTTTGCTAGCTCCTGTGGAAATGGCTTCAGTACCAGCTTATTTTGAAGTAGGTAAATAAAGCTTTATTTAGTAGCCACTTGTCGAAGATAAATAATATAGCAGAATCAAATGGAAACCAAAATAGGGATCAGAAGAAGAGATTTTTAAGATTAAAATTATAAAAAAATTCTAGATAGAGACATCAGTGTCTCAATAGCTAGGGGAAAAAGGACATTAAAGATTGTACAGGTAAATTCATGTTTTGATTCATATTTGAATATTTTTAAGGGGAATAACCATAGTTTTTCCTTTGTGTCTGTGGAGGCCATGTGACATATGAATACTTGGTTGTCATGCATTTGGTATTTGAAGTTCATATCCTGCTGGGTGCTCTGAATCCTATATGAAAGAAAGTTCCTCTATATGATAAAATTCTTCCAACACCCTCACTTTTAATATTAATGTTTTTCAAGAAAAAGAGACCTTCTTTCTTATGTCTCTTATTCTCTCACCATTTTTATTTACATGTGATATTTCCAACCTCTAGTAGGCAACTTATATTTCTGTACAGTGCTGGAAACCCCCATTAAGTGTATTGACTTTCAGAAAGGAAATGGATGGTTTGGTTTGGGCAGTTTTTAATAAGGTCACATTGAGCACTTGGAATCAGAAGAATGGCATTGCTAGTATCTCTAAATTTTCATCTGAGAGGGATTTGGAACTGGGGCAGATGAAGTCCAGCCATGCTATTGCTTTGTTTAGAGCTGTGACATGCCATATGCTTTATATACAGCTGAGTGAACAGAGTTTGGAACAGTGCTGGGATACTGAATTATGTTTCTAGATCTACTACTGACTTGCTGTGGAATGTGATTATATGCTTTAATTTCTTCTTTTCTTGATTTCTCTACCTGCAGAAGAATATATTATAATGTTATGAAGATTTTTGCGGAAAAAAAAAATCTGTGGATGGGAAGATACAATTCTTACTAACTAGGAGTAGAACATCATCTGTTCCTCTTGTATAATTTCTTTTTACAAAGATAAAAATATTGGATGGTGCTGGAACAATATCAGTTCCATTAATTCTGATGTGCCACACGTAGGCATGTTTGGGTGCTAAAATATAAAGGATGTAAATAGGCATACACAGACCACTGACTCCTGTTCTGGCTGTTTATGGGGTGGATGGATGCAGGAAGGGTGTTTATGTCTTCCGCTCAGGATTGAATAAAGTAACAGGCAGATTACTTCAGAGTCAGAGGTTGACCACAGCAATCTGTAGTGTCCTGCCAAAATCCACTCCAAACGTGAATGAAATCACAGTTTTTCATTTAGTTTGTTCTCTTGAAAGTAGCTGAGAACATTACAGTAGCCAAGTGGTAAACTCTGGGTAAAGTAAGCAATCACACAGCTTCCTGCTGTTCCAATTTCTGTTTAGTCAGTACTAATGATATAAGACAGCACACAGTTGAGCTCTTAAAATGTTTTGTTCAGCGCATTTTTTTTCTTTCATGTGCAGTTGACAGTAGAACTGTTCTTGTTAATTTCTCTACAGTACAGTTCACACAGCTGCTTCTAAATCCAGATGTGGAATTGTGGTCACTGCACTAATGAGCTCCATGTTTAAGCCAAATTAAGGATATCTCTGAACTCTGACATACAATATAGAAAGATATGTCTTTACATAAATATGTCTTGGTGAAGTGCAATTCCTTTTCCTTGATGTGAAAAATTTCCTATTTTTGTACCTTGCATTCTTTGGGCAGTGGCTGCTAAAATTACTTATGTGAAGCTGTATCTCCCTATGATAGAGCACTCTAGAAACAGTGTAAAAAGTTAATATTCAGAATGTTACTCGTGCCATTAGATGGTGCTTTCAAGCTTCTCTAGCATGAAGCAAGAAGCAAAGGAGGGCTGAGCTTTGTGCAGGACGTGCTTCACAGGGTTCAGGAGGGTGCAGTAATGAAGCCCAGCTGTGCTGGAACAGGATGCAACCGAGGGGTTGTGGGAGAAGGAGGTGGGTGAGGCTGAGATTTGGCTTGTGAAGAGTTTGATGGAGGAAGTCACGTGTGGTCTGCGTGCTGTAAGCCTGGAAGATGATTCTGAGCCAAAGAAGTTAATGAAGACAGTGCTAGTTTGTATTAACTGAGGGTCTGGCTGATTGCTCCTTGACTTTGGATGTGCCCTAATGTCTTTAGCTCTCACTTTGCTGTAGATTGCCTGCTGTGCTGCCATGTTTGTTTAGAATGAAGCCCTTTTCCCCGAGACATACACACTTCTGGTTTCAAGGAAGGATTCTTGAAGTGTGTACAGGCTTTTGTGGCATGGATAGGTGTATTCTGGTGACCAGTTTTACTGGGATTGGCCTTAATCAGGCCAATTTCCACCTCCTCAGAAGCTCTTTGCACTTGAGGAAAAGAAATAAACAGTTGAATTTGAGCCTGTCAGTGCAGTTGGATGGCTGATATTGTTTACCTGGGTCATTCTCCCAGCAGCATTACTTGGACATTGTTGAGAAGTGAAGGTAACGTATGATGTACTTAAATCTTTGTCACTGTGCTAAAGGATGGGCTGGGGACTGGGCAAAGGGTTTAGGTGCTTGGCTGGTCCAGATATGAGTATGAAGCTTCTTTGAGCTCCTTACTAAGGCAATGTCCTTCTGCTCTGTAGGCCTTCTGAGGTACATGCCTAAGAGCTGTTGTCATTGCTGCACCTGAGATACACAAATGATGTGCTTGGAGCAAACAGTGCCCTGCATGGAAGAGGGACCAAGGCCTCCCCTCGTGGTTCTCTTACCTTCTGTGCTAACCACGTGCACGGAGAATGTGTCCAGTGCTGAAAATGCTCTTGGGGCACATCTTCATTTGTGGTGAAAATACAGCCTTTGGGATCTAAGTAAAAATGTCTATGGGCAGAGTAATCTGTCCCTGTAAATTTTGGGGATTATGGCTGCATCTGGAGAACTGTCTGAAATCACTGTCAGAGGCAGAACATTTGTGTTGTTGAATTACAGATGCAGCCCAATATGGCAAGTCCAGTTTTATGTAATAATGTCACTTTTATGGTAGCTAGATCTCATCCTTGCCAGTCTATTATTAGAGTTACTTTACTGTGGCTAAAATTTACTATTAATTGATTCCTTTTTCTGCTGTTCACATTCACATAATTTTGTCAGTCTATTATTAGAGTTACTTTACAGTAATTTTGTGGCTAAAATTTACTATTAATTGTTTCCTTTTTCTGCTGTTCACATTCACATAATTTTGTTTTCAATAAAGTTCCAACTTTCAGTATAGCTAGTGGCCCTGTCAAGCACCTGCTTTTCAGCTCACAGAAAGCTTGTGGTGACAAAATCCCACAATATTACAATGACCAATATTCAAAGTGACATCCATTTTAATACACTGCCATGAGTTTCTTTCTCTACAGAAGTCTGTGCTTTTGCACCTTTTATTTTCTTTTTCAGTTTTCATGGAAATCTTACCACTGGTGTTTCTTCTAATGGCTTTTGAGTGCTACTGGTGCTAGTTCACTTTTCATGGTGGGATCTGACTTATGTAGTTAACACTACAGGATAAAATTATCTTATTCTTAAATCTTATCTTTAAATAAGATTGCTATTCATTTGTTCTGGGTTATTTTTATTCTGATATCCAACTTTCTATTTCTGTGGTTGCTTCTCAAACTGTTTTCCTGGTATTTGTGGCTGGGATCCCAGGGGATATACAAGCAGTCATTTTGCTTGCAGTACTTTATTTATTAAGTGCTTAAACTATTTTTTGGTTACATATTTGCACCAGTATTTATATCAAAATAGTACTGAAATACTATATCCAACATTGCAATCCTTTTCTGCAAGATACTGTAAGCATGTAGCTGGGAAGACACACACTCAGAAATAAAAATATGTTGTTGGGGATTGCATAGAGTAAAAAAAAAAAATCAACTTGCAGGTCAGAGAATGTTCACTTTTGTTGTCTGTGCTGTGGGCATTAACATCTGCCTATGAGAAAGGGCAATACCAGCAACTTAAATGACTGCAGCTGTAAAGGTGTTATTCTAGGGCAGATCAGAAATATCTTTGCCAAGATAAAATGAATTTTATAACCATTAACACCTAAACAAGGAGTTCAGCCTCAGAACCAACAACACTATGTTCTGTTCCTGGTCCACAGTGCTGATCTCTGCCAGAAGCAATGAATTGTAGACTAACATGGAAAGGTTATTATGTTTTGACTTAGATTTCAGATCTGACCCTTGATAGGTTTTTCAGTTTGCTCTTTGTTATTACTATGAGCCTAGATTTCTATGTAATTTGAGCAGTAATAATCTTTAGCATATGTGCCATTCTTCTTTTCCCATGGTTAATGTAACAGATGTATGCTCTGTTTCTCCTCTGTGCAGCATTATTTTACTGTATTGTTGGAAACAACAAATGTCATGAAGATTTAATTTTTATGCAAATGGATATGGGGCCAGAAAAATTATGTCTTAATTACCATTTATAGTTAGGTTTCTTTCTTTGAAATTAGAAAACAATATATACTTGTGTGCTATGCACAGCAACATATGAGTGGAGAGTGCTGTGTACTGAACACATGTAACTTGTGTGTGCTACAGAAGGAATGCAAAGCAGAAAAACAAGCTCCTGCTTTTTGTTGTGGAAGAGAAATAATTCCATTTGCTGTACTATTATTCCCTCTTAGATGCATCCTTATCATTGTTGAATGATACACTCGTGGGACTGCAGGGCTGGCTCTGCCCACTCCATACCATTTTCCACACACAGTCCAAAGGAAAGGGAATTGGTAGACAAAATTTTATAGCTTGCATATAATAGGTATTATTTTTCATAGGACTTCAATACTGCCAAATTACTGCTGTGTGCCTACCAAGTGAGATAAATGGCAACAGTAGGAGATAATTCTCCTCAACATAAAACACTTGTAGAAAAAAATTCAGTCTGAATTTTATTGAAAATCAATGAGGGTCTTGTTATCAATGTACTTTCTGTACTTGTTAAGACATAAATTTGTTTCACAGTTAAGGAGTATATATGTTATTGCCTCTTGAGGGTTAATCACTGTGACTATAATAGACTTGTTTTGCTAAGGCTGTATTAAAAATAAGGATTAAATTAAATTTGTAAATATACAGTATAACAAGTTGCAATGTCACTGTAAGTGAAGCATTTCTGGCATGTATTTGCCCTTTATCTCATTATAATGATGCCAGAGATCCAATGTAAATATCCTTCTGTTCTGTCCAGCAACCCATACTTTAATTTGCTGTAATCAGAAAATAATAACCTCTGTAAAACAGCCTGTCAGGGAGAAATAATAGGGCTGTTAGACATTTGGCAAAACTCCATTGCATACTGCTGAAATACAAAATCCCAGTTTTCCAGGACGTTTGTCAAGACACTTGGTTGCTGTAATGTGCTGGGTTGATCTTCCTATCATCAGATAGCACCTGACAGTAGACCATGAACAGCCAGCTCTTCCCTATTTAATGAGCAAATCTGGAGCAGTAATCCCATCAGGAAGGGCATGTATTGTACCTCTGATTACTGTCTAGGGCATGTAGTAGAAGTTAACACAGTTTTGTACTTAGAGTTTTCATGCTTTTTCCTTCTTTCCCTATTGAGACATTAATTTTCATGGCAGTAACTGTGAATTAACAAGATTCTATGGAGAAAAAAACAACTTTAAAATATATCTGGATCTTTCAGCTGTTTTTTATTTTCATATTTAAAAAGAGTATATTTATTTTTCTGAGCATGTTTTTTCTTCTTTATTTGCCGTACTTTGGGAACACCAAATAATCTTTAAAGTGGTTGTTGGAAGAAGTTAAAGACTTCTTTTAGCCATGCTGTAGTGACTGGCAGCAATTCAATTTGTTGCTGTCAGAGGACTTTTAGTACATCCAGTATATGGACACGTGTAAAGTCTTGCATGTGGAGCTCTGTGTGTTGAGAAATGTGCCACTGCCTTCTGTACACTCCTGACACAGTTCTACAGGACTCTATTTTAAAAACTGGGGCGGGGGGGAAAGGGAAGCCTATTTTGAACATTCACTACAGGAAAGACAACTGAAGGGAAAAAACTCCATATAAATGCAAGCAAAAGCCATTAATTTAGTTATACACAAGGGGCAAATGAACAGAAAAATGGAATAATTTTCAAAACATAGTCCAAGACGACTTTTGTAATCCTCTTTTTAAGTGAAAAGCTGTTTAAGTGCAAGCTTTCCCAAATGGAAGAAGTGTTGACATTTGGGGAGAAAGGAAAAAAGGCAAACTTGTTTTTGACTTAGAGAGAAAATATTTTTCGTAGAACGCAGAATGTTGAGAGTTCTGTGAATGAAAAGGAGATCTGTGCTATTAGACATGGCTTTCTGCCTTTTTTTTTATTACAAGTACATCCTATAATAGCTTCATAAGTGCTGTCATGAAGCATGGATTTTTTTAATGTTTTCTTTTGAAAATCTTGTTTCCAGAGTAGTCAAGATTTTCAGCTCTTTTAAAACTGGGATAGTTTGTAACTCAGTTGTGTACTCTGTGCTGTTGAAGGTCTGTCCCATGGAGTGGGGTTTGGGAGGTGTTGCTTTTTCTGCTTGTGGCAGGAGAGCAAGAAAAATCAACTCTATCCATCTCTTTCATCCTGTGCTGAGAACAGCACAGTGTGAGCTCCCTAACCTTACTGCACTGAACTCAGTCCTTGTCTGCTTGCCTAAAGGACTCCACTGTTGGTTGCAGAAATGTAAACTCGGTGCTGTTATTTTGGATATCAACACTGAGTGATTCCCCAGTTTGTGAAAGTGCTGTAATGGCTCTTGGGCTGCAGGTTAGGTTTCAACTCTCTGGATGGTTGATATGTGAAGAAAACTCAATCTTTGTGTTCTTGAATAGCATTTTTGGGAGTTGCATGTAGTAGAAGTTAACACAGATTTTGAGGACTGTAACAGATGTGAAAGAAGACAGGAGCAATCAGTGTATGGACACTTAGGCTGAGATAAAATTCCAGTATCTCTTGGGAAAAGCAAGCTGGAGCACAGGATGGGTCCCATGGTGCTTGCAGCTTCCTTTACTTCATGCAGTTACATGCAGCTCTTTTTCTTGTTGTCATTGGTTTGTTTGGCACTAGAGTGACCATGTTAACATGCTCCCATTCTTTTCTTTGCTAAAAGTGAGGTAATTGCCTTTGCAATGTTGGGAGAGCTCTGTTCCCACACAGTCTGTGTCCTCTTCCAGCTCTGCAGTGTCTGGGTGTTGTCTGAGATTGATCTGTGTGTGATAGACTGTGGAGATGCCAGTCAGACCTCACTGGTAAGGGCAAAGTTGATCAGAGAACTGATTCTGTCTGATCCAGACAGAAAATTTAATTCCAAGGAAAATGTGAAAGAAATATTAAAATCTTGTCAGGGCTGGGGCAGCTCTGTTGATTTTCTCAGCTTGTTCTTTTTATTAATTTAAAGGTATTTGAATTTTCTATCTATAAATTATTTCATTAGCAAAAGTTTTTTTCCTGTTTGTGTATCAGGATACAGGATTTTCCTTGTGGTTCTTACAGAAGTCATTCAATTGGAGAAGGTAAATGCATTAAATTTGCAAATCATAGAAAGTAATACACATTATTTTTATATATTACGTTACGTATATAATATATTTATATTTATAATATTTATATATTTTATTGCTCCAGTTTATATATGTATATACATATATATAGATAATATATATGTGATAGATATATGAAATTAGTTATTAGCACCATTACAAATATTGTTTTTTTAAATTTTTCAACTTAGTTATTAGAATTCTACCACATGCTTATGGACTGTTTTGAATAAGAGAAAATGCATCTAGGGAAAAGAATTGTGAAGTATCCATTTAGATTTACTTATAGTAATAATATGCTCCTACAAGGTCACCTTACAAAGAATAACTGCAATGCTTTTTTGTCTCATTAATTTGGTGAATTAAATAAACACTGGCTGTGGACTAACATATACTATGTCTTATATTAATGTCTGTTATTTTAAAATTACAAATAATTTTAAAACAAGGACAATCTAGGCTGCTTCAGATGCAGATGCATTATTTGTTAGTTTAGCAATCTGTAGATCCTATGACTTATTATTTCCCTGGTATTTCCCTGTGCTGTTGCTGCCCCATCATGCCTTATTTACTGGAGTTATTGGAATACTGTACTTTATTTCCATGGTTAGAGCTGCCTCCTTCTTGCTTGGTTACAAAGCCTTGCTCATGCAAGCAGCTTTCTCCCTTGCCTTGTAAATCTCAGTCAGCTGTGAAAAGTTCAGCAACCTTTGGGTGTAAAAGGGAAGTATGATCTGGTAAAAACCCTGAACAGATTTTTATAAGACTAAGGCCCATCAGCCAAGGTTTTAGCCTCTATCAATTATCAAATATTAAAACTCTCTTTTATAATTTAAAAATATATGGAAAAATACATAAACATATATAACAAAATTTATAATGTTCAGTGTTTTCTCAAGTTGAGAATGAAGATGACCATCACTTCCAAGCAAAAGTGGATGAAAAAAACAGATGCATTTGTGCTGTCTAGCTGAAGTAAGATGCTCTCCAGTTTCAATTTTCTGTATATGACAGATCGAAAACCTCCTACAAACTTTCTGGTACATTTGCAGTTGCCTCGGCTGCTTTTAAACTGAAGTGTGAGGTATTTTGTATAACACAACCCCACTGCGTGTGCATTAAATCAGGTGATAATGTGAGATAAGATAGGAAATGAGTGAATCCTGCATGAGCCTTTTCTGAGAGTGAGGCCCCTCTGGGAGATGCAGAGTTTTGTGGTTTGGTCACTGCCTCTCCTGCAGAAGAGCCCCAGGCAGGGGTGCTGGCAGGCGGGGAGGTGCTGCAGGTCTGTGCTGCAGGCTGTGCAGCTGGGTGTCAGGAGGTGAACAGCTTTTTGGCTGCCCTGTGAATGGACAGCCTTCAGGAGGAGCTGCTGGCCAGAGGAATACCTCAGACTGGCCAGATAACCTCTGACTGCACTTCCAGGTGGTGCTGGACTCCTTCAGTGGACTATGGATTTGAGAGCATGTGGGGGAAAATAGTCACATTATTTGTTCTATCAAGAAATAGTGGAGAAAAATAATGATTTCTCTGCTGTGCTGCACATAATGGCAGTGACAGTGCATTACCCACTTCTAGCAGAATTGTGGGAATTATATAAGCAGTGAAATCATAAGCCCACCTTTTGAAGAACACTTACCATCTCATGTCATGGTCTTCCACATAATTAATGCAAATTTGGGGACAAAGTTGAGTTTCAATTCCTTACCAATTGAAAATGCTTTTTACACCATCCCTTAATACACCTTTGGAAGAGGTGTCAAAGTTCACTGTATTCTTTTTTGTTTTGTTTTCCTAGTGAGAGGGTTTGGGGTTTTTTAGTGATAGCATAAGAGATGACATGAGTTTCACATTTTCATGGGTTTGGGATTGAAGATATGATTAGTGTTAAACCAC
Organism: Onychostruthus taczanowskii; assembly: GCF_017590055.1. NCBI lineage: Eukaryota > Metazoa > Chordata > Aves > Passeriformes > Passeridae > Onychostruthus > Onychostruthus taczanowskii. The sequence continues at coordinate 975,478 of NW_024502014.1, forward strand.
ATAATTTTCTATGAATGAGGAAACTAAAATCCAGGTCTGACTGGCACCAATAAGTGCCTGTCACATTTTTAAATTTATTTTGATACTTGACTGACTAGTCCTGTTCTAAAAATAATGAGGAGATACCTCAGTAAAAGAAAACTGCACTAGTAATACAGGGCAAGATTTTGCTCAGATGATTTTGTGGCTCTTTTAAAGATAATCGATGAACCTCCCTAAGGAAAAAAATGGATTATTCTGAAAGGACTTTGTTATGAGACTCCTAGTCATTTGTGGTATGAAATAGCAGTAAAATGGTATGAATTGTATGAGTATTCCACCACACAGATTTTTGCTCTCTGTAAATTAAAGGTTTGTGCTTGGAATTTACAGGTTTCATTGAGGAGGAATTAATTGTTTGGTAGTCCTTGGCCTACAAAAGTGAAATCTGGGTTGGATTTTTGTTGGTTGGTTTCTTGGTGTTTTTAGGGGTTTGGGGTGGTTTTTATTGGTTGTTGGTTTTGTGTGCAGGATTTTTTGTTGCGGCTGTATTTGAAGAAATGAAATTCATATAAAATTGAAATTTATATAAAAGGGCAAGAAGGAGAGGTTCCCTTTGGTCATATACCTGTGATCAGTCTGGCCTGCAAATAATCACTGTTTTCCTCCCTGTGTTCTGGCTCCAAGGCATTCTTATGAAGCCAAGTTACATATTCCACATGGAAAACAAAATATCTTATGGAACTGAACCGTAGCTATCCTCGACACTTTTCTTAATCATAAGTTTTAATGATGTCTGTGAAAATGATGTTTTGAAAACTGATTTCCTCCTTGCCCTGTATCTGATTATGTGAGGTTAGCTTTGCTAAGAGGTTGCTGTACTTTCACCATGAATTTATTGGTGATTTTTGGGCATTTCGTTCAAAGGTGTTTAGTGATACGTATATCCAGTGAAAGATAAAAGATATATAATAATTGCAAGGACTGTCATAACATCTTAACACATCATTTTATTTGCAAATTGCTGACCAGGGGTCAATCACATAATAAAAAGGAAAAAAAATGCAATAAATTTTCTATATCTTGTTTGATGTATATATTTTGAAATGATTTGGCTAATTTCTGTCTCAACCAATTGCTGACCAGGGGTCAATCAAGCAATCAAAAGGAAAAAAATGCAAGAAATTTTCTATATCTTGTTTGATGTATATATTTTGAAATGATTTGGCTAATTTCTGTCTCAACCCACACTAGTGAGTGGGTAAGGATGCCTTTTTGTGGTGGCTCAGTTCATCTGCAGAGTCAGAAATTAAGCTTGGAAATGGAAAATTCTGCAGAGCTGCAGATGGTGGTGTTACCCTTGCACTGAGCTGATCTACAGCTGCTGCTGACTAATGCAGGAAATTGTTGAGCCCTTTAAAGAAGGAAAGAAAAAAATGCTGGCACTCATTTTCTTCATTTAGACTTGTAAATCATAACTTTTTGCAAAGAAACACTAAGTGAAGGTTTCTAGCGTTTGGTAAGTGTAATGTACCTTAGGGAGTTCTTTGTGCATTTCCTATGGGGACAGGATGAAGTTCATCTTAATGTCTGCCTTAAAATAGATGAGTTTTTATTAAATGTGCTTCTCAGAATTGGAGATGCATCTGTGCACAGGGGCACTTTCAACTTCTCAAATACTTCTCAAATTATTTTTCTACCCCTGTTCTCTGAAAACATTGGATGTAAGTGCTGAGTATATTTTAGGATTATTGTATAGAGTTATTGAAGTGGAAAACTTTGTCTATCAAAAGCATGATGCTGGACCTATGCACATACACAGTGCCAAAACAGCCCCACCACACCCATAATACTTCTTAGAAAAGCAAGGGATTTTCTTAACCACTTGTTTCTATTATTTTTTAAGGCTTTCACAATAGCCAGAAGGTTGAACTTTGTAGAAGGTAAATAATTAAAAAATGCATGCAATAAATAACTAAACAAATTAATTATTAATTTAAAAATATTTGTTGTGAAGGATTTCCATTTTTAAAATAAATAGTGATGCACATACATACCACATTTCACATGTTTTTGTTCTGTGTTTGAGAGCAAGCACAGCTTTTGTTTCTGAAAATCTTTGGAGTGAGAGTCTTTGAATTGTAGAATACTTTAAAAATAGAAGGACAAAACTTGTTTCTATAACATTATCATCGGGGTGAGGCTCCATGGGAGGAGGGATGTTATGGCTGTGTCTTTATGAATGTATCAAAATGAAAGTAGTAAATAAAGTTGTTATTGTATTTGAATCCTTTGTAATAGCTCATTAGGGATTTATATTATTTTATTGATGGAAAGAATTCTCTGTTAGGAATGGGTTCCTGGAAGCTGGTGTTCTTTGAAAAAAGAGTTATACCACTCTGGATGCTATTTTTTTTTTTATTAAAATTATCCAAAGAACAACTAATGAGATAAACTGTGTACTGCTGCCTGTAAAACCATAGTGGGGGATTTTACTAGCTGTGAATTACTGCCTCACTTCATAGCTCGAATAACACTTCTAAGTGTAGATAAATTAAAATGTCAGTCAGCTCTGAAAAGAAGCAAAATTGCATCTTTATTTGATTTGCTGCTGGGAAGGCTAAATGATGGAGCACATCAGACCCCCAGGGCTCTGCACAACTGGAGAGTGCAGCCTACCCATAACTTCACAGGAATGCTGGTAGTTGGGCAGTGGCCTGGCTCTGATGGGTTGGCACCTTGCATGAAAAAAACCAAGACTGGGGGTTAGGAGAACAGATCCTCTACAAGGATCTGTACTGGCTTAGAAGGCTTTAGCCATCTTTTGTGTAGAAAGTTTTGTACTATGGCTTGGTGGTGTGAAATATAGCTCTGGGGTTTTTTGGGTGGTTTTTTTTTTTTTTTTTTTTTTTTTCTACAAGGATCTGTACTGGCTTAGAAGGCTTTAGCCATCTTTTGTGTAGAAAGTTTTGTGCTATGACTTGGTGGTGTGAAATATAGCTCTGGGTTTTTTTGGTTGTTTTTTTTTTGTGGTGTTTTTTTATTTTTTTTTTTTTTCACACTAGGTTCAAACTGTAGAGATTTGAAAGTAGTGAGAAGTAGTGGGAAGAATAGGCCTGGAAGGAAAGGCCATTTTAATTTTTTTTTGGTTCAAACTGTGGAGATTTGAAAGTAGTGAGAAGTGTGGGAAGAATAGGCCTGGAAGGAAAGGCCTTTTTTTTTTTTTTTTTTTGTGAGTAAAATTTAGGTTGTGGTCTGAACTCTCAGTTGTGTTATTTCAACAGAACCCCTAATTCTGATACTGTCATGATGTTAGATTTTTGAAATGAGTTCTTCTCAAAATAGTTCCTGATACTTTTTGATCTATCTGAAATTGATTATTAGTAAGGAAGTTTGCTTTTCGTAGAGGTTTTTATATACTTTTATTCTGTCTATCCATTCCTTGCTTTGACTGATCATATAAATGACAAGATATGAGCCCTGACCTGTGGGGCAGTGCTGGTCCCAGCCATGAACGAGGGTTTTTAAGCCAGACACTTGGATGGGCAGATTTTATTACTGTTGAGAGATGCAATGTTCTTTGTTATTCTTAGCCTCTGATCATTACTATAGCTCAATGTTGCCGCAGTTGTCTGCTGTTTATCCTTTGAGTTGTGGAATCTGCTATGCCTCTAGGGCACCAGGCAAGGGCTGGTAAATTTATGGGGCTTTGTTTCTTTATGTGAATGTCCTGTTCTGGTCTTGAGGACCATTTTGAGATTGCATGTCTGCACATATTAGATTTTTATTCTGTAGCATGATGTACCCATAGCCTTCTAGAAAGTAATTTATAACACAAAGAAGGACTTTGGTCTTGAGCAAGTCCTTTCTTGTTAAAAGCATGTCATAAATGTTATAATTCGGATCAACTAATTGAGTTATCATTCTGTTTTCATCACTTCCTTTAAGTCTAGAGCTGAGTTCATAACATGCAGTAATACTTTTATGTATTGACAGATAAAATAATTTATTTTTAATAACTTTGTTTGAAAAACCTAGATATTACCAGACACTGAAAGGGTTCACATATGCTGTGATGTCTTCTCTGTGTACTACAGCTGTGGTTTCTGTTAGGTAACACTTCCATTTAATGCTAACAAATTGTAATTTCTTAGCATTACACTGCAGACAGCACCCTCTTGGATGAACAAGGATGCAGATTTCATAGAGTCTAAACTTACCCTTTTCCTGGAAGTGATACACAGGACTGATTTGTTCCTCCTGAAGTTTGCTGTGTAGTACAGACAACTGAGCTTTTTTCAAATGAGTGCTTGACACAGGGGAAGTATTAAGTTAGATTGTATTGTGATTTTGTATTTGGATTAGGTAAAAATGAACATGACTTTTCTTGAAACAAGGACTTCCATGAGTTATGTGATTTATCCACACCTACTCCTACCCAAATGCAAAGGAGACATGTATTTCAGTGTTGTCCTCGTAAATAAGTCACTGTGATTGCCTGTCACTAATCTCATAACTTGCTTTCTTTTGAATTTAATATCTATGTCTTGAAAAACAAAATAATGAATTCCATATGTCTTTCTATTTCACATTTCCAAATGTCAGCATAGCAGTCCAGTATTAGAAGTAGGTTGTTGGTGTAAAATGTGAGAATTTATGACACGACTTGATGCATCTAATTGTGTAAGTGCATGAGAGGGGTCATGTAGGACCATCCCACTGTCTGCCAGGTGCTGAAGGGCTGCCTCTGTGGCCAGGAGAGGAGGCTTTGTCAGAGCAGGCAGGTGTGAGCATGCTTAGTGTGTGGTGACTGCCAGCTTCTTGCTGGTTTGTTTGCTCCATTATCCAGTGAAGCAATGAAACTTTTGCCTCACAATGTGCAGCTCAGATGGGGTATTGCTTAAAAAGTTCCCATCAGTAATGGGTGTAAAGTAATTTCCATCACTTGAATATTAACAAAAGGCCTGAATAAATAATGTATGTAGCCAGATATCACCATTAACAACCAACCTGCATTTTTATATCATTGTTATTAAAAAAGTCAGGTGGAAATTAGGGCAGGTCTGACTGCATAAGTTGTTCATGTTTGGTATTTAAATAGCCCTTGTTGGTCTTATCGATGTTAAATAGTCCTTGTTTCAAAATTTATGTGGTCATCACTCATGTTCTGGGAAGACAGCATTTACAGTCTTTGTGCCAAGACTGTAATTCAGACTTTTCCAAAATTTGTATGAATTATGCAAGGCAAGTGAAAAGAGTAATGCAGGAAAAAATAAGGGTCATATTTCAATACATGTTTCAAGAACAGTATTTCCAAAAAATTCTGTGCTTATTGCTAACAAGATTGAAGCTTTGAGTGCCTGATACATGGAAGCATATTTCAATGCTTTTCTTTATTTAGCTCTTCAAATGTTTTGCCTCTGTGAGCAAGTGGAATGAAGGAAATAGTTGTAATTATTAATGTTACTTAGGTTTCTGTTGCTCTTTTTATTATAAAGTACACTCAGACATGCCAGGGATTGCTGGACTCTGCTGTGCTAGAGAAACGGAACGTGCTGTGTTATTTGGATGTAGATGAAGTGTTTATTTAATTGCACTGTGATAATAGATGGTTGCTATAGCCTGTAGCTCTGTACAAGAGAACTGGATCCTGTAGTGCCATAGACAATTATATCCAGCTTAAATGAAGTTTTCATGTGACAAAAGGGAAGAATAAACTTCCTGTGTTTAAATTGAGTTAGAAGGCAGAGTGAATTATGAATCGATACTTTTCTACAAAAGGTTTGGCTGACAGAGTAAGCAATTAAGCCTTATGATTATTGAAGTAAGCTTCATAGAAAAAGATTGGTGGGGTACAAGTGATTGTGTTGCCTTTACTCTTATTTTGGTGCAAATAGAAAACTACTTTTGAAAAGAGGGATTCAAGTAACTAATAAATACTAGGATACTGCATCTCTTTCTGGGGTAAAGATTTTCAAAAGACAAAGAACTGAACAATGTCTGCAGAAGAGCTGGAAGGGTTTGTGGGCTGCTGAAATGCTATTGTATTGAGGGCTGTCAGAGTCAATCCAAGTTTTTTACAGGACAATGATACAAAAAGGTGGATTTTTAATAGAAAGATAAAAGCAATATCAAAAGGCTTTCTAAATCACATAGAGAAAATCAGAGCAGTGCTTGGTGGCTGGATCCTGAAGAATTCAGTGAAGAGTAAAAGAAGAGAGTCTTTTCTAAAACAAACAAGAGAACACTGCAGTGTTCATAGAAACCAGCAGGCAGTGAGAATGGTGTGCTCTTGCTTTGTCTTCAGACAGTGTGTGCTGCTTTGAGAGATGCATCAGCAGCAAACACAATCAACAGGAGCAGGACAATAGGCTAGGATGCACAATGTCACAGAGACCCTCGGGGGGCCTCATTGCCTGAGAAGATTGGTGGGAATTTGTTAGTGCTGGTACTGGGAATAAGCAGTTAGTGACGTGCAGGAGGTGTCACCCTGGGGAGCTGATAACTTCCACCACCTGTGGATCACAGCTTTGCCTCTGCATTTGGTTTGAGATGATGTGCTTGTAAGAGGTTCATATTTACCCTGGCAATTAGGTAGAAGAGAGCAGGCTCTTTGGAAGGGAACATTGTGTTTTCAGTCTTAGATGGAAAACCTTCATCTGTAAGATTACTCCAAATCCAAGAGGGCTTTCAGACAGGCATTTCTGAGAGCTTTTTGCACAAGTTTGCAGCGCACTTTTGTTGGTTCCATATGATGAAATTTAGACTTCTGTTTTCACAGATGTGAACTTGGGAATGTTTTTTCCCTGGCAGGTTTCATAACTGAGGTAGAAGCAGGGAGATGCTATTTCACACCTTTTTAATAAGAGACTCCAATCCTTAGTGATTGTACGTGGAAATGGAGTGAGCCTATTCTTGTTGAAGGTTACTAACAAAACACTGACAAGAGGAGAATCGTTGATTTTTAAAGATGAATGATAAGGGAAGAGCAAACTTTGGAAGTACTTAGGACCCAAGAGAATTGAAGTTTGACTTCATATAAACATAAGTATGATTTGTGAAGATAATGTTGACTATTTCCTCCCTTTTTCAGTTAGTTCAATTAAACTACAAGAATATGCAGTGGTCAAAACCCTTCTGAAGTTAAGAAATGCTGAGGAGCTCAGACTTCAGGCTGAAAAGAGGCCAAGTTTGGGGTCAGGCAGGGGGACACAGGTATAATTACTTCTGGCATCTGTGGCAGCAAGGTGTAACATCGTATTTGCAGTGAATTGCCAGGGTAGAAACAAAATTCCTTAGCAAAAGTTGCCAAGTCTAACGTCTAATCAACAGAATTTTTGTTTTAATGAGAGGAAAACTAATGATTCCCACAGCAAAATGAAGTGTTGTAGGATTAAAACCTCCAAGATGCTTTTACCTCCTGTAAAGACAAATGGGGAAAGAGGAGGGGCCATCACAGGGTTCCTTACTCTCACAGAAGTTTCGAAACAGGTTTTGATAAGATTACCCTTATGTCATTTTTCCCTGTGTTATTTCTCTTGGTGTGGAGTTATTTTGATGATGATGATGATGATGATGGCTAAAGATACAGAATATCAAACTGAATCTGAATTATTAATTTACTTATGGAATTATATGATACCAACCTTGCAACCTACCTTAAGCCCTTGATTTGAAAGGCTGAAAAAAAAGGTGTATTTCCACAGAGATAAGTAGTTAGGAGTTCCTGTTGCTTGACTTACTGTTTTTCTTATTTCACCTATTCCAGTTGCCCACAACATAAAATGACTTGAACAACAAGAGGAGAAAAAAATTAAGACTCACACTGTGGATTTTAAAAAATAGTAGTGAAGTGTTCAGAAGTGTTCTGAGCACTCTCAGCTGTCATGCCTTTATCAGAAGTGCAAGCAAACACATGATTTTTGCAAATACAGCATACACAATTGTAATTCTCAGTGTAGACTCCCTATCTCAATACCTTTACACTGATGTTATTAGGATAATTTTGCATTTAGTTATGTGTTGATGGGGGAGGGGGTGTTTTGGGTTTTTTTGTTTGTTTGGTTTTTTTTGAGCGTTCACAAATGCTTTTTTGACTTCAGGTTACAATGTTGAAAGGCTGTGGATACTTTTAATCTTGGCACATAATATTCTGAACGACAATTCCTTAGAGAAAGACTCAAACACAGCATTGTGAAACAGAACTTTGTGGCTTCAGCCATTTATTATAAGGGACTGTGTGTAGCCTGTCCTCTTCTAGAAGATCAGAGATGTAGTTTTCTGTATAAGGAACACATCTGTAAGTAAGAGAAAACATTAAGCTAAATAATGAAATTATTTCAAAGCAAATTTCTCCATTAACAGGAATGTTCTTTATTTGCTTTTACAGTTAGCTCTTTGCTTGTAATAAATTAATGTGTGCATTTTATAAGAAGGTTTTCAGAGCCATTTTATGTGGCATTAGTCCTGCTGTCTAACAATAATTATTCAAGGTCTTCTAGCAAAAGTACTCTGTTGAGTAAAAGAGTTCCAAAATGCTCCTTCCCTTCAAAGTACTGTGTTTGCATAGTCTTGTTTTAAGTAGCTCTAGCTGTGTATTCATCAGAGCCCCATAAACATAATGGGAATTCACATTTTCTTAGGGCCAATCCACAAGCCTGCTACTTCTGCCAAAATTACTTTCAGCGGAAAGGAGTTATGTGCTTTTGAGACGTAAATGGTTATAACAAATATGTTATAGGAAACAGTTCAGCATTTGCATTCATTTCAATTCCTTGTCAAAATTTAGCGACATGAAGGGAAATAAACAAAAAAGAATAATGGTAACTGCATCACATATGATTTCCAAAATGTGATGAGGTAAACTTTCTGAAATCCAGTTCTCATCATGATGTATTCTGCCCTTGAACGATTTAATGTAAGGAAAAAAATATCTACTAATCAATGTAAAAAGCAGCAGTCATGCCATGGAACAACTTACTGTATAATTGAAAATATATGGTTGGCAGAGGCTCTTATATGAATTTGAAAGTTCATTTGGAGTTTCTCTTAGGGGTAATTTAGTTACCATTAAGTATGCTGGCAGTGAAATGAAGTGCCTGCCCTAAATGACAAATAAAGTTTTTGGGTATGAAAGGAGAGTTACTAGATTACCTAAACTTCTATATGTGATTCTTAGGGTTAGGACCTTAGCTATAAAACCCTGAAGAAAAATATGCACTTGGGTTATAGGGCAGATAATTAATGGTTGCCTGTAACACTGAGCCTGTTCAATCTGTGTAATTACTGCAAATCGGGCAGAAACACAATTATCAGCTGTGAAGTGCTATTGTACCACTTCATTTCTCCTTTTACACTTGAGATGGGACATGACACCTTAATTGAATACATCTTGATGTTGCTGTCCAATTTTAAAGCAGACACAAGCCTGTTTTCCTCTTACCAAATGGTGGTGAAGAGTTTTAAAGTAGGAGAAGCTCACACAGACCACGCTGCTCAGGGCATTGATTGCCATCACAGGTTAAGGGCACTGCTGGTCAATATCCTTGTGACACCTTCATTGGTCAGGCTTTTTCTCTAGGTTTGTCAGCAGCTCTTGGCATTATGTGATATCAAATATTCTTGGTGAGTGGTGGATCTTGGAGTCTGCAGTGGTCAGCCCTTTTCACAGGCAGGCTCCTGAGAATGCTGCTGCCCTGTGTGTTAGGAGCTGTCACACACAGCTCCTTTTCTTTCATCCTGGTCAGTCTGTGAGACAGGAAGGGTGAGAGGTGGAGGGAGAAATGGGCTGGGCTGCAGTGCTGGAAATGACATAAAATGGTACAGACACACCAAAATGTCTTTGTTTGGAAGACACGGCATATACCTCAGCATTAGGCTCAAATTTGATCTACAGGAACTGGTGATAACATTAGTATGCTAGGCTACTACACTATATCCATGAGCTCATTAGAAACAAATAATTTTCTACCATCAGTCTGAAAATGTCTTTCATCTTAATGCCACTTGTGTCAGCAACAATAAATGTTGTGTTACTTTGCAAGTAATCTATAGCTTCACTGGTTTTTGTATCAAGGCTGTTGAAGTTTACCCAAACACGCTTCAAACTGGCATAACTTTTTGTGTCTCTATGTTTTTCCAAACTCCTTTTATTATGAAGGTTCATATGAGAATTTGCAGTTAGTGCCCTGCAATGTGTTGACTTCCATGTTTGAAGGTATTTGCTGTATGCTATTTTAGTCCAGTGCTGGATTTTCCCACAGCAGCAAAATCCTTATATGTCTAAATTATAACATTTAGTGACTTTCATGACTTTCCTGTTTGCAGTGGTCAATTGCCATGACAGCAGCATTGAACAGGATGATAGAATGTAGGTACATGCCTCTGGGATATGCTTTGACCTGATGGGTCAGAAGTGAAGGCTGGTTCTGCTTAGGAGCCCTTGCCTTCTCTGTACCAAGCTTAAAATTCTAAAATGCTGCTTCTCAAATCTTTATGCCTATTCTTCAAACCATATCAAGGTGAATGTCCAGGGGAAGGTGAATCCGCTCTCCAGTGGAGCTCATACCAGGATATTGTCATCTTTTGAAATTCCTTTCCAGATCCAGTTTGCCAGTGATGAGTGTGAGTGGACACTGGGGCTCAGTGGTTGCACCATCCGTGTGCTTTAACAGAAAGTTGACTGTCCCCTTGCTCTCAGTGGCTTCCTTGGTTCTGCCCCCTTCTACTCTTGGAGAGAAAGCTCCTTGAATGCACCGTTAATTATTGCATTGTTCTGCACAAAGCCCTCCTGGTTCTAGAAGTCTCTTTTTATTAGGAGAAGAAAAGAGTGTCAATAAAATTACTAAAAGCATTAGCAAAATATGCAATGAGATTGAGGCCAGTAATCTTGGGGTTTATATTTTTGTTAAGTGTTTTTTTGTGGTTAAGCAAAAAACCAACCATAGTGGAAATGAGTTGGCTGTGTTCGTTATTTTTGGAAAGCTTCTTTCCTTTCCTTTCCTTTCCTTTCCGTTCCTCTTATTTTTGGAAAGCTTCTTTCTTTCCTTTCCTTTCCTACCCCTCCTCTACAAGAAACAATGAAACTTTTTTTTTTTTAATTGAAACACGTAAAGAGATCATTGCTTATTTAATATATTTTTGAGGACATAACAGTTCTTTAGGAAGTAGTAGGGTACTTTTTGAGATGGCTCTTTTTTTACAAATATTGGCTTGCAAAACAAACATGAATATTTTAATCCATCTTGAGAATTTTTATGCATGTATAGCTTGGTTTTGTATCTATCTCTCTATCACTCTATCTCTCTATCTATATCTGTATGTTTTAAATTTAAATTTCATGCAGATATCCAAAGAATCATAACAGTGGGTCTGGCTTTTTTCTGTCAATATAGACCTTTGCAAGTTGTATTGCATAATGAGTTTTTAAGCAGAACTCCCCTCAGAATTAGTGGAATATTCTACTTAAAATCAATGTCACAGGATAGTTCTATGTATTTGCATACATTAATTATATAATTGAATTGTGAATCTTAATAATTATATAATTACATGCCTTAAATGTGTAATTACATGTACTTATGCTAAGTGCATGACCAAAATCATGAAATTAGAAGGTGTAATTACAGTATGTACAGTATTTGAGCAAGTGTGATTTAGCTTTTTTGTGTACTAAATATAACTTAAAATAGAGTTCTGCATTTTACATAATATTCTGTAAAGATTATTATGAGGAAGCTGGTAACAAAAAAGCCAAAAAATACTTCACTTTTTTTGTTTATGTGCAACACATGTGTTGACTTTTATCCTGCCTACTCTGCCAAGGCAAAACTTGATACCTGCCATAAGACACTGACTCTAAAAAGTGATCTTAAAAAAAGTAGTCATGCAAAATTAATAATAAATCTCTTGTGATCTTCCAATATTTTTTAAAAATCTGTTTAATTAATTTTTATGTCTATTTGTAGTATGTTCTGGTGCTGAAAGTCAGGGGTGTTAGGATCATATGAAATAACAGTAGCATCAAGGTTAAATGAGTCTTCTCATTGCAATGAGTTGAAACTAATTGTGTAGATCAAATAAAGTCAACATTTCCTACTCATATATATTGGGTAGAGGCTAAGATAGACCACTTAAACCCATCTTTCATTGCACCATCACACCAAAATGAGGTGATATCTGCCCTGATCACTTAGAGATGCTGGAGGTCATGCATGACAATTCCCTTAAGCCTCTAGTGATTGTACATTTTTTTTTCAGATAGGATTTCATTTGTAGGAAACTCATCTCCATCCTCTGTCTTTGCCACTTCAGACTCAGATGCTGGTGTATTCACAGACCTGAGTGTCCAGAAAGTGCTTTACAGGCTGGGATTTTACCACCATGGAGCAAGTTGAAGTTGTAGAAGTTCTTTACAGGAATTTTTGTATAGGAAGCTCAGTAATAAAGCTAGCCTTGCTCCCTGTCTGATCTATTGCAAGATAGCTGACTGATTCTTCAGCTTGGCTTTGCAAGTATTTTAGGATGAAGACATAGAGAAGTGTAACAACTGGGCTGATTTGTGGATTGAGCAATGTTTTTTGAACTGAAAATTTTCTGTGGAGTTTGTGAAAGTAAGCTTTATTTTTTTTAAGTGTTTTTTCTCCAAATACAGAGTGTCTCTTATGGACTATGAACTTCTTGTTACCTTGAGCAACTTTATTTTTCAGTGCCTCAAGTTTTGATGTGCACAAAGATATGATATGCTTTGCTGCAATGCAGGAGTGTTGTAAGGACACTGGAGATTGCACAGCTCAGTAGGAGCTGTGTGAATACCTTTTATAGGTAGGGAAGAAATAGGGGAGATTGCTGAGGGTGAAACAAGTGTTCCTGCTCTTTCTTCACACAATTGGAGGTGGCTGCTGCTCCTGTATGAAGCAGTAATAGGTTGTTGTATTCTCTCTTCAGGCAGCTGCCACCAGCCTTACCTCCTGCTATTGACCAAGAGAGCCACTCACAGCAGGGACAGACCTTCCCAGGGAGAAAGGAACACATCTGGAGCCTCCAAATGGCAAAAATCAGTTAAATGAAAAAGACCCAAATTGGTCATTTATTCACCAGGGCCATGGCTTTGCTGCAAGGAAAAAGTCACCAGGAAAATGGTGCCTGCTGTGCTTTAGATCTGATATGTTCCTTCATTTCTCAGCCCTGTGTGAGTGGATCTATTTGTGTCTGCTGCCTTCTGATCGTGAGAATTGTTTCTTAAGAGTTATATAACAAACTTTCTGGTTTTATCCAAACCCAAGACAATAACAACTGAGTAGCAAACAGCAGAGCCACTCCATGTCCCTCATTCTCAGAACTCAGTGATGTGCTGTATCTATCATGGTGATGATGGTGATCTTAGACATCAAAATGACTACAAAACAAATTGTGCCATATTCAGAAAGGCAACTGCTTAGCTTCATATAGAACTTCAGGTTAAAAGATCTTCAGTTTGAAAGTTCCTAAAGATTTTTTTCTCATTGTTGTCCTGAGAACCGATGTATGAAGAAGTGTGGTCTCCTAAGTAGGAGCTGTTCTGGTAGCATCTGGGTGACCCCAGGAAATGGTAAGCATGAGTTTTCTGAAAGAGCTCATAACCATCTTCAGTCAGTATTTCTGTCTTTACTGTGCTTTAGAGGCAGGAACACAGAAGCACAGGCAGCAGGGATGTCTGAACTATCATAGGCAGTAAGGACTATAAATTCCTTGGACTTGCTGAATTTTTCTTTTGAGAAATTTGAATTTTTCCATTTGGAAAAATGGTTTTCCTCAAGTATTATAGTGAGCCCCTGGGAAAACTGGTTTGTTTAAACTTTTATAGAAAAAGTGTTGGGTGAAAATGTGGAGCTTCTCTAAACACCATTGGTCTTGTTGTTTCAGGAGGTTTTTTTGCAAAATCCATAGTCCCATTTCATTTTCTGATAATCTCCACCAAGTTTCTCCTGGAACTCATCACATACATGGAAAAAATAAGCCTTTGCATTTTTTGGGATAAGAAGCCCTGTTTATGAGACTTTTAGTTAGTCTTAAAGACTGTGCTTATTTTGAGTTGGCAAAAGTAAGGCCCTATTGGGTTGGGATTTTTCTGTTTAAAGAAATGCAGGCTACCTAATCATCCTCAAACTTTAGAAGAAAAATGCTCTGCATGGATTAATGGCCACATGTGGGAGACTTCTGATATACTGGAAATTTTTGCAACAAAGCCTGTGCCTTGCAAACAGGTGCCAGGGTTATAAAAGGAAATTATTCTATAACTTAGACTCTTCACAGTTCCAGTGATACACTTTACTCTTTCAGGAGCTTGTTCTTTGTTCCTATTTTGTATTCTAAAAACATTTGCATATGAGAGTATCAGTTTGCAGTCTCATGACAAACATGCACATGAGTTTTTTTTCTCCTTCTGTGGTATTTTTTCCATGGTGATATTTAAATTCTCTCTATCATTATTATTCCTGTCATTCTTATGTTTACAAATAACCACTAAACAATTTGAAGGGAATATGCTGCAGTCTCCTGGCACAGAATTTCTCCTTCTGCAGGTTCCCAGGATTGTTTGCATACTTGATGCATAAAACACCCACTGAAATGTAGGTGGTGTAGGCTTCTAATAGAATCTCTGCTTCATTTACACTGTAATTTTGTAGGAGACCATTAAGTCCTTTCCTATCCTCAGTGAAGCTGACTTGGGACTAAGGTTACAAAATGGGAAAAATTTAATATAAAAAGTAAGACATAAATGAAAATAAGAGCAATAAGCCAAACAAGAAGACTGGAAAATGTACTTGCTGTATGCTAAGCCTTGTAGAAGGTATCTGAGTGGATTAAGACACTTCTAATTGCTCGACACTGGAAATCTCCATCTCAGCTTTATTAAAAAAAAGAAAGAAAAGAAGATTTGGAAATTTTTATAACATTGAATTTATGCATTAATTAGGGTGTGAACCATGTGTCTAGTAGTTAAAGCCAAGGGCTTGGCAATAAGAAGATCAGGATTGTTCTAATTATGCAGTTTGGATAATTTTCCATTGTCTTTTGTGATTTGTTTGTTTTACTTGCATGTGTGCAGTGGATGCTCTAAAATGTGAAAATCAGATTTCAACTTCGAGCTACAATTCCACATGAAACATTAGTAAATTTTGTTTGTATTTTTCATTATCCTGTTTTGGGGTTTTTAGCCCTCACCTACTCTGGTGTTTCAATTATAACGCACACAATAGGGACTTCTGAACCTGTCATACAGAGCTGATCTCTGTCTCTGCACAGGAAGAAATGCTCTTTGCTCTGATGGTTCTGAATTTCCCAATGACCTGTTTCTTGCACAGTTAATTTGCAGAACCCTGCTTTCCTTGTGTGTTTTAGTATGAATTTCTCCATCAGTATTATCAGGATGGAATGACTTTGTCTTAGTGCCTTGAATCTGAAGACTACGCAGTCTGTACGTCCTTCCTGCCTTGGTGTGCTCTCTCAACCCTATGGATCAGTTCTTTTCCACTATACTTGGAGGTGGGGAGAATATAAGCTCCCTATTGTCACAGCTGGTCAGAAGGTAAAAGGGAAGCAAGCAATTAGATAATGAATTTTAAGGTTTTGTCTTCCTGGCCTGCTTACTACATCATGAGATCTGTGTGTATTGCTGATGGCCCTTCTGAGATGTATTAAGTTTTTATTGCTGTAGCCCCAAGAATGTTGCACATCTTCCTGTAAAGATAAAGCATAAAGTTTATTCTGCTTTCTTGAGAGAAAAATTTATATTAGTGTGCACAGAATTGCATCAATACTAACCCACTCCCTAAGGTCTTGAACCCTGGTCACTTTTCACACATTCTTTTTCAACATGTGGCAGGATTGGGGAAGAGGACTTGTCTTTTTCCTGTTTTGAGAGAAAATCCTGTTTATGGAGACCCCTCTTCACAGAAATCAAAATTAATAATAAATTCTGCTGTGAATCAGAGGAGAACTTTGCCTGAATTCACTGACACTTCAGGTTCCTTGTTCAGGATGTGCTGATGAACACAGCAGGAGTCTGAATCCAAGGCAGCCAGAAGAAGACGTGCAACAGACCAGAGTAATTTAAAAGTGTAAGTGCTATGCTTGACATCAAGAGTTGTGTAGGGACATTAATTACTATTATTGTCATCAAGTAATGCAGGTCAAATAATAGGTCAGAGAAGCAATGTGTCCAGGGCAGTATGTACGGATTACCACGGTTAGCTGGCTCTGAGAACATGCAGTACTGTTCCAATTAATTGAGAGAATTGCTTGATATTTCACAGGTTGGAGCAGCCAGATCATTCTAAAGCAGTGATTATCTTCCCTCCTACACAGAATGTTTAATTTCAAACTTAATTGTATCCACATTTCCGTTTCTAATTAATCCAGATACAGAAATGCTATAGTAACCGAACAGCATGTCCTTTGAGGAAATAAAACACGGCACAATCCGGTGGCACCAGAGTAATCTGATTAAAGAGATGTTTATGTAACACAGGTCTTTATAAGTTAACTAATTTCCCATATGCTTACTATTCTTATGGTGCACTTCTAAGGAAGAGATGAGAAAATGTTTATCTTGCTTGTTTTATGCTTTGGGATTTCCACTGTCTCTAGTTTGCCATGAAATTTATGGAGGTGATGGAAAAGGTAGTCAGCCACTATGTAGCATACACTTCTACACAGGGCAAGGATGCAGTTTCTAGTAGGAAATTTCCACCACTGATGTCTGCTGAAGGGATCAGATGCACTGATTTTCATACAGTTAACAGGGTGTACCTGTGTAATTTGTATCCTGCAGTTCTGAGTGGTCCCCACAGATGGCCAGTATTCCCAAGGTCAGGATGACCTGTAAGAGACTGGGAATTAGTTTTTCACCTGTGATTTTGTGAGTACTGAGATAAAAGGCTGTGACTGCTCCAAGGTGGTGCAAGGGTTTGTATGGATCTGAACCACACTGAAACCCAAAAAGTTATCAGAGTCCTCCCTGTATGTGACTGACCTCCATCACTGGTGTGCCAATTTTGTTGCTGCTAGACAAATACATAACCCTAAAAAATTCAAAACCTGGGCAAAACATATGGCTGAACTTGCTCTGAATTTTAATTTTCATCTGAAAGAAAGCCTTCTGTAAAGAGCAAGTGGGATTACTTTGTTTTGCTCTGGGTTTTCATTTGGAAGTGCTGCACATGCACTTGTTTTGATGGACAGAAGTATGATTGATATTTTTGAAGCTGATTTGGAAGTTCTGGCAATGAAAGCCTACAAGTCTTTTCCTAGAAGGGAAATGGAAAAGCTGTAGTACTGATATATATTATTAGTAACACAAATAGGAAACAAACTACTGCTGGATCTTTAATTAGGTGTCTGGGTTGGAGTTAATTCAGTGTTTAGATTCTCTTAGTGGAAACTGAGTGTGCTGAGGAGACCTTGTTCATAAAGTGTCTCTGTGGGATTATCTTTTACCACTTGATAAAAAAACTAAGAAATAGATTTTGTTGGGGGTTTTAGCAACCTCTGGGAAAAGAGCTTGTGTATCTCCTTTGAGAACCTTAAGCCCTGGTGACATCCAGCTGGTGAGCTGGACGAGAGACACCAGCAGAGGAGACTGGGAGATGCCATAGGAGATCTGCAGGCAGACCAATGAGAGGAGAATTGATAAATACAGTGAGAAATTTCATTTCATTCAGCAAAACACCTCTGGGGGAAATGGAAGAAAGTGCTTAAGTACTTTACATTTCTGATATTGAAATTCTGGTTTTGGGGGAAAATGCCTCTGAAAACTGGTTGGAGTTCTTGAAAACAGTCGCACAAGCTGTAAATCAGGCTTGGAGCTGTTTAATAAGAAGAGAGCACCACCTTGTGTTAGTAAGTCACTACACCTTGTCACGCTGGATGTGGACATTATCATGTACGGATGAATTCAAAAAGAAACGTGTATATTTTTCCTTGTGTTGTGGTCTTGTGCTGTAGAAAACAAAGAAAGAAAAAGCAGGAAGTGCAGTGGTTGAGAGCTGGATGTGTGGTGTGAGGGTCAGAGTGTACACTCAGCCCATGACAGAGCTCTGGGCTTATACTGAGCAGAGATCCTTACACAGAATTCAGACTTATATGGAATTTGCATTTGTGGAATCTGAAGCTCTTCAGAAAAGCTTTTTTGTTGAATGAAATGACAGCAAATGCATTACCTGGTTTGAGAGTTAACAAACTGAGTGCACATCTCTCACAAGCACTAATGAGCAGGACTGCAGTGTTACGAGATGCTGCTCGCTGCATTCACAGACAGAAAATCTCCCAGGGCCTAAGTGCTTTGCCAAGCCTGAACCAAATCAGGCATATAGAATTTATCTCAAACCCATCCATAGTAATTAGGATGAACATGTCTTCAGAAACACAAATACTCATTTGAGATTATTTTACCATACATTTCTACTGAAGCTTTATTTTTTTCCCTTTGATTTCTGTTTCAGGTAGTATGGTGGGAGAATCTCTTTCATAGATTGGCTATTTGCAGTTAATATATATTATGATGTGAGGCTTATGGCAAGTTAAAACTTCTAGATATTGGATTATATGTATTCTCATAAATTTGAGATGTTTCTTAATGTATAAATAAGATTTGGGTTGTGTAACACACAATTATAATATAATGTAGAAGGTTGTTTTGTGTCAATTTCAAATGTATCAGTAAAAACGGGTCCCTACACTGAGTTCTGCAATCATCTTCAGTGATATTAAGAAGAATAAGCAGGGGGAAATTTTGTGGCAGTAATGTCAGAAACTGAGCAGTTGGGAGCCACATTTCAGTATCTTTTTATATTCTTTAAAAATTGAGGGTTTGGTTGTATTGGGTATATTAACTTTATTGATTGCCTAATAAACTCTGTAAGCATACAACCTGGCTTAATAATTCTAATTTATTCTTTATTACCAAAAAAGAAACAACAACAAAATTAATCTCTGCTGATACAGGACTAATACAGATATATTGCATATTATCTCAACCTTAATGAACAGATGAGGGAAGTGTTCCCAGAAATATTTTGTTAAGGTACAGAGAAAAGGTGACATACATGAGAATTTAAACTTAGAACAACTTTCTGGTTGCTTGACTATGGATGCATTTCCTCTTATCAATCTTCAGTTAGTCAGTTTGAATGCAGGTGGTGTTTTTGCATTGTTATTTAGACTTCATTTCATTTATACTTGTGAAGGAGATGGCAAAGGCTTCAAGATGTCATTTATTTTCTTTTATACAAAGATAAATTGATTGGGATTTTTTTTTGTTGGTTTTTTGTTTTGTTTTGGGGTTTTTTGTTGTTGTATTTTTTTTATTTTGTCAGGGCCAGTTGGTTTTTGTTGGGTTTTTTTTTTTTTTGGTGTGTATGTGTGATGATGAATATTTCAGCAACTTTATCCACAATTTATTATGTGAATATATTAATGTGGATCTACAATTTATTATGGCCTTAATCCATAACATTCTCATTTTGTACAGATAATCTTCACAATTTTGAAGTCCTTTTACAAATGGACCTGTGTTCTGATTAGGAGCTCTTTTCAAAGGATCTTAGCTTTAGGGAAGTGATCCTGAAGAAAAAGATCACCATATGATGGAGCCAGTGGAAAAGAGAAAAAAAAAAATCTCTGAATTTCTAAGTTTGAATAAAAATGCCCGACACTAAACTGAAATTGGATTGTAAGTGGAAAACCAGAAAACCACAGAAAAATAGGGTTTTGAAGAACTGAAAAAAGCAAAGATTTAATCTATTTGTATTAAAAATATCCCATTATCAATGAAACAAATATACATAGTGTGAAGGAAAACCATAAATCTACTTCCAAGAATTATGCTAGAGCTGTAAATATTTAAGCTCTAACATACTTTTCAGATGCTTTAAAAGAGCAGCTAAGCTTCCAAATTAATTGTTTGATGTCAGAAGCAGAGGCATGATCTCTGACACGGTGCCCAGCAGTGAGCACTGCCTGAGTGTGGAGTCTGGAGCTGTGCGTGGTTACGCAACTCTTGCTTTGAGTATTTGCCCTGAACCATACAAACTAACCACAGCGCTTGTCAATCTACATGTGTGTTCCCTGCTGTTCCCAGAATCCCAGCATGTGTTCCCAACATGTGTTCCCAGAATATCCCAGCTGTATACTATCAGTTCTGCTCTGAATCCTTTGTAATACATCAGATAAAGCCTGTTTTCCCACCATGGAGGCGAGGTAGATTGATGCTTTTGGTGAAAAAAGATGGGGATTGCTGCAGGTTGGAATGAGAATTCTTAGTTCTGGTGCCTGACTCAAAGCTACCATGGCTAAACCTTTAAAAGTGCAGGAAATTTAGGTGTCTTGTACTAAACATCATCTCAGACAAGTGCATTTCAATTTCCTGTGCAAAGGTGCTATTGATGCCTATTTTCGGAGAAGTAATTGAAGCAGGTAGAGTTGAATTAGTAACACTGGTTTAGGTCAAAGACATATGAAGAGCCAAGGTGTAAGAAAACATTTCAATTCCAATATCTGAGAATAATTTAAGATCAAATTTAGTTGATTTCCATAAAAAGAGATCTAATTTTGCTTGTTTGCTTTAGTACTAGAGTACCTTTAGTGCTCTAGAATTTCATATTGCTGATGAAGAAAGATGAGAAAATGGAAGAGTAATCTTGGTATAAAGGGGATCATTCTTATTTTCAACCTGTTGAAAGGTTTACACTGAGTGGCATGAAAATCCCACCATAACTATGTACTGTCTAAATGTTTGTTAGGATACTGAGATAGAATTCTGTTAGTAGGGAAACTAGAAAGATGGCTATAACAAGTGATTAGCTTTGAATACTGTAAGAGACCACTGTGTGAGTGTATATAGCAAAAGAATGCTGAACAAAGCTCTACTACTTTGGACTTAAAATCCCAACCACAAACCCTTATCTTTATATATTTATGTATATGCACTGAAACCAAGATACTTTTTCTCCCAAGAAACAAAATAAGTTGGTCTGTATTTCCTGAAGTCTGTAATCAGCCATTCTTTCCAGTATGAGAAATGTGAGTAGTGTATATGGAAAGTAAACTTTTCCAATTAGAGAATTTTGATATTTGTTGAAGGGTTAAAAAGTTTTTCATTAGATAAACGTGTCTCAAGGTTCCTTTGTAAAAGGCTTCTCAGGTCTAAGTTGATCAGGGTCTGAACGAGCGTGTAGCAAAGGTGGCTATGGTACTTCTGTGTCATGGAGGAGACTGGGATTCACTCTCTGTTCACAGGAGGAAGGAGCATTTTGAGTGTGCTGACCTGCAGCCTCCCTGGGGATTGCCCTGGGAGGATTTGCCCAGAGGGATTGCTCCCTGGGGATTTACATCTTCTTGCCTCCCACCCTGCTTTGCTGTGGTGGAACATCTGTTTCTTCAGCAAAAAGCACTGTGAAGACCCGGCATGGAGACAAAAAATGTGTCAAGAAAAAAAAGTGAAATTTAAGGGGAGAAAACTCTTCTAACACACCTCTGCATAGAAAATCTTCCAGTACTCAATTTTGTCATAAGTGAACCAGGGTAAGAAAGTAAACAATGGGTAAGGCCTTCCTTGTGTAGAGTTGTGTATCTGCTCTTCCATGCAAAACAAAACAGGAAACATGGAGCTGCTTCCCAGTGGTAGCTGCCACCTTTTTACAGTTGTCCCAGCATGTGTTCATGATATGACACAGTTAGGAAGATATCTGGAATTTCTGGGATTTATTTCTAATCAAAGCTGGGCACAGAGCTTAGTGAGCAAAGATGAGAAAAATGACGTTGTCTGGTGAACAACAGAGCGCTTGGAGGAGCATCCCCCTGGAAAGCTCGTGCTGACAGAGCACCTTGCCTGGGCTGCTCCCCCTGCTTGGCACGTGTGCACGTGGAGCTGTGAGGCTGGATCCCCCCACTACACTGCTCCATGGAAGAAAGAGCTGCTCCTGGTGTCCCCAGGCTGCCTTTGCCCTGCAGAGCACGGGAGAGCTCAGCTGTGTTCTCCCCAGGTCCCTCTGCCCACACATCCCTCCAGGAAGGGAGTTGCCATGCCCCTCAGTGGCTCCTCCAGGGCTGCTCAGGTTGACTGTGACTGTAGAATGCTTGGTCTTCCCATCCTTTATCCTGTGCCCATGCTTACATTTTTGAATGAAGAAGGTCAGTTTTGTGCTCCTTCTGCCTTTACTTAGTCACTGCTCTGGCTAACTAACTTCTGAAAGTTTCTGGAGCAAACAACACCTGCTGTGTTTTATGATGCAGGAGATGGGGGTACTTTTCTGTCTTGCCTACCCTAGTATTTCAAAGAACAAAACCTGTTTTGTGAATGAGAGTTGAATGTGTGAGTGTTACTCTGTGCTCCACCAGTTCAACACAAAAGCACTTTATCAATGCTATTTGTAGGCTATTACAGCCTTCCTGTGTTTTAGGCTCTTGCCCTGCTCTGCTTAAGGCTGCAACAGTCAAACCACAAACTCAATGACCACTGTACTCTTAACCTTTGTAAGGATTTGAGTATTTACCTGTAAAAGTGTATCTCTGGCTGTTTACTTGCCTGAAAGGTGTAAATTAATCTTTAAACATTTTCCTATTGTTCCTGTTCAAAATGTTGTGATAAATATGCTTTTTATTCACTGCTTGCCTTCATAGGTTCCCCCCTTTTTTATGATTTCAAGAGACACATGAGAAACAATAATTTGGAAATTCATTACAATGCCAGGGTTTATTCGCTCTCATTAAGCATTAATTGGTAGTTGATGGCTATTGCTATTTTTAACACCATTAGTTCATAGCAATGTAATTAGTGATGCTAAGTACAGGATCCACATTAATAGCATTACTAATTGTAAATCTGGAGATAGAAACACAAGATGACTGGTTAATTTCTAGGCAATATCTCATGATAATTGGTTATAGGACATTTGTGCTGAAGTAGAAAGGTAAATAATTTAAAATCATAGTTTGCGCTGTACTTTGCAATACTGATACAATCTGTGTTGCTCACATTTTAGTCTAGTGAAATACAATGCCATTAGCACCTCACAGCTTCTGCACTTATTAATTTCCATGCTTCTCAACTCTTTTATGCATACTAGCAACTGTGAATTTAAGAAGGAGCAGAAGCAATAAACCAACAACTTTACGGACATTTTCCTGAAGAAGCTTTATTTTAACAAAGCAGTGTTGTATAAGCAGAAAAGAGAGGAGTTTTTAAATAGTTTAACTATATAATGTTTGAAGGAAGATGCTGACCAATTTTTGTTTTTTGTAAACGAGATTCATATTAGCCAACAAAAAATTAGGTCTTCTTCTGGGTATTAATAATAGAGTGATTGAAATATTTAAATTCTACTGATTTAGGCTTTAAGCAATTTTTGCTCTGGCAACTATGTGATAGGTCTTTAGATGTAAGAGTTCTTGTGTGCATATATCCAAATTGCTTCTCTGCTTCTCAGTGTCTCTGTGCAGGCTCTCATTGAGTCCATATCCACAGTGTAACTGGGTACCTCCTAAATATTAAAAAATAAGTAACAAATCAGCATGATCTTTTCAGCTCCCAGCAAGTAGGAGTACATGTCTTGATTAGATCCTGAGTTATATAAATAGTATAAGAATTGATATTAGAGAGGGAATGGATGTGTGTGAAAGTGAGGCTGAAAAAATTAATGATGCATCTTTACAGCCTTACTGAGACCTCATTGATTTCCATGGAAACCTTTTCATTGACTTCAGTGGGTCTCTTTGGTGTGATGCTGGAAAGGGTGGCTGGCAGAGGGTGAGGTGCAGGCTCTGGTCTCATTCCATTGTGCTCCCAGCACTGCCTGCTGCTCAGGGAGGCTTTGCTTTCAGCACGCCCTAACTGCTTCCTGATTGAGGCAGGCTTTAATTTGGAGCCATTTTCTGTGGTGAGGAAATGCTGATAGAGCCTTCCCAAACCAGAGCATCAAAGGTGGTGTGACTACTCTAAGTCCAGACATGCTATTAGTAAACCAAGAAATTGAAAATACAGGGAAAAGGTTACGCTGTCAAGCTCTATCCAAGCAGTTTTTCCCAGAGGTATCTTTGCCCCTTCTGACAGCACAGTGAGAACCAAGGAGAAAGATATAAACCCAGCCTCTGGAGTATATATTTTTTAAGATTGCTCCCCCCAGCTGAAAATAATTTGGTTTTCTGTGAATGGCAGAAATATTCTGCATTTCTGGATTAGTTTCATACCTTTTTCCCACCATCTTGTCTCACCTGATTTGGCAACTTACAAAATGAAGCTTTGAGAAAAGGAAAGAAGCCATTTCGCGGTGATTTAGCAGCAAAATTTCTGTCTCTGGACATTAGAAAAATTGTTTGCTTTTTCTGAGCAGCATCATTTTTTAAGAGAACACTTTGAAAATAGGAATTATAAAGTAAAGTTCTTTTGTAAGCAGAGATGATAGAAAATACTTCATTAGAGTTCCTACTGCAGACGTGAACAGTATTGGAACTCTGGAAATCACAGTTCTTGCTGTCATTTTCTTACTTTTTCTGTTTGTTTGCTGCAATCTGTTTAACAGGTGACTCTTACTGATGTCACGTGTCAGGAATTATGGAAATAAATAACGCTTCCCCTGTTGATTTTTTCTGGATTCCTTGTGTGATAGCCAACTTAGGGTAAGAAAGTTCTTTTTTCCTCATTGAAAATGTTCCACACCTCTATTCTGAAAGCCACCTGTTTTCCTCTATCCATGTACTTAAATGTACTGCTTTATAATTCCTTTCAGACTGCAAAGCCCACAGGTACTGGAAGGAGAGCTGTGTTCCCTTTCTGATAATATAAGTATTGTTAACCTTGCTTTCACTGTGGTGATGGCAATCCCTGATGATTTTCAGACCTAGAGAGAATTAGCAGAAAATATTATTTTCTTCATGAAATGAAGGTTTGGATCTGGATAAAAGACAGACACAGAACGGGGCAAACCATCAGTGCCGTTGCCATGATCTTTAATTTGTTTGTGCTGATTTTCTCTGGCAGGCAGGGACTGAGGCACTTGGGAGCTGGGAAAGCCCCACAATCTGATCCCATGGTGGATGCTGAGGGATTTCATGTCCTGTGTGAAACTGCAGCAGATTTGTCTCAGAAGTATTTGGGTTCTAACATCTCTAGACAACAGCATATGTAACTGATACACATAGAAAATTGTGTAAAATTGTGTAATACATTTTTGCATGTCTTTAGGATATCTGTTTCTGTATCCTAGTGCTTTTTTTTTTTTTTTACATCTGCATTACAGGCAGTGAGACAAAAATTGAAAAGGTCATCTGAATGTTTCTTTGCTGATCTCACTTTCAGTTATTGACTGATTGTGAAACTTTGCTTTATAGCCTGCAACATAAAAGTCTACTCTTTGGGTCTAATATAGACCCATTTGTTTTTTTGATGTGAAGGAAAGATCAGAATGGAAAGAAATCTTTTTTCTATTATTTAAAAAAAACAGTCTGCCAAATATACTGGTGAAGTCTCTTTTTCCTCTCCTTTTTTCTTTTCTGTTTTCTTCCATGTTTGGTTTTGCTGGTTTTCTTAGAAGAGCAGTCAACTGAAAGTGATGAGTTTTATTGGGTTCTAATGCCTATTTGGAAAAGCAAAACCATACCTGAGGAGTTTGTGTTTCTGAAAGGGGGAGTTCAGGTTGAACTCCTCCTCCTATCCTGCCACATCTCATGGGAAGGTTTGTGCATTGCTTGTTCATGAGAGAGTTATGGTGCAGCAGGGAGGCAGGAGAGCTTCTGCAGAAATCAGGGGACAGTGGAGTGGTCTGCTCACAGGTGCTGAGCCAAGGAAGTTCACCAGGCCTTGCTGAGCTCCTGGGTTTAGTAAATACTGATGTGGCCAACTATAAACATTAATGACACAGCTGTGGGTCGCTGGAAAACACATAGACATGTCTTTAAACTGACCATTTTCTCTGTTAGACACACATTTAATCACAGTTTCTGACTAAAAGACAGTTTTCCTTAAGTTCAATCATAATTTGAATGATTATTCTAGCATTTGCTTTATAGGCAATAGCTGCAGTGGGCAAAGACTAATAGGTTTGTGAGATTCTTTTTAGAGGAAAAGGAAAGTTGACGCAGATCCCTCTTGGTTTTAGTTATCATCTTCCAATTTTGAGGCAGACGAGGAAACCACCTGATTTGAGGCAGATCAGTGTAGGAGGCAGAGTCACTGTATTTTCTCAGGGAATTCCGCAGGTTTCAAGTTAATCCCATTCCTTCCAAAGCCCGAACGCTCGTGCCCGCGCCGCGGAGCGCTGCCCGGCAGGTGACGCTGCAGGGCCGCAGTTGGGAGCGCAGCGCTCCCGCTCCCGTCCCGCTCCCGCTCCCGGTCCCCATCCTTCGTTCAGGGTCCCGCAGGCTGAAACCCCGGAACCGCTGGAGGCAGCGGGCACAGCGCTGCTCCCCGGGCTATACCATCACGAACTGCTTTCCTGCTCAGTCCCTGAGCTCTCTAGGCTCCGCAGCCCCGCTCCTTCCTGCAGCGGAGGCGGCTGGGCAGGGATGGAGATGCTCTAGGGCCGCTGTCCGAGCAGAGCCAACGCTGGCTCTCCCAGCCCTGCTCCCCGATCGAGTGCTCACTGCGGTCCTGGAGGATATTCCAAGGAAATCTAGGGTGAGGTGCATCCCTAGGTATGCAGTCTTTAACGCCTGACGTTGTATAAATTTCCTCTGTGAGGAAGATAGCTACTTCAAACCTGGCTCTTCCAGGTAACCCAAATATTGGGTTAAAGCATTCTGGAAATGCCTTAGTCCTCTCCAGAAGGAGCTGGAGCAACCTGGAGTGGACAAGCGAACAGCTGTAATTGATAACATCACACAGCTGAAGCCAAGCTTGGGGACCAGCTTGTAAGGTGTGTGGAAAGAGACTCCTCTGGCAGCTGCACAGTTTCCTGCAGGACCCTGTCCATGGTCAGGATTCCTAGACACTGTCAGGATGCAAACAGCAGCTAACAGACTTGGGAATACATTTCTCAGCACACTGATATGAGTTTCTGCATTTTAATGTTTCTACAAACATTACAAACCAATCTGCAGAGGTTTTGATTTCTCATTGGACTTGTAGTCTGATCCAAGTAGTTTACCATGGGATTTTGAGTTACTCAAACTTTTAGTACAGATTCCTAAATGAAGTCTATTGCCTGATACTTATCAAGTCTCTTGGGTATCCTGATGATAAACAACAAAGTTGTAAAGTGCTCTTTTTAAAAATTATTATTGTTACTAATGCCCTTACAGGGTATTTCCTTAATGAACAATTATTATTATTATTTTGTGACGCTTGTGCATTTTATGCATTTGCTTTATGTGCCAAAAGCTAAAATAAATATTCAATTAGGAATGACAACACTTAAGCAATGTTTTCTATTTCTGACCTTTATGCCTTTTCTGCTGTAACTTTCGAACTTTTGAATCTTATAACAAAGATACCAACTTGATTCATACTCACGTAGAAATTACTGTGAAATATTGTAGAAACCTGAATTGAAGGCTAATCCTCAAGGAAATCTGGCTTGGTTTAAAAAAAAAAAAAAACACCAAAACCAAACAACAACAACAACAACAACAAAAACAAACAAAAAACCAAACAAACAAACAAACAAAAAAACCAAACCAAACCAAAAAAAAAAAACACCTAAAAACCTCCTTAACTCACGGCTTGTATTTTTTTGGGAGTAGGTTTTGATGGTGGATTTTTTCTCTGTGTTTTTTTTTTTTTTCCCAGGATGCAATCTGGGACCTTCTAAACAATACTGCCTTAGAAACTTCACTATAGACAATATTGTAAGAGGAGTAAAAGTAAATTTGTGTTTAAAGATGCATGTACAGTAGTTATTGCCATCTAGTGTTCCCATACCTTTATGGCATCAAACACAGTCACATTATGGGAACTGTCTTGTAGCTTCCATCCACTCTTCATTTTGCTTAAGCAATGCTGATATGATGCTTATATTTATTTGAAATAGAAAAATTCATTTAAACTGAACATTACTGCATTTTTTTTCAGTGAGTGAGAAACTCATGGTGAAACAGTAATTTCAGACAAAAAGATATAATCTGTTCATATGAGCATATCCTAATTCAAGATAAAGTGGGCAAGGATGACAGATGAACAAGTTGTATGTTTGAGAACTTTATCTGAAAATATATTATGGAAAATATATGTAAGAAGTACTGATGCTTATCAAAGTAAATATTCCATAAGTGAATTAGTGAATTCTCTTAAGAGTTCCCAGGAGGGCTCTGCCATTAAATCAACTTTGAGAAGTCCAGTGGGACTAAGTGGTGAATTTTTTGGTGTATAGGAATGAACTGTAAATGAGTAAATGAAGGACTTTTCAGTCCCCAGTTTCAGGAAGTATGCTTATGCATAAGCACATGTGTTTTAATTATGGTGTTATTGTAAGATGCTATTTATATCTCAGAAGCACTTAGCAGTCCCAGTGAAGATTTGAGCTCTGGAGTGTGGGGTGTGAGGTGGGACTCAGGAGGCTGAGGGTGTTGCTAATGAATCTCAGTTCTTGTTTGAGCTGTCACCAGTTGCTTCTAGAGCAGGAGGGGGAAGAACGTGAACAGAGTTTCCTGTTACTGATGTAGACTGGGCTAGAAAGCAATGCAGTGGGGTTTGGTTTTTTGGGTTTTTTTTTTTTTTTTAATGACAAAAGAAGCTTGTGCTCAGGAACCCAAACTAATCTGGATCCAAGTCTCAAACCAAATGCAAAAGTCATTGCAGACCCTTCTCAGTTTTAATTACTGTGTCAGACCCAATCTATCATGCAAATCTCAGTACTGCCTGAAAGATGTTTTAGTGAACTACATGTTCACTTACAAATTGAATTTGGGGAGTCCTGTGTATAGCATTATCTCTCAAATTATTCACAGTTCTTGAAGTCTTTATCTTTAAAGCCTGCCCTCTGGTATAGGCTCCGTATGGCTCAATTCACAGCTCTACCTGAACAGCTGTTAATGAGACCTGTGGTAGTACTAGATGTATATATAGCAACGTTTATGCTAAAAATGGCCACAGGGGAGACAGCTTCTCTGGCTACATTAAAGATCATATGTGCCTCCTCTTTTCCTTATAAATTTGTTTATCATTTCTGTCTAGGTTTTTATTGTATTTTATTATAGAACTAAATTTTTCAGAAGCGCTTGGATGGTATGTTGATAATAAAACAAGAACTTCTTTTGTTGGAACTCCTGAGGTTCCTTTTTAAAGGAATATTGTTTTCTACCACATGGAGTCTTTTTGTGATGACCTTTTCTTATACTTTTCCACCTTCTCTTTTCCTTTGTTTTCTTCATCTTTAATTTTAGTTTTTTTCTCTGCAAGAATCAGTTTGTCCTTGTAGACTGGTATCTGTCCTAGTAGGAGTACTCCTAAGAGTTAGCTCTGCTTTTGTGAGATTTTTGGTCATAGTTTGTTGATTTTTAGACTGCCAGTTCCTATAGGTAAGAAAGGCTTATAGCACAGTTTGAAGAAGCAGCTCTTCCTCTCTGAAGTGCAGTGCAGTCAGTGTCCAAGTGCTTGTTTAAATTGTGTCTGTGTGTCTGTCTACAGCTCTCATCAATAAATTTTCCTGTCACAGATCCAGTGGAGTGCCAGACAGAAAAATGAACCTGCACAGCATATTTGTGAGTGTTCTTTGCCTTGTGAAGGAAGCTTGGAGGGCAGCTGGGGCCTGCAGCCTGCAAATGGGCTGTGCTTGTACAGTGTGGATGCCAGCAGCTGGAGGCACAGTATTCCTGAAGCACTCAATGGACAAGGGAAGGTGGCAGATACATCACCTTCAGCCCCAGCTTCCCTGACCTGATCAGCTTAGTTTCAATGTTGTTATCACTCATCCTTCTTCTGAGCCCTTCTCCACCATGGCCATAGGATGTTTTCAGCGTTGTTCTTTCTATCAAAATTCTTGTGCCAGCCCTCTCCAACAAGAGCTGGTCTGTGGTGATGTCAGTGTGAGAAAATGCCATGTATTTGTCATTTCTGACAGCGTTATGACCTGCCAAAGGAGGCTACTTATGTGACCCTAACAATAGGGCCTGGACTGAAAGTCATCCTAGGAAAATCTAAAATCCTTGTGCTGTGCTGCAGGTCAAGTTTTTAGTTTTCTGAGGCTGATAATCATCCCTCAGGAGCACTAAGAGGTGTTCACCCAGGGCAGGATTATATGCATTGTTCAGGATGGAGAAAGGCTCTTGTCTTATTTTGAAGCATCACAGCAACTTCCTTGGGGTTTTCTTCTGCAAGCCTGATTGTAAGCACGTAGTAAAAATAGGTCTCCTTTTTGCCACACCTAATGAAATAAGCACATATCTTGTGCTTTGTGGTATAAGTTAGTGAAATTATATTCTTAAAAATGACAAGCTCTTGACACATCTCCATTAATGGAAGGCTTGACTCTATAATCTTCCTGCATAAAAAAACACCAGTTGCTCCCTTACAAATAAAGAACATGGATTTCCAGTACCACTTTTGAGGAAGGCCATAAGCTAAACTGAGACAGAAACAAAGTTCCTTGTTCCATCTCTTCCAAATTCCTACTTAAGTTCATCCTGCTTGGGTATCTACTGAAGTGCTTTAGCATGCCCTGTGCAACTTTCCTTGATATCCTAATTTCTGAAGTTCCATAGCTGTGATAATATGTTGAAACATTTCTAAGAGTATGGTAGGTACTGGGCTATCTCAACATTCTCAGCCTTTTGCAGAGACAAATTTGCAAAAGTTGCAAGTGATTTGGGTTGAACAGATCCTTTAGAGGAGATGAGGAACATGCATGCTGATGGCATGTTGTCACTAACAAGAGCAGCTACAAAAAAAATTAACTCATCCTGCTCTTTGTCAGCTTATAGCAATTTCTATTGCTGCAAACCTCAGCTTTGTTCATACTGCAACCAATGGGAAAAAAAGACCTAAACACCAAAACCAAAAGCAAAACCACAGTGAAAAATGCACCATTATTGTAAAGGGCTGTATTTTTGTCAACAATAAGAAGCATTCGTTTTTGCTTCAAAATTTTTTTTCCCTTTCAAGAGTTTATTCTGCAGTGCTCTGCAGTTTCTCAGGCTGTTGATTTCAGAAGGGCACTTATGGTGCCCCAAAGTTAATAGAGGAGTTAACAGAATAAATGAATTTGGAGGCAAATCTATACTTGTCTACTAAGCGTCATATACCTATTTACATGGCATGAAACACACTGGCTTGAGCTACCTTCTTATTTTTTTGTAAGATCAGGAGTGCAGGCATACAAATATTTATTTAAGAAATAGGCTTTTTAAAAATAATAAAAATATAAAACTCTAGATATTTAACCCATCATTCCTAGATAGTTACAACTTCTCAAGTGAAAAATAAACTGCCCATTTTGTGTACACTTGCCTGCACACATTTTGTTAAGATGGGAATAAATTCCTTCATGTATACACCAGTGTCTTCTGTTTTCCTGCAGCAAGTACTTTCTTTGATTGATGTACTTGGAAGCGATCCTTATCCTCATTCATTTTAATTGAGAGTAATGAATTTAGAGCTTTTATATGAACAGATTGGCTTCATTCCATTTCCAACTTTCCTCACCTTTGCTAGGAACACAGCCTGCTCAGGGCTGCATTGGAAGAGGTTCAGAACTTAGTGCAGCATTCCTGGAGAGGACAGTATCCCGTGAGGAGTAGCCATCTGTTTATAGACAGGCTGATCTTTCCTAACAGCTATGACTTTTGTAGGCAGGTTCTTCCTCCCCACCACTGCCACTGAGGAATTGCTAATCAGGAAATAAGCTTCTTCCCTTCTCTGATTTGCACAAGGTAGAGCACAACAGTGGTTCAAGTTGCTTTGCATTCAGTGTGCTAATGGCATTTGGGGAAAACTTTAGAAGAGAAGAAAGACATGTCTTTCTAGTGGTTATGTCCTTTAAAGTAGATGCTCTTGGCATGAAAGAGAACTGCTAGACTGTGGTCACTTCCAAAATGTGGAAACATTGAAATTGTCTAAGGTTAGAATACTTCAATTTCATATTTCCTTATGTTCACTTAAATTTCTTATTTGCAAGACCCTTAGAAATAAGGGATGTAATTTTCCTACTCCTTTTCAATTTTGAAGGTGACTCTAAAGTGAACACCAAACCCCCAGGTGTTTATCTTTCTTATTTATATGGAAGCTTTTCACTTTGGTGGACACCTGCTATGGGAGGAATCCCATTGCCATTTTATATTTGCAAGCCATGTGGCTGTTTGCACACTGATGATGTAATGGCTTTGTACCTATGGAGAATGTGAGGCAGCACAGGGATAAACTGGCAAGCACTGGCAGTACTGTGCTTGCAAGGAGCTGCCAAGCTGTCCCTGACTTAGTGATCATCAACAAGAGAATCGCTCCTTTTTGGCACACTTTACCAAGTGTGAAGAAATCAGTAAAGTTATTTGCATCAGTCAGAGCACTTGGTGTGGCTGTGCCGATTTATCCCGAATGAAGGTCATTTTGTTTCTGAAACGTGCAAAAATAAGGTGCTGAGTAGTAATCCCCTCTGCTTTAAAAATTGTTTTTATCTCGTTGTCTGAAAAGGGTGGCAGGGGGATAGTGTTGGTTGCAGTGACTGTCTGTTGCAGTGCCATGGACTTGCAGAAGACACACTGTGGTATGGACGGTGTCTTCAGGGCAAATGCTTCTGCTTGTTCCTGTTTCAGCAAGGGTCTTGGTTGGTTTTGGAAGGCTTTTGTGTTTGTCCTTAAGAGAAATGTACTGGCTGTGCCTAATCACAGGTATTTGGGAATGGTTTCCTGTGTGCCCCTTCACTGCACCTCTAGCAGAGATCTGGGCTACGTGCCAGTCATCCCTCCAGCATGGTGAGACAAACTGGGATCCAGACTTCCCTCCTGGATCTGGATTAGCTCTGCCATGCTATCACTACTAATGAATTGTTTTGTCAGTAAAGGTATCAGGAATGACTCAGAGAATACAGAAGAAGCACCTCTTTTGAGTAGAAAGGTATTTCTATAGTGTTGCTTTTCTGTTCATAACAGCGCATAAATGCTGGGGGAAGTCCAGAAACTGTGATATGGCTGAATAGTTTATTCAGTCCCAGAAACAGCACTGTCAAACCATTTACAATTTTCCTTTAAAAACCTGGACAGTTCTTTGAGTCTTCATCAATACTCTCTCTATTATTACCATTATTAATTCACATGTGGTTTCCTCATACACAGGACCGCTCACAGAGAAAGGTTGTTGGCATAACTTCTTTAAATTCCTAGATTGCATAAAAGGCAGAAGAGAGTTTGCTTCCATCCTGCAGTATTTTCTGCACACTGCTGGTTTTTATACTTGAATTCACAGTTAACTGTAGGGATGATTGTCTCCTTTGCCTCTGTGGGGGAAGGGAGATGTTTTGTCACTGAGGCACAATACCTCCCACACTTACTCTTGGGTTCCTGCCGCTTAAGCACACACCCCATGTTCCTGGCTCTGCCTTAAGGTGCAATCCATCTCCAAATTAGAAGGAAAAAACCCCCTGAAGTCGAGCGAAGTACAATCAAGCCTCTTGGAAATTAGTTAAACACTTAGAAGGGTGTATTTAAAAGCAAACTTTCTGCAATCAACAAAGTACAGCTTTCATCATGTGTTCCTGGTCAGAGGCTTCTTTTCCTCTTGATGGCCATTTAGCTTTTTTCTGGGCAAGTAATTCACATGAATTTCCCTCCTGTTAGTCTGTGCTTCAGCTGTGCTTTGATTTTGTTTACCCTGTCAAAGCTTACTGGCTTTTGTACATAGCTGCCATTCAGCTATTTCAGGTTTTGCAAATGCATATATGCAATGTTACATGCAATGTACAAATACATTCTTCAAAGAAGATGTCAAAACAAGTTTCAGCTCGTTTTCAGCAGTATCTAATTATAGATACATAATTAATGAGTCTGACATTTATCTTTCTTAACACAAAAGACCATACTTACAAATAAAAGCCTTTCCTACAGTATATGTAATAGCTCGAGCATTAGTTGAAAACAAATGAGAATTTAGATCATGGTATATTCTGAGGAAATAGAAGTATTTCTTAGTAAATAAAATATAGGTTGTTACTGTGGTTGCTTACAACTGTTACACCTTGATACTATAGAAAGAATTTCTGATATCCAGTTACTAAAAATAAATGGTAAATCTCCTGTAGAAGGGATAAAAATTTCATTAATGTAAAGGCATTTTTCTCAGAAAGCATCTAGGTACTGTGTCTGCAGCTGTTTTAGATGAAAGAGGTGGTATTTTCTCTCTTGTTTACTCAGTGCATTTAACATCAGGTATAGGCAGTGTCCATCTTTTTGTTTTTATTGAAGAGTGTTCATTTATACATTCCTTTATAACATTTTACATACTCAAATCAATATATTAATCTACTTATTAATAAGGCTAATGCTACAACGGCAAACTCCTTCAGATATCTTTATTGGCCATTTACATGAAAGAATGGCAGTATTGTGTGCCATTATGCTTCACTTATTTCAAGAGGTGAGTACTATCTCCCATGTTTCTCAGAGTGTAAAGCAGTTTCATTTGGGACAGTAGGATTCTCCAGAGTCTTTCAAGTATTTCTGGATACGATTCAGACTTTATTCCATGAGAAATTAATCACAGTCAGCCTTTTGTCTTATAGCAGCCTTTTGTCTTATTGTCTCTCTAATGAGACCAATAGAGATGTTTTGTGATTTCTAAAAAGGATGAATCAGTATGTCTGTGGAACCTTAAGTTTTCTATATATGTTTCTTTTCTTAAATACAAGTTGGTATACTTAAAGTGCCAGTAACACAGCATCTGTAATTTTTTTTTTAATTCTATGAAGAAGAAAGGGAATAATGAACTGAGTAATATTTAGTGGCTTAAGCTTTGAAACTGATACTTCAGTGAAGTGAATGGGAGCTGGGGAGAGAACTGAGTTCACATTTTTCTCTGCTATTGTCTAGGCAAGGACACTTTGCCTAATTGAAATGGTCTCAGCTTATGAGGCAATGGATAAATCTTAATGCTTTTTCTTACAGAGATCTAATTGTTTGTCCTTATTCCTTAGTACTACTTGAGTGAGTCATAGGAGAAGCCACTGGTGAACATTATTTGTCCTTTTGCAATGACAATGTGAAAGCTCAAGGTTCTCTAGTCCATATTTGATAAATTTAAATTAGTTTTTAAAATTGCTCTTCACATCCAAACATAGTAATAAATAAGTGTATTATCTTTTTGCATGCTGGAATGGTAATATGTGTTTTGGTTAGATTTAGAAACTTTGGTTATATAAATTTGTGACTCATATTTGCAAGTTATCTGTAGTTTGTAGTAATGGGTATTTAAATCTAAATATTTATAAAATAATACTGTAGAGTATTTTCTTCTGTGAAAGTGGAAGGAAGAATGACTCAGCATCCAGAAAAAAATACCTGATCTTCACATGCACAGCATGTATGATGACAGTGTTTACATGAGATACCACTTGCTGAAGTGATACAGAAACTTATGCAGCCAGAATTTTGTCCTCACTGTGTGTGTTTGCATATTCCAGGTTTTTGGGCCTGAAGCTGTTTAAACAACATGCAAATTAGACAGATATATTGCAATGGTAGGAAAAGTCCTGAGCACGCCTGAGGGCCCATTTGGGAACCTTTTGGGAGCATGTCCTTGCCCTGAAGAGCTGGCCATCTGAGCAGTTATAATAGGCAACAGGAAGAAAAAAAGAAAAATGTAAAATTGAAACAAATTTCTTGACTCTAATCACGGATTGGCACAGTAACTCACCTTCCCTGGACTGTTGTTTAAGAAGGGTCTAGACTCTCTCTCTTCACCTTGGCTTCCCATCTGTAGTTCAGGTTTTAGTGTTCTGTTTCTTCAGCTGCTCCTGCAAACTAAGCCCAAAAAATGTTGTGGCACAAAGGAATGTACATATGGCAATATGGAAGGGGCTCTGGAAAAGGAAACCAAACAGAAATCTTCAATTTGGACTTCAATCTCTCTGGCTGACTGTGAGTCAGCAGGAAAATAACAGGCACAAATTCTGTTCCCCTCATCATCACCTCTGCATGTTGCTCCAGGTTTGGTTTCAAGGTTTTTGGTGCTTTCAATTCTTTTTGGTGTCATCTCTCCATACAACAATATATCTAGTTTTCATTTTAAGAGTTGCTGTAAAGAAACAAATTTATCCATTTACTTTCCATTTACTTTCAGGAATTATGGTTTGGTTTGCTTTGGTTTGTTTGAAAGTGCAGATTTCCAGCTTTTTCTACAAGATGGCATTTAAGATTTAACTTAGTCCTTATCTATTGTTTCTTTCAATTGTAGTTGGCTTCCTCTTTCTTTTTGATTCTGGATGAAGGCTTAGTTAAATGCCTATTTAAGAACTGATGAGCAATTTAAAGGATTTAGGGGAACATTCTGTGCTATTATATGCAAGTACATGCCATGCATGGCTCCCTGTGTTATTAACCTGGCAGTCATTTCGTGCATGACTCCCCATCTTATTAAGCTAGCAGTATGGAATATTTGATTTACTAAACTGCTATGAACAACCTAGTGTGCTAATACAGGAACACAACTTTTAAATTTCTCTGGAATATCTATCTTTGGAACAGATTCAGGAATACAACAATATTATTTTGACAGCTGTGCTCAGTTTCTAGGGTCTATTTTAGTAAGCTTCACAGAACAGGTGGAGAAGTACCTGTGATTTGAATAAGCCATACAATGACTGAAAATGAAAGCCATCAGATTAATTAGGGCCCTTCAGAATTCTGCAGGCATTGCAAGCCCAGGTCTGTGGTGTACAGTTAAGTGTTCAGTGTGCAGAGCTTGTGGGAGTTACCTACAGGTGCACGTAGTTCTCAATCTAAAACTCTACTCCAACATTTTGGAAACTGCATATATCCAAACTCTTCCTACATCCTGGGCTTTTGTTTCCATAGCAACATTCAATGGCCATGGGATTTACTGGGGACGGTGGGGAATGTATATTTGTTGGCTTGGTTCAATGCCAAATGGAGAAGGAATTATATATGCAGGATGTTGGATTCTTCCTTTAGTGTCCATTTCAGCTGGCATCTAATGCCATCCAGATAATTGCAAACCACTCTGCCATCATTCAGCCAGCTGCATAAAACAAAACAAAGAGAAATTTAGGATTAAAAGGAAGGAATAGCAATTTAAAAGGTTTTTAAATGTTGTTTTCTCTCTTTCTCAATCAGTAATACTTAAAAGCCTTTAATTTACCCCACCCCTCATGCCCCTTCAGTGACATACACACACACTCACATTTGTATGACTTTGAGTACGGCTGGCTTGATGATAATATGTGAGCACTGAGCTGCCCAAGAAAATGCCACAAGCAAGAAATGAGGTCAGATAATGACATCCAAAACCAGAGCAGAGGGAATCATTCAGCATCCTCTGGTAGTTTGATTGCGGCTAAGAGTGTGAATCAGCTCCACTTTTATACCTCCTTTATGTTGAAAGTTCTCTTAGTACTTTGTGTGTGTGCTTTGGATTTGGAGCAGGCATCTGAATCACAAATGCAGCATAATGCCATACATACAGTATGGGTCATCAGAGGCTTATTTACCTAGAAGGATGGTGATTTCAGAGGGCTGTGGAAGCCTCCCTTGAAATGTGCCTGTGCTCTGCGGTACTTTTAGCACTGGCACAAGCTGTGAATATGCATTTTGGGGGAGCTGTGTGGAAAGTGAGCCCGTTACATGTGGAGGGAGGAGGGGATGGAAGCCCTGCTAGGGCTGGCTGGGGAAGCATGTGCACACAGCTGCCTCGTGCAGGGAGAGCTGCACAGTGTGCATGCGTGTCAGGGGATGTGCTGATGACTTGGCTTAGCAGAACATATACAAAATATAGGCTTGGTACTGGGTCCTGTTCAGCACATTCAGAACCCTGCTCAGCAGAGCCCATGAGAGCCTGGGAAACCAGCTCTGGATAGGCTGAGATGAGGAAAACTTGGCAAAACACACTTGGTGTGGCCAAGAAGCCAAGGGCAGACTGAGAAGTGGTTCAACTCCCTCCCATTTGAACTTTGGAGAAAAAAAAAATCTCAAATTTTAACAGGAAATTGGGTAAGTGTCCTGGGTGAAGCAGGTCTGTCAAAGGACAGTCAGTAGTCCTAAATGTGATAAATCTGTATGCATTTTAGAATAAGATCATTATATCTTATTAAGTTTTTGTAAGATCAATCTGCTTATCTCCTGTCCTTCATTGCACTCATCAATTTTTCTTCCTGCATTAATTTTGTTCCTGATTTTATAAATGCCTGCCTTCACACTCTCCCTTCCTCTTGAGAACAAAACTGATTTCTTGTTTGCTTTAAAGGATCAATGTAATTTTTTTCCTTTTGTTTGCTATGATGGCAGGTTATCTCTTCCTACAAGAGCTCTTCATCAAAGCTGGACTCTGCTTACCTTGCTCATCTCTTCTGCCCTCTTTTATTTTTACTTGGATGATGAGGTCTCTGGTTTGTAAATGCTTTTCACTTCTCCCTTTCTGCAGCAGAGTCCCACATCTTTTCCTGTTGGCTGACCCTAGCCATGAGATGAAAAAACCTCTGCAAGACAAGTGTGCAGCCAGACTATGAGAGATTTTCAGTTAACCATTTGAGGGCAAGCTAAGCCTTTTAATTCAGTGGATGAGAGGTTCTCTAAGTGTTTTGGAATAATTCCATTCATAAGGAAGAAAATGAATGGTCCTGAGTAAAACAGGGTTGCTACTTAGTTGTTGTGAGTCAGCTCTACACCCAGATATTGATTATTCAAGAAACCCCACAATGACTGTATAAACTAGGGAAAAAAAATCCAATTTACTTCTATACACAGGTAAGTCAAGTCCTGACAAGTGTTGGTAATTATTAAGGCAAATTCAAATACAATAAACATATTTTGTTCATTTATCTGAGCAAATTAAATGATACAAAACTACCATTGCAGGTAGAATTCCTGTGTGAAGAATACAGTCAAGTGTCTCAGTTGATAGCCTGATTATTTTTTTTTCCTGTGGATAACTGAGGTGAAGAACAAAAGTGAATAGTATGCCTGACTAGAGGCACTACTTACACTAGGAAAATAGGGACACAGTGTATGATAGAGTGATTGTGGGTGAGCAGAACAAGATACAAGAAGCACTGAGAACCTAAGTGTGGAAAGCCTTAATGGCAAGCATTATAAATGATTCTAGCCTGGATCCTATCCCCAGTAACTGCAGTTTTACAGAGATGTTTTGTTATTATTATTTTTTTCCTTGTTTCTGTGTGAATCACTTACCCACACGTACTGGCTACTGTGTTAAGCAAGACAGAGCAGGTTGAGTCAGAAAACTTCTAACGGTGAGGCTGCTAATTCATCTGAGTAGTCCATGCAAATAGTTCAATTTGACAAATTTCTTTCTGGAAACATGTAAAGTTTCAGCCTGGCTTCCTGCTGGTTCACCCATGCAGCTGCTGGGAGCATGCCAGCTACAAAGTGAGATGCACAGGATGTGGAGGTTGTTTGGCTCTTCTGCCAGGTGGGCTACCCTGGCTCTGGGGCTCCCAGATTTCCAGGCTGCTGCCTGCAAGCCAGGGCAGGTGGGCAGCCAAAGGTGTGAGACAGCCCACCAGGCAGCCTGGGATGGAGCCGCAGTCACCTCCTCTTTTGGAGAGTATTTCTGAATTGATGAGCAGAATAAATTCATCTCAGGAGCAGCAAAATTCTCTTTGAATGCATTCTCCTTTCCTGCTTTAAAGTGAATGAAACAAGGGTAGGAAAACTTACTGAAGGACAGAGAAGGAAGCATTACTCCTTTCAATTAATGTATCTTTTCTCTACGTATTACCAAAATTAAAGCTCGAGAAACATTTCTGAACAAAGCTGTGAAGCTCACTTTCATACAGAACTGTAGGCCCAGATGGGCAAAGGCAAGATGAAGCTAAAGGGCTTTTCATTTGTGGGAAGATTGCATGGCTTCAGTTAAATGTGTCCTTTTCATTCAGGTCAGTTAATCCAGAGGAAGAATTGTGCTGAACATATTTTAAATAGGTTTGAACGCTAATTTTGCCAACTCAAATCAAAGGGACTGGGATGCCAATCCATCCAGTCTGAAAGACGGAAATGCCTTCCCGGGAAGCTTCCTGCTGGCTCGTGGATTAGCTGGTATGCAGTGGCCAGCCATCACCATCAGCAAGCAGCTGTCACACCCTTTGGCTGAGCTGGGGCTGCTGCTGGCTGTCCAGTGCACTACACAGCTTGCTGTTTTACTCGCTTGCTTGCATTTGCTAGGTTTTGGGGACTGAATTATTCATACGGTAGCAATTGTCAAATGAGCTGGGCCAGAGAAACTCATTTTCTTGCAGGACCCAACCTGATGTGGCAGAGAGCTATTATGTACCACACCAGAATTAGCAGCTGCTGTTTTTAGAGAGGCAGTGCTTCACTGATGTACCACTAGAAAGGCGGATGCCAAGAGATGGCCCCGAATGTTTCAGAGGCAGGTGTTTGCCTGGAGAAGGTGCTGACATTGCTTTGCAGATACCAACCAAAGCTGTTAACAAAAACAGAACCATGCCAAATGAATGAGGAGATGGGGAATGCCTTAATTCTGAGTTTTGTAGCAGATTTGACATGTGCTTTCTAATTTTCCTCTTTTCTGCTTATATGGACCACCAGCACCGCACTAAGGTTATAGGTGTGTAAGGACGGATTCCTCTTGTTGAGTCTCGATGTGACTGGGCACAACTGCAGTTTCCTCCTAACATCAAAACACAGTCGTCTAGAGCCTGCTCTTCACCTCAATTAGTGGTTGGTTTGCAAGTAATCAGAACTGCTGTGCCTGTAGGAATGCAGGTCATGCTGCTGAGGAAGCCCTGTCTACTGTGAACAATAAAATATTCATGTGTACCAACGCTGTTCACATATATTCACACTGGAAACATGAAAACATTCAAAATCATAGTCCTTTAACTTCTCCAGAGTTGTTGCAGCATTTCCTCTCCTCTTCCCCTCCCTACCACCACAGACTTTCTCAGAAGTTTCTAAAACTCTGTCCAAGTCAAAAGTTTACTCTGAAACCAGTACTCTGTATTTTCTATAACCAGACATGAGGACTGCTTGAGTCAAGCTCCCATTCATTTCAGGAAGACTTGGACTCTTGCTTGTGGAGGCTTTAAGGGCTGGAGAAAAGCTTTAGACTCTTGTTAGTCTGATGTGTCCAGTAGGAA
This sequence comes from Onychostruthus taczanowskii, assembly GCF_017590055.1. Lineage (NCBI taxonomy): Eukaryota > Metazoa > Chordata > Aves > Passeriformes > Passeridae > Onychostruthus > Onychostruthus taczanowskii. Next base: position 1,016,703 of record NW_024502014.1, read on the forward strand.
GCCTAAGGAGAAACCTAGAGCAGAGCTGGAACTTGGATTTGGGATTGAACCTAAGAGGAAGGGCATAATAAAGCTATGCTGCTGGAAATTGAAGGCAGGCATAATTGGTTTATACACTGAGAGTAATCCATCACTGGAACACAAGGAGGTTAAGATATCCTCTATTGCTTGTAATCAGGGTGGAATATCTTCCTATACCTCAGTCACAAGAAAGGAGTTTGAGATAGAAGTCATTTTATCTTTCAGTGTTTTCATATAGAAGTGTTTTATCTTTCATCTGTGATATGCTGGAAGTCCTGAATAACATGGTTCCTACTGAAAAAGAAATCTGTGAATAACTGCTCTTAATTTTTGCCTTTTTTTTCTATACTAGTGGTTATTTTGAAAGCAAAATGGGAGCGAAATCCTACAGCTGAGTTTGACATCACACATGAGATTTTAGTCTGTTAAAATGCCTATAATTTCTTTTCTTTTCTTTTCTTTTCTTTCTTTTCTTTTCTTTTTTCTTTTCTTTTTTTTTCTTTGTAAATTCAGCTAATTGTAGTATTGTTTAAAAATGAGATTTTTCTCCAAGAAAACACTTTCTACACTTCTGAGCCCGTGTTACACATAATGGAATAAGCAGGTACAAGCCAGATAACAAAAGCACCCTCTACAACATTCCCTCTCTCTCATTCATGAAGCACTACTTGCAGGCAATATAATCTAAAAAACTGTAATGGTTTAGGTGCTGTTGCATTACATTTCTTATGATCAGAAGAAACTATAATCAACAATTCTGCTTTTTCTTCTATTGTAATAATAAATGGTAAAAACTAGCAGTTCCATTTAAAATAGCTTTAAGTGGCACTACAGATCAGACCAGTGAAGAATTGTTTGCCTTAGAGATTATGAACTCATGAAGGATTTCTTGATTATCCCTTTTCTTGGTAATATCATATAATTAACTTAGCAACATTCTGAGTTTTAATAAAGATTTTTATTACTGTATTATACAAACAAGTTTCATTTTTCCAGGTCCGCATGTAGGAGAAGTGTTAGCAAAAATAAATATTCTAATCACTTTTGTCAAAACAAATTGCTAACAATGTCTTTACTATTCTGCATGTGAGAGCTACTTGTAACATTCATTAATCTAACAGTTTATGATTTTGATTTCCAGATGGAATGATTAGCATTTCTGAGCTTTTTATATTCAAACTGCAAAAATAAGCCTTTTTCAGGGGTCACTGGAGGCAAATAATTTAAGTCTAACACTTTGCTCAGTTAAACATGGTGGTTCCTAAGTAATTAATTTAACACATTTTTTCTGATTCCTTTTTTTCAAATATGATTTAAAAAAAATAATTATCATATGAAATGGTGAAGTCAACTGTTATTATCTCAAATAGCTACAAAGGTCACCTTTACAATTTTAATATTTTCTTTTGTTTCTTACATCCCTTTCTGATCAAGAATACCACACCTCACCATACTGTAAAACTAGAATAACAGAATCTGTGATTGGGAAAAAAATATTTTTTCTTGATTTTGTGAGTGAATGGAGCATCAGCATATTGTGACTGATCACAAACTGACATAATGATGATCAGTTTCAAGTGTAGAGAGCAGTGGGTGAAGCTAAATGTAAATATTTAAATTGTGAGTATTATTTAACAGGTCTAGTGGGTATCTCCTGGCATACTTGATGGAAACTTTTCTTAGCTTCACTGTTTTTAGTTTAATTCTTAGCTATATTTTTCTTCAAGTCATCTACCAGAGGGAATGGTGACACCTCTGTGAAGTATCTTGCTCTGCAAAACACTACTGGCTCCTACAAATAATATCAAGTTGTTCCTTTGGTTGGAAGAGCTGGGGTCTTTTAGCCACCTATATGCAAAACCATTTGATTACTTTTTTATAATTTCAGAGTTTGTAAATTCCCAGCCTTATTCTGCCTAAAGAACTGGATGGTGATGCTGGTGACCACATGACTATTGCCATGTCAGTTGTTTGAGAAAAGAAATTCCTTCCTCACACCCAACAATTCCCTTAAAGTGAGTTGGGCTTGAAATCCCCTTGAGATTCCAGCCAGTGTTTGTTTTGCCTTGAGAGATTTGTTTCTCTGGGATTTGCAGATGTTTGCTGTAGTTTGAACTGAATTTAAGTGCTTCAAACTAAGTGACATATTATTACATCAAATCTGACACAGACACTAAACTGCTGCATCCTGACTAATGCTGCAAATGCTGTTGAACAAGCCTGTTAAAATCCAGATACTTTGGTATTTTGGTAGCCTGAGCAGGACTTTCTGACCTTGGCTGTGGCTGAGGACTAACAAAAAACCAATTTAGGCAAAAGGCTGAGTGATGTTGTTGGGGCAGTGGGAATGGAAACCTCTCCCCTTTCGGGGGTCAGCAATAAGTTTAGTAGCAAAGTTGCAGCAAGTGGTCAATTTCACAGCTGCAGTGCTACAGCAATACACTTTTGAAAGGAGTGTGGAATTTTATTTTCCCTCTACAAAAGAGTTAGCTTCTCAAGGGGGTAAAAAGTATGAAACTTACACAGCCCTTTGGATGCCCTGTAGTTTCCAAAGGAAGGATGCTGACCTGGTGGCTCAAGACACAGACTGAGAAGGAGAAGAGGATGCTGCAGGTTTAATACAAAATTTTAAGTATCTGTGCCTTTCTTTTTCCCACATTTTTAGGTGCATTTAACTCAATTTCTATAGAAATCTAAGAATTTAGCAAGTTCATGTCAGAAAAGTGCTTATAGCCTTTGCTGGGTGGTTGAAAATAGCTGACAGTACCTGAGAGCTTTTGAATGTAGACTGAGTAATGCTCCAAAGTGCATAATCCAAAAAAATACAGCAAGGTAATGAGTTGAAAAAGTTAAGAATGTGATTACTACCTGTTATGGATTAATGAAATATTCACTGCTTATCAGTGGACTCATAGGCAGTTTTATCAGTACTAAATCTCTGCAGCAAAGAAGAGAATCTGATCGCAGATCTTCAGTTTCTAAATTCTGCATAAATGGCGTAGTCAAATAGTCTGCTAAAACAGTGAAATGAATCTGGGAAGGAAGAATTCTTTCTCCAGTCTTTTGAAGGGCATGGCAGCAATCACTGTTTTGTTCACATGGGCAAAATTTCGGCATAACCTCATTGATTTAACTGGATCTGTGCACGGCAGACACAGAAAGCTCAGAATCCATCCCACCATGCTGTAGGCTGAAGGCTTACATTTGCAAAACTATCCCACAGGCACAGATAACTGATCAGCTCATATTTTGCTTTGCACAAATTTTATTACTTAATTTTTATGTGCTTTCTCTTCTTCTTTATTGACTTTTAATTAAGTTTTCCTTAGGCTTTGAATGCCTGGCAAACTTTGACTACCTAAACAAGTAATCCTCTTTACTCATCACATTATCCCAGCTCCACTTTTGGGCTGAAGTGTATATTTTCTTAAATTCTGTTGGAATTATTGCTATTCAGAGTTACAATGATATACTAAGAACTGCTCTTGTAAAAATGAGTCAGCAGCTTTGCATGGCCAATTTGAAGAACTAAATTTAAGATTTTTAGAGCTATGAAAGGAGTATCTTTGCAGGGGAAACTTTGTAAATGGCATAAGAGCCAACACTGTCTCTCTCCATGCTTTGCTTGAAAATTTTAAGTTTTCAAAACATGGACTAGGTCACTCATATTGTAAATTGCATAAGTTGTGTAGTTCTGTCCAAGAGGTGGAACCACTAAGGCAGCTAGTGTTTTAAATTTGTGTCATTTAATGCTTTATGATATAGGCATAATTTTGGAAATTTTTTGCTAAGTGATATTGATGGTGAAATTTTAGAAATCCTGGTAAGGCACTTAGTTGCTCTGTATTTTTAGTTTATTGAGGGAAATTTTAGCAACTTTTTTTAAAATTCTTGCAAGTTTAAGGATTTTTATATTGTGAAACCCTAAAACCCAGGGAAAAGCCAAATGAAATTAATAGAAAAACTGTCAAAGCTATTAACTTTTCAGAGAGAACTCTAGTGGGGATAGAGCCTGTGAAGAGCTATCTCTGAATTCTCAGATTCTGTAAAATTAGCATTCTAAATTAAAAATGATGAAGAGCGCAGCCTTCTGGCACAACAGATGAGCTTTATAGACAAAACATTTGTTTATGTTTATCTGTGTTCACAATTATTCTGAAAAGTTCTAAGAAAGAGAATGAATGTTTTCCTGAGGAAAAATGTTTATAACTGAATTTTAAAATAACAGCAAATTTTATTCATTGTTAAGACCAAAGGGAAAATACTTATTTTTAATGCATGGGTATATATCTGATTTGGTTGTCTGGTTCTAACACAAACAAATTCATTTAGTTAGGAGACAGGGAAGTAGAAATATATCTTTAATAAATGTAGTTATTAATTTTGTGGAATTGAAATGAGTATGAGAATTAAATATAGATGTTATACCTCTGTATGTCCAGTTGCAGCTAATTGAGAAAAAATTCTCAAAATTAGCTTTCTGTTGAACAAGGAGTAATTTTGTGATATAATGGCAGTTACTTTGAGTTCTTGTCTATTATTTGAGTAAGAAAAATAAGTTTACCTTTTAATGGTTTATTTAAGAACCCTTACCTTAATAAGATTAGAGTTGTGGAATTCAACTGTTAAGTTCTAGAAAATGTTTTAATCTTTCCAGTTTAAATTTCTCTTATATATTCTAGTGGTTCTAAACATTTATGTCCGTTCTTCTGAAATTTTTGCTCTGGTATCAATAACTGCTGTAAATTCACAATGCATGAATGAACCACAGTGATACAGAAATCACTTGGTAATTGTGAGGAGTAGTGCAGAAAGGGGTGATGGATGTGAGTATGAAAACTGACAGTGACTTAAGCACCTCTTCAAGTGAATGGACACTTTTGGGAGTTATTTCTGTACTAGGGGAACACCCATGAGAATTACTCATAATGGCAGAATCAAGCATATTTTTAAATCTTTGCAAAATTAGAAACATAATGACACAAGCCTAGAATGTTATGGTAGCAATGGAGCCTGGATCTCTCTGAACAGGATGGCTTGGCCAGAAACTTCTGTTCAGCTGGATGTCTCTTTGCTGGAGAATAAGTTAATTTTCACCATGGCTTTCTGTGTTGTCTGTTTCCCTTTTGGGGTTACTCCTGACAATTATCAAGTAAACCAGGATTTTCATTCTACCCTGTTTTAGTCTTCCAAACTGTTAGCTCCAAACAGAGAACTTCATGAAGCTGTTGCCCTGGAGAATATTCTGGATACCTGTACATGTGCATGAAGCCTTACAGAGGAGTGAAGGGCTATGAATTGGAGGTGTAGTCATCTGACAGATCCAGGCAAGTAAGTAACTAAGTTTCTATGCAATTTCAGTTTCTCTAGTTAGGTGTTTTGTTTTATTTGGAAGTTACAGGCATAGGACCAACCATACTGTAATATTATTCAGAATCTGGTTCATTTTTTAGAATAGAACTTTCTGAACTCAGATGAGAACAACAAATGACTGGAAAACCTCGGTTCATGGGAACTGGACTCTTTCAGAGACACAGTGGAACATGGGCACTTTTACAAATTTTGTAGACAAAATATTCCCCAGCATAATCCTTTCTCATATGGTGTCAAATAATTACCTTGTATTTGATGGAGCTTCTGTTGATTTATTCTTTTAGAAAATGGATCACTCGGTAAATGTTTCCTTGAGCTTGAATCTAGCTGGTCTACTTTAATAAATGTTGTTAAATATGGGTGTGGAAATTACACGGTATCAGATTAAAAGAAATCTAATAACAAAATTACCTTCTTCCAAATCAGTTAAATAGAAAATCCTATTGAAATGACACCATTTTGGGATTGTCATGGCCAGATTTGTAGAAAGCAGCAAGATTAAAGCAGCAGCTTGTTTAATGCTGGCCTGTGTCATTTATGGGGCTTTCTTGAGATCTCCTGTCAGCTCACGTTAAGCAGAAGTCATTGTTTCCACTGGAAACATTGACAACCAGAAGTGTTTGGTTGCAGTGGGCCTTGTTACTTATGTCTTGTTACCTTGTGATAATACTGTAATAGGTCATTACCGTTCTTGTTATAGAGAAAAGGATTTAGTTAGGTGATGCATAGTGTCTGTTTCAGTTCAAAATGTTTGCACCTTGAAGCTGCAATGCCCCGTCACATCATTAGAGTGCAGTTGCAGGAAGAGGGAGAGTGTGTTTACTGGAAACAATCAGGGTGGAATGGCATACGTGTGTCTGTGAGTCCATCCTTAATATGTTAATGGCAATATGAAAAATGGGCAGATTTTGCTATTTTGATGGTGTTGAAGGGAGCCCTGTCCAGCACGGACACTGCTATTTTTATGGAGAGCATGAATTTTCTGTTCCTCCAGCATTTGTGAAACCATGGAAGGGGCTGAGATGACAGCAGTGACTTGAGTTTTGTTTATTTCCACCTCATTATTTAACAGTGCTTAAACACGTGCTTAATCTTTCTCTAGTTTTAAAATCATAGTTTAAAGAAATCTCTCATAAAAGTGTCTGAATGAAACTACACACCATAAAATCGCTTTAGAAAAGAGATTTTTAATGGAAACACTGCTGCAAGATTTATTGCACTGGTTCTGAAATTGCACTGTTATAATAAGGGTTAAGGCTCAATTGTTCACTCTCCAGCAGCAATAACTTTCTCATTGGAATCTGAAAATAAACCCCTATGAATAAAATGACACCAAAGACTTCAGTTTTTTCTTGAGACAGCTAGCCTCTTTGTACAGAAGCTATTCTGAGGTCTGGTACTGTAGTTCTGCTGAAAAATTACACTGGCTTGCCAAATATCTTAATGACTTTTCTCTCAGCGGTTGGTAATGGTGAAATGTTATTCTAGTAACCATAATGTCTCTCATAAAACAATTGCATACAATATGTACTCTACTTCTATTTTAGTGAGCACTTCCATCGGGCTTGTACTGCCAGTAGCCATTTAACATTTCATAGCAAACTGCTCACCAGTCCTTCAACTGCAATATTGCAGAAACAGTGAAGAAATGCGTGATTAAAAGCATTCACTGAGAGTGGACCATTTAGTTCTACCCTATCCTGCAAGATAAACCAGCCTTCACATGTGTAGGTGCTCATCATATAAATGACAGCTCTATGTGGTCATTTAATTTTACGATCTCAATTCTCGCATATATTGCTAACATAAATATAGCGTGCTCCTGCAGGGAGGTCTGCTGGGTATTATAAAATCAGTAAGACCTCAATGGGTTCAAATGGACATCTTTTATAATTATTGCTATAAAATTTCTTGACAATGCATTTTGTTGTCCAATGAGTAAAGAAAATGATTTTCTGAAAGAATGGGTTTTGACAAAGAGAGCAACGGAGCTTAGGGATTTGTTCCTGTGCTCAAGCATATTTAAATTACCTCCGTTACTCTTACCTTTTGGACAGAAGCCAATATCCTGGAATAACTTTTTACAATGAAGCACCAATCAGTGCACGGCTATATTTCGTGTTGCTTTCTGGTGTGGAGAGACAACGTAGGATATCTAGAGGGAAAATATTAATTTGCTGTTTAATGCAATTAAATTCTATTTGCTAAGCAATTCTTTTTACAAGCTCTTGAAGAGATTGGGGAATCCCAGAGAAGATGGGGGCAGTAAATGTATTCCCAGAAGTGGTTTTAAGGGAAGAAACAGACGTGTCCATGCTGGATTTCAGGACAGTCATATTATCTTAAATCATCAGGAGGCACCCTGTTACATCTTAGCATTCTCTAAAATTCTTCTCTTTCACCTATGTCTGGAAAGGAATTTTTTATGTCATTTGAGCATATTCACAAAATCAAAAGATATTAAGTTTCCCTTGGAAGGCTGAATAGCAAAGTTTCCATGCTTGAATTGCTTTGGAACATGGGCTTTGCCTGCAGAGTGCCTGGGCTGGGAGCAGCGGTGTCCTGGGGACACCAGCGGGCTGTGGAGAGCACGATCTGTGTGCTGCCAGCCAGGGGCTGGAGCTAGGAGCTCAGCACTGCTGTCTGCTTGGACATGGAAGCACTGAGAAATTATTCAGCTGCTTAGTGCCTCAATGCACTAGATATTGATCCAGTTTCATAGCAAACATCTGTAGCAGTTGTTCTGGACCATTAGTGAATTCGCAACGATCAAAATAGAGTGGTATCAACACCTGTATGGATAGACTGAATCAGTGTCTGTTACTGAGTTTCTAATTTGTACATATATTACGAAATGTACCTCATATGTTACGGAAGGAGATGCAGTGTTCTCTTGGGTTGGTGTTAGTTCATGGATTTGATTGAAATTTTTGTCATTGATGTTAGCTTATGATTTAGTTCCTCTTGTCCATCTTGGAATGAGCTGGTCTACATTATATGAGGGTTCTCTGCCACTTTTTTTAATACAACAAAAGTATCTCTCACATATCAACAGCACTTTCTTAAAGGTATATGTGCATTCTTACAATATTTGTTTACCCAGTGTCAGCAATGGGTAATTCTGATCTTTAAGCAACCTTGGAGGTGCTGCAGTATCACATAGATAGCAACAGAAATTTAACACTAAATGTGTGTTGGAGCAGGGAGTGCAAGAGCAATATGCACTTACCCCAAAAGTCAGTTGGCTGGATGCTACAGTTATAGTAATGAAGTTGTAAGTTCACAGCTGATAAATAACTGCACAGTAACCTTTGATAAGTTCAGGTAGCACATAAGTTAACTTGTTGCCACTAATGTATTCACTGGGAAAAGGTGAAGGCAAAGGCAAGATAAACAGTATATTTATTAATGTGTATGGAGGTTTTAAGTGTTGGCACTCATGTTTTTGATATTTTTTTCCTGTGCAGTTCTAAAGCCATTATATTAATTGTTTGTCTTACCAGGAATGAGAGCCAAGTGTCTTCAAATACATTTACCTTTGAAGTAATTAAAATAAAGTGTCTACTGACCATAGCAAATAAGCAAACACGCTCTGCATGAAAATAAGCAATGATAAGGAAAAAAATGTTATGCAAGAAAACAGCAACGGAAAAGAGGAGATTGTAGCTGTAGTTTCTTTACTGAAACCTTAGCAAACCAAATTGATTATTCCAAACTATCTCACACATAAATATGTGTTAGCTGCTATAGCTTGGAGATATCTGTTAAGAAGATCATCAGACTTTTGTGTGAAGAGTTGAAGCCAGCTTCTTGCATCCATGTTCCAGGAAGAAATAATTTACAGGAATTCCAAGCACTTTGGAAAGGCTCTCATTACATGAAAAGGTTTTCATGCTTCTTACAACAATTACAGTTTATGCATATGAAGAAACAAGCTTGGGTAACTGGCCAAATTCCTACATAGACACAAAATAGAAAGGATTAGGTAAGGAATAGGGAACTAAGACCTAGAACTAGGTGAGAAGATGTAAATAGTTTAACTAACTGAAATCTCAACTGATTTTTGTACTTCAAATGAGAAAAATCCTGCCTTAAAAGGGTACACCACAGGTAAAAGCTTTCCAAATATTTAATGCTGAGATTAGAACACCTAGGTTCAGTCTGCAAACTACATAAATTGATTGTGAGACAGCAGCCCAGCCTGTGCTGCTTGGGTGAGTTGTTTGCTATACACAAGAAGCAGGAAGGGAGATCTCAAGGCCAGTTTGCTCTGAACAGCTCAGCTGTGCAGGCAGCAGCTCCAGCAGTGAGTCGGTGCTTCACTCCTCCAGACTGTTCCCCTGCCTCTGGTGCTGTGCCCAAGGGCACTGTGTGTCCTCCTGCTCCCACCGTGACATTCCCTGGTTTTAACTGAGAAAGATGTTTGGCCACTCTAAATATAGCTTGGTCGACAACTTGTGTTCAGTTGTAATATTCATGAATGCTTGTACAGGTTTCCTAAATCCATCCTTCCTTTAGAAATGTTGCGAACAAAATTGTTTATGCTGACTGTTTATAGAAGTCACTAATATATTCAGCAACTCATGGGATTTTTCAGTTCACAGAATTTCTTCAGGATTTGTCTGCACCCAAAATTAATGTAAGTGTAAAACAGAGTTAACCAGCAGCCAAAATAGTAGATCAGTTTCCTGACCACATGGTATTTCTACTTAATGCCTTCTGCTTTTTTTCTTTTTTAAAATGTTTATGTCACTGCCTGTATGAACAAGCTTAATTTAAATGATGTGATAACATGCAACAGATTTTCCCTGTGCAGAGGAAATGTGCATAACAGTTTCCATAACAAGCCATTTACACTTTTCTGACAGTGCTGATGCTGCTTGGTACGAAAGTGGGGTTTGTTCCTTTGCTCTGAAGATAGAGATCTAGGATCCAGGGAAACAAAATACATTCTCCATGGATTTTTTAAATTCATTTCAGTAATAATTTTATTTTTTGTTTCAGTGAAAGTAATTCTGCAATTATTGCTTCTGTGAATCTCAGCTTTGGCCACTTGATGGGTGCTGGGTCCCAAACGTGGGGGCCCTGGCTGCCAGCCTTTCAGTATTTTGGAGACTTTTTGATATTCAGTGAAAACTCCCAAAATATTTCTGGTCTGCCTTCCCTGTGTCAAACTCCAGTTAATATATACTAAATTCTGATTGCCGGCTTAATCCTGCTTTGGTGTTATTTCACTGCACAGAATCTCCTTTAAGAGTACTGGCTGCTCTCAGATCTTTGACTTGTCAGCACTCAACACTTCTCCCTCCCTGCAATTCATTCCAGTTGCTGCAGTGCATATGTATGGCAGCTCCTGTGGTCAGCAGTGTGGAAAGAAAATCGGCTGGGGCAGTCTGTGGGGTGGTTCAGCATCAATCTGCAGTGCTGTGCTGGTCCTGAATCCCTTAAAGTGCAGGCAGGAATGGGGGGTTTGGAAAGCCTAATGATTCCTTAGATTTAGAAAATGTGCAAGGGGGACTATTGCTGAAACTCTCTGAAGTCAGCAGACAGACTCCAGTGGATTTTGAAGGGCTCAGATTGGTCCCACAGGGCATTCTGGTGATTTTCTGCATGCACACTGCTTTTCAAACTACTTGCCTTTTGGGTCTCTGGGGACATAAGACATTCCCAAAATACTGAAGCATCCCAGCAGAGGAAAATTAACCACTTCTATTTGCATTTCTGTGAGCTTTTTTTTTTTTTATTTTAATACATTTTCTTAAAGAATTTTGACAATAATAAAGAGGCAGGATTCTTCTAAACTGTTATAAAAAAAGTATCAAGTGCATAAAGCAATCTGTAGTACAGTGATAATATTTTTCATGTGAACTTTTACATGTGAGGAAAATGAACTGCCTGTATATTGAGTTTATCTTGGAGTCTAAATTAAACCCAAAGAAGCAAAAGCCAAAAGAAAAGAGGTCCAATCAGGTTCCACAGGACTTCTGGGTATGTTTTCACTCACTTCAATGTCTCATTTGTATAATGGATCTTAAGCCTGCCCAAGCTTATGAAATACTCAGGACTTAAGTCTCAGACTTCTGCAGTACAACTCGGAGTAATTGTACTGAAGTCAATGGCCCATGTCTTGCCACCAGTTCTTAAATAGAACTTCTAGTGAATTTCAATAAAGACTTTTGCTTAAAAGTCAACAGCACAGCATGGTTCAGGGAAATTACAGGGCTGCAAGGAAAAATGTTAGTTTCTTTTCCCTTTTCAGAATACCTTGTGTTTGGTTCTATAAAATAAGATTATTGCCTTGCACTGATCTGAATCAGTATGGCATCAGAACTGGATCTTGGAGCTCTCAGTAACATGCCTAAGCTTCACTGACAGTAAAATTAAATAACTTTCAATTAACACAGATTGAGAGCATGTGAGAGATATGTCCCTGTGTTTCTTTCAAAAAAAAAAAAAAAAAAATCTTCCTTTTTGACAGAATGGAGCTAAGCCACATTGCTGCCCTGACATTCATTATAAATTTCAAGCTCATTTTCTCTTGTCCCAGCAGAAGAAGAAGTTACTTTACTGTGTAGAACTTGCCAAGTCATAATTGAACTTCATTCACCAGTGCTGCTACCTATGTGCACAAGTAGAAAACAGGAATGTTTTTTGAGGAGGTCAGTGTTTCAAAGGAGATGGCCAGTCCCTGAGCTGTGAGATAGCACTGGGAGCAGACTCTAACATGCTGGGGAAATGATGTAGCTGCAAAGAAGCAAGTGAAACTAATGACTGGCTTATCTTGCAAGACTAAAGAAAACTCTGAAGGAAAAAAGTTCTCTTTCCTCTTTGCCTAATTTTCAAGTTTATGAAATGAGTGCCAGAAGCTTGCTACACAGCCCGAGATCTGAGCCACCACCTCTGATGGGTGATGGAGGCAGGACTGGATGGTGTGATCCAGTCATGTGCTGCTGTTGTTTTGTGCACATGCAAGTGTGAAATTTGGGCATTTCTCTCATTTTTTAATATATCTCAGCTGCATGCCCTTCTTGTGACTGGCAGCACCTAGGACAGAAAGGCATCTGCTCTTAGAGCTCAGGTTTCTCCACCATCTTGTGATATGGACCAAAATGTGATTTCCTTAGTGTGAGTGAGATAAAATGGAGAGAGCAGAGCTCCTTTACCTTGCTAAGAAAATGGTCCAATGGCAACCACAGTGCTGGAAAAGAGTATTGTGTGCATGCAAGAAAGCTGAATGATCAGGTGGGGAGCAGTGTCTATGATAAGGAGCAGGTGGTCAATAGTCAATTTGAGGTACATAAAAATAATATCAATTTGTAATGTGTAGAAAACACTTTTTTCTCATGCCTTTTAGGCTTTAAACCTAATCCTGGTTTTGCTAATTTAATAGACCATATTCTTAGGGGACCCTGTAAGCAGTTTCCTGTGCTCATACTATGAAGAAGAGATGTAATCTAGCTGGAAATGCCCACTGAGGAGTCCTAGTGTGGTAAGAGAACTCTCTGCTGGCTACTGGCAAGCCAAATGTGGGTTTACACTTCTGGTACCTTCTTACAGCTCTGCAGAGACCACATAACAGTGATGTGAGAAGAAAGAAGGTCCCTGCCTACCACACTGCACTTATCATCTGTCATAACAGGGCCAACTGAGGATGGTATATTCCAGAAGCAATGAGCATGGGCATGTGAGAGTAAATTACATGGTAATTTCAGTGTCCCAGCTGCCCCAGTGCAGCTGCCAGAGATGTACTTCTGTGCTGTGGCAGAAGTGAGGTAGCCTGAAGCTGTGAGCTGCCTTAGATAAACCACGTGGGAAGATGCTGTCCCAGCTTTTTCCCACAATGTATTTTAGGAAGCTCACACATTACCAGCTCCAAACACTGCCAGGAATCCCACAGAACTAGGTTTCCATCACAGCTCTTTCCACCTTCCATAGCAAAGAGGATGGGACCTAGGGAGTTTTTTTGCTGCTTTTATACCTGTCCCAGAATACTGTTTGGAGACGAAGGAAGCAACAGTGTGAAAAATATACCCACTCTCCTGTTTTGATGTTTGTTTGTTTCTCTCTTGCAGTAGGGCAGTTATTTGGTAACGCAATTGTCCTGAATACACCCAGTGGAACTGCTTAAAGGTGATCTACTTTAAACACTTGTCATAGGAGGAATGCACATTATGCCATGACAAATATTTATATCATCATCAGGTACTGTAAAGCTATTGGTGGCATAAGGCAAGGTTTTACCATCTCTGTTTCAGTCAATTGTATTTTAGAATGTTGAGATATTTAATTTCTGAGAGAATTTTCTGTAGGTGTAGAAGAACACTCCATAAACAAATCTGTTACACACATTCTCAGGGCTCTGGTAACAACATTAAACAGAACAATGTACAAGAAAGTGGACTTCACAGAAAATAAAGATACAAAATGGTCCAGGATAAATATGGGTAAGCGGACTCTGTGTGTCCAGTAGTTTTAAAGCTACTCAAAATCACACATTTTCAAATGTCACAAAGATACTTTTCCATAGCTGTTCATATAAAGAGATTAATAGAATTTCCGTCTAAAAAAATATTTTGAAAATATATTGGTGAAAATAATTTCTATTATTTTTATTACTTCATTTTCCCTGAAGTCTGGAGTGCAAGTATGAATTTGCATTTGTAGAGATGGTTCACTGCCCATGCTTATAGCAGGGCAGGAACTATCTATTAAATTGAGTTCAGAAGCAGAGCATTTCTGTTAGCCCTGAAAAGTAGTGCTTGTTAATTTAGGCACTGCCCCTTAGGAATGTGGCTGATAAAATGAAACTTCATTGGAGGCCACCAGCTTGGCTTGCAGGTGGAGAAGCACCTGCCTTTCAAAAGACATAATTTCAAAACACCCTGTGAAACCCCTTTACAACTGGCAGAAAATGGATGATGTGTTCTTCTCCACTGTCACATAGGTTGCCCTAATTCAGTGAAGCATCTCTGTTCCCATGCGGAGGCACTCTTACTCCTCCAAACTGTAATCTCATTTTGTCCTGAATGTTATTTATGATCCCTCTCCATAGGTTTGAGTCAGTAGTAGGAACAGAGAGAGAGCCATCTTGTGGAAGATCACTTTACTAGCGTGCAGTTTGAGGTGCCAGGCACTTCAGAAACTAATTCTGGAGACCTTATTTTTGCAACGAGAGACCTCAATTACAAGTGAGTGTCCTATAATATTTATACAGATGTGTCAGTTTCCGCACAAAGCAAGTTAAGTGAGCAGGGAATGATACTATTCCAACATTTGCCTGCTGGCACTTGATATGTGTGAACAGCATGTTTTTCGCCCCATCTTGAACTACATAATCAGCAGTTTCTTCTCTTCTTTCCATATTGCTTCTGTGCACAATTTAGATATTAAATATATATCTTGATTTGCTTTGTAACAGACTGCAAATGAAGCTTCACTGCCTCATCTTGGAAATGTGCAGTGAAAGTAGAGTTGAAAATAATATTTTTCCCTTCATGCTTACTGCTTTCAGTTGAATAATTGCACAATTCTTACAGACTACAGAAAACATTAAAAAGCTGTTCTCATCTACAGGTTCCAGCCTGAGATGTGCAAAATGCTTGTAATGAAGCTGCAAACCATGTGAAAGCAGTGGCAAGATCCTTTGTGTAGCAGAGAGGGGCTCCTGCTTCAAGCAGAAGAAAGAGCAGAGGGCATCTTTCTGATAAGAGCAGATGATGTGGGTCTAGAAAGGTCTGAGCTCTTGATAAAGTGGAAATGAAAGTGGTGCCTGATGTTCCAGCTTCCCCTCCTGAGTTAAGGGGATGAGCTACACTTTTCAACCCCTGTATGAGGTAAGGGTCAGCGATTAGCACAAGACTACCTGGTACCTTAAATGCTGTAGTCAACAGGTGCTCTGAGGTATCAAATTTCCAGTTAATCAAAGGTGTAGGTCCTTTAAAACATGCTTGACTTCTTTATCAATGGGAAAACTAGCTTTGGTTTAAATTCTTTAAAAGTGTCACTTTTTTACCCTGCCTTAATTTGCAAAGGATTTGTGAGATATGAAATAGGGGAGATAAAATTTAATCCAGTCTCATATGATCTTTTCATAGATCAATAATAAATTAATGTAGAGAGATTTTATTTTTTTGCTCCAGATTCACAGCATACCTTTATTTTTTTGAAGAAACGAGCACAGTGTTTGGGATTTTCATCTCTTTTCCCCATCAGCAGTCCTTGTTGTATTTCAGTATTTGCAATACTCAATTCAAAGTCAATTTTATAGGGAGGATGTATCTCTACGATGTGTCATGCTCAAGGTTTAGGAAACTAGAATGGATTGAGGGAAACATTATTATTAGTAATAGTAGTATTGTTATTATTATTACGAATATATATGTTTGTGAAGTGTGGGTTCTGAAATAACTAACTGAATAGTTGTTGCATAAAGCTGGCAAATCTGTAACCATGTGATGTTGACTCAAAAATTAAATCAGCCATAACACTGGTAGACTACTATTTTTCTATCTCAAAACACAGATAAGCTTTTTAATTTAAAGAAACTTTATCAAATGATATAACATTTCACTTTATTAAAAAAGCCAAACTGAAAACAAAACCCATATCAAATGGAAAAGAGGTTTAAATTCCAAATACATTACAGAATCTCAGAATTATACCATATTCTGAAATGCCAAAGACCCACAAGGATCATGGAGTCCAGCTCCTGTCCCTGCTCAGCACCATCCCCGAGAGTCACACCGTGTGCCTGAGAGCATTGCCCAAACACTTCCCGAGCTCTGCCAGGCTGGCATTTGTCTTCATACAACTGGTGATTGTCCTGCCCTCTAAATTGTCAAGGTCTCCCTGCAGGGCCTCTCTGCCTGTTAAGGAGCCATCAGCTCTTCCCAATTTAGTACCATTGGCAAATTTATTTAGTATCCCTTTGAGTCATGTGTCCATGTCATTTATGGAAATTGATGAGCCTTGAGCAGAGCTCCATCAGTAACCGTGGTCTAGGAAGCAGCATTCCCTTCAACTTGATGGGCTACTGCTCTGGAGCAGTTGCTCAGCAATGCTGAAGGACCCTGTTCTTTAGGCACAGGTCCTCTCCCAGACAATGACTGCTGTAACTGAAAATACCCCAACTCTCCCAGCTGTTTTCATATGTAGACTGTCTTTCAAAACAGTTGAAAACAAAGGATAATGCTACACTGCACTCTGGCTTTTTATGATCTTTCATTAGAAACTCAGAGTGTGTGTGTGTGTGTTAAGCTGTAAATGTCATTACCTATTTCTCATGAATATTTCAGATTCCAAAATTTACAGGCTATTGTTCTCATAAGCTAAACATGTTGTTTCTGGATAGATGAGTAATGAATTATACAGGAAGCCTCAGTAAGATGAAATAAATCTATTCTGAGTGTGAAGTACTGTGTAGCCTGCTTTTGCCTTTTTTTTTTTTTTTATTGTAATAGTCAGAGGTGAAAAATGATGTAATATCTGATTTAAGTTTGGTTATTTGCCTGTGTGATATACAGATGCCATAATATTTCTTTAGTTTTTGTCAGATGTCAAGGTACCTGAACAGCTGGTAAATGTTAATGTCTTAAAGATAACTGGTTTACTGTGCATATATTTTCAGGTGACGCACTAGTAGGTGATCCAAGCAGAACTATAGCAAAGATGGGGGAAGAGACGTCTTTGTCTCCCCTGCACACGAACAACAGAGCAATTCAGAGCAAATAGGGTCCAACTCCCTCCCTTTTGCCCTCTGAGAAGGGACTGCAGGTCTGTGATGCTGTGTTGAACCAGTGGCTGTGGCTAAGGGGGCCCAGGGAGGTTGGAAGGAGCACTCAGGAGGGTGCTCACTGCCTGGAGGCTGAGGGTGGGGGACTGATACTGGGTGGGCCAAGGGAAAGGAAGTGGATGGATCCTGCTCTGCTCTGAATAAAGTCCAACAAATTGGCAGTGGCAAGTTTTGTCACCCAGAGAAGGCACTCAGGTACTGTATCATGCAGTTCACAAATATAAAACTGCTTTCAGTGAATACAGAGAAAGTAAGAATGAGTCATGATGAGTGCTCTGCATTATTCTGATGTGTATTGTGGGTTTCTTCAAACTTGTACTTTGCTGCCTGAGTGAATGCAGCTTTATGTCAAGGAAGCCTTTCAAATGGTCTTTAAAGCTGGAAGAAGGAAAAGGAAAGTGCTGGCACAGGTAAGATAACGTCAGATGCAGAGATTTAAATTGTCACAGTAACAGTCTAGAGTAGGATGGCTTACTTTTTCAGGGCTCACTTGATGGCCAGGGAGAATTTCTATTCTTCTGTCCTGAAGAGAGAGAGAAGGGTTTTAGAGAGATGTGATAGGGAGGGGAAGTGTGATGCAGACCCTGAGAAGAATCAGGGTACCAAGAAATTTCAGGGGTAAGGCTTGCTGTCCCAAGCTGGATGGGTAGCCAGGTTGTCTCAAGCATGGGAGAAAGAGGATATATGTATGTAGGGTATATATATGGAACTCTCTTTTGGCTTTCCATCATGACATTGATGCTTTCCATCACAGGGTGAAAGAATAGCAAATTATTTCTTTTATAAACTGCTTTAAATGTCTGCTGTCATGGTGCAGTGCAGGATAAATCCTGTGAGAAGCCAATCTGAGCTTGCTTGGGTAGGGAAACACCAACTGTGGCTGGTGGACAGGGATGGACACTCTGGTACTGATATGGGAGGGGGTGAGTTGTCAGATTTTATTCTGGGAGAAGCAAAACTCCAGGCCATTGCTGATGCCACATTGTAAACACTAGATCCTGAGAAAGGGCTGTGGAGCAGAGCCACCTGGCCAAGTGATGGGGGCATGAGCTGTTCCAGGAGAATGGGCAGGGCAAAGGCTGAATTTTCAATGGTGTGGAACACTGTTGGAGGAAGTGCCTTTCAGTAACACAAAATATATTATAATCCAACATTTAGTTTCTGTAGCACTTCAGTTGTATATTAAAAACAGTAAATTACTCTGATAGAGTGTGATGTTCAGGGGTCTGAGCATTCTTTTTAAATCTCTGTTTCTCACTGATACTTGGGAATGACACATCGACACAGTGGGTTCTGTTTTATTGGAAGATTATCTGAGTAATTTATATCCTGAAAAAATACTGAAGATTCATCTGCTTTTAGCTTCCATCTCAGTGTCTCTGTGCTTTGATTTTTATGATTGGTCTGGCATTTTGTAGTTAAAATTCTTCCTTTTTCTGTAATGGTGCAATAATGTGGTGCCTTCATCTACTGACAGTATTAGTATCAGTTGATACCTTTTTATTCACCTGTCAAATCAGCTCATTGTAACCAGAGATTTTGATAACCACGGAGAAAACTATTATTTTTGTAATGCTCTTATTCCAAAAAGGGTGCTGTAATTTTCTCAAGATAATTAGGGAAATAGATCACAAAATCTCAGAGATTTTGGCATCATGTCACTAAGTTTCTCATGTGCCATGGTGTGCCATGTTCACCACTTCCCTCTGATATCCTGAATGTGGAAGAAGTGAATAGAAAAATTCCAATTACCTTTGTAAGGTCAAGATTTCCCAATGGAACTCTGTTGTGATAAGGCACGAAATGATGACACAGACACTGCTGCTCTCGAGGGGAATAAAAAAGAAGAACTTTTATTTTTTGACTCCAACATTTATAGCTTTCCAAAGGTGACAGTGGATTGGAGGGTGACAGTGCCACCTCTCCAATGCCACTGAACAGACCAAGGGTCCATCAATTCTCTCCACCTCCATGAAAGAATGCAAAACATAGGTTATTTACAGAACTGTGTGTGAGAAAGTTTGTTAAAAGAATGTAAACATCAGAAGGCTTAACAAAGTCTTACAAAATCAGGGCGACAGAAGTCTAGCACAAAATTGATTGCAGATAAATCTAGGATCCTTTCTGCATCTGTTGCCATACAGGATCGTGTCCCATGCCATCCAGAGTGTCCCATGCTTTGAGTTATAGATTACTGCCTCAGAGATCCCCATCACATGCAGCTGCTCTTTCCTACGAAGCATCTATTTCCTCTTATAGATTTGTCCAAGAGAGGTTGCTGAGCCAAAGCAGAGGTGATGTCATTGCTGTGGATGTATTTGGGGATTTCTGAGCACCCCCCCAGGATCCACTTTTGTAAAACAGAAGAGAAGCTGGGAACACTTTTCCCCATACTCTGTCTCTCCAGTTACTCCCAAGTCACTTCTAAAGAGCACCTGTGTAAGAGAGGAAATTCCCCAAATAGCAGGAGTTTTACACACATTTTCAGGGGAATGAGTTAGAAGAAAAGCTGCCAGTTCACAGTGTCTCTTCTCCCAGTGGAGAACCTTTGCTCACTGCCACATTGCTAGTGTAACAAATGGAGCCTAGAGACAGGGTACACCTGCCCAGTACCGAAATTTCAACCCAGCAGTTCACTGAGCCACACTGCCTCTCTCCTGCATATGATTGAGGGAATTGTTTTGCAATCAAATAAAAGAATTTATTTAAATGCAATGACACCACCTAATGGCATGGTAAGGGCAAACAGTGTGTAGCACTGATCTGTGTAAATGTTGCTGTGAATTTTTTCAGTCACACCTTGTGAGTGAGGAAAACATATAATGCCTGGAGTAGGCAATTATTGCATCTTGGGTGTTATGGGATAGAGGTTTCTTTGAGTCCCAATGAGTGTGTGCACTACAGTTTTCTGACATTCTTACAGCAACCTTTACCCAGCAATGTCCTCTCCAAAGAGCTTTGTGTGCAAGCTGAGATCAGCACTATCTTGCACTAATGACAGAGATTTTACAGTTTTAGGGAAGTTCTGTCAGCAAGGACATGGGGAAAAATCCTAAAATAAGGTATCAATATTTAAGCTGTCTGGCAGGTGTGTGGACGTGCTTCACTGTACTTGTACACACTTATCAATCAGCTCCAAGGTTCTGTATGTTTTTGAAACTGGGGCAAGTTAATTACATTGGTGATACTGCTCATGTAACTTATTCATGTAGTTCAATAGATAGATTTAATAAATCTCCATCTTATCTCCTCCTCTACTTTCATAATTTAAACTCTTGAGCCTGGACTACAAGTATTGCTTGATAAGTGCCAACAGCTAACATCATTGCTAACCTTGTTGTGACTGTTAAAATATATTGACAGGGGTCTTTCTTCTGAAAGAATCATATGTAATGCTGAAAGCTGCCTACCACAGGAAAAAAAACAACAAGTTAGACAATCTTCAGACCTTTGGTACACGCTAATTATGGCATGAATTGTGTGAATTTCATTTGTACTTGCGTATTTATATATATCTCATTAATTTGTTACAAAGAGGGAAAAAATCATTACTGTAGAGTCAAATTGCCTGTAAATGACTTAAGGAATATGTTAATGATCCTGCTCCAAATGAATAATTATAACACAGGTGCACTTGAGATGTGATCATTTAACTGACAGCACACAGCTTCTAATGTCTTGAATATCCATGATAATGGTGATGTCATAGCAGCCAGTTAAAATAATCGCTCACATCCTCCGTTTAATACACAGGAGAACTGTGGGTATAATTCCCATATAGAGCTATTGCCTTGCTTATTTAAGGAATGGTTAATTTATAAACAAATCAAGAAGTCACTCTGCACTGATTTTACTGCAATATGTTTCCACTAAAATGTCACGCTATTGTCTCCAGTAGAAAATAAACATTGATGGCAGGAAGGCGTTACTGCATCAATTTGATGTACAGTGTAAAGGGACTCAGCTCAAAATATCTGAGTTTCATAAATATATTAATTGCATTTCACCTGCTTTGCTACTAATATCCAGCTAAACCTTTTGTGTTTGTTGTTTTAAAGGTGCTTGTAGTTCAGTTCCCTCTGAAGCTGATGCCTATGGGAATCAGGGATGTGTGCTCTGACGTGCACAAAATAGCCCCTGTCTACAGATGTGTTGTCTTATTAAGATGAGATTTGACCTCTGTAAAGGCCAGTCTTCTTCTGGGCTTATGTCCCACATCATTTCACACTGCTGTGCAACACATTAAGTTTTTCAGTTGTATTTGTGGTCAAGATCAGATTTTAAGTGTCTAACAGTGCAAAATTTAAATAGCCTGCCTTGAATGCGCAGGAGTTCAGAGAAGGCAGCAGTGAGCTGCCTAGGTGTTATCTCCATGATAATAGCAACGAAACTGGAGCAGTAGCTAAATATAGAACAGTTCTTCTGCATCTATTTCATGTGTTGTCATGTAATTACAAATAGATGAAGAATTAAATCTCTAACCTGTAATGAGGTTTATGAGGAAACTAAGAGAATTCCTAATGTAAAAGGGGTTGTTTCCAGTTAAGGTTAGCACTGTATGCCTTGAGAAGAACACTACCACCTTATTTAGAATAATAGTACTGTATTGATGCAGGTTATGTTAGCAGCAAGAGTCTGTGCTAGGAGGGGAGAACTCTTTTGAAGATATCAGTTCCAAAGCATAATAAAACAGGTGCATCTTAATAGGTCTACCAGGAATGTTTTAGCTGTTAGCATCTTTTAAATGCTTCTGCTGAGAAACCCTGTTTTCATAACAAGGTTGGTGAGTATTAAACCTGTGATAGTTCTTTCTGAGATTACTATAATTTATAAAAACAATAAAAACCTGCTAAAAAACATTTATGTATTTATAAATGTTGTAATCCAGGGGTCCCACTGATATTTGTGGTGAAGGATATGCCTAAGGGCACATAACCCTGCTTGTACATTGCCAGGACTGCAATCTGGTTTATGACAAAACAGATTCATTTATCTCCAAATAAATAAATTACTTTTGTGAACATTTAGAAACATTTGCATAATTAGGCTGTAAGATCTTAGCAGTCTTTTTCATAATAATTAAACTAATCTAATCTTGGACAGGGTAAACAGACTTACTAGGCTGAGAGCAGCCTTCAGGCAAGGAACTTACTACATTCTACAGGAACTGTAAGGCTGATGATGTTTGTTAATTATGCAGAGCTTTTACTCCCCAGTAATAGCAGCGTTTGTATTGCCTGAAGCTCAGATAGCTACTCCCAGGCACACAAAATTAGGCTCTGGGTTTTGGTTTTTTTTGTCATTCTTGAAAAAAACCCAACAAAACAAAACAAAAAAAAACCCCAAAACACAAAACCACAACAAAACCACAAAACAAAGGTACTTCAAAATGATTATACGCGTTCAACAAGGAGGCATTAACCTTACAGTGTTGGATCCTGGAGCTGCACACAATTGGCTCCCTCTGCAGTCATGTGGTCTTGATTATCTTCAGATCTGGAGTCTTTCATACCATAGACAGACACAGAGCTGTGAGGCTTGGTAAAAGAACAGCAGAAGACACCACTTTATTTTTTTGAGACCTCAGGAAGAAATGACTGAGAATATCAAATAGGTCTTAACCAGGACAGTTCTCAGTCAAGCAGTCAATCACAATTTATAACCATAAATCAAAAAAAGAAGATCAGAAACAGTACCTAGCAAATTCTGAAGAGTTGTTCTTTCTTTAAAGAATCTGTCATCTTTATCTAGTTTTATACAAGCCATCGATCCATAAACACTTCAACTGGCAAGTAAACTCAAGAAGGAATTTTCTGCTTATGAACAGAGCATGGAATTAATAAGAATGATATTCAAGCTCTCCAAAACTTATTTTTTAAAAAAAAAATCTCCAAACAAAATTGTTTTGTAGACAAGAATTTCCTTCCTAAATATTATTTTCCTCAAAAGTGAACATGCAAGGAAATTCTCTGGATTTTTTTTCCTCTATGCTTCGTTTAATTTACAATATTTAAAAAAAAATTAATTCATATGATTAGATGTTAAAAGGCTGATTTGTAGTTCATAATTTTTTCCTCAGAATTTACATACAAATTCATGATGCATTACCTTTTTCAGTAAAGATTCAATTATGTCTGGATAGGAATAGTGATGCCTGACCCCTGCAAGGCAGGTGGTTAAACTGTATGGAAGTGGTGTAACATGAAGCATTGCCTCTAATAATCAAGGGCTGGATTTCACTGATACCAACAAGCAGATTTCTTTAGGAATTTCTCCTGTTCATTTCATAGGTTGCTTCCTGAGTAAATGGTGTTAGATGAAGTTTACAGAATCTGTCTCTTCAAACAAGTTACATCAGGATTTGCTTATGAAGGATCCATGGATCTGAATAACCACAAATCTTTTAAAGCCATGAGAGCCAGAAGACCTGGAACAGGAAATGCTTCTATGGATGTTTTTCCCATAATAAACGAGTGACTAAAGACAAGAAATTGGCAGGAATTTGTTTTCAGCTTGTGCCTCTTCTGGCCTGTACAGCTGAGCCATCCAGAGATGGTGTAATGCATGGATAACAGGCAAGCATCCCATTGCCAACTATTTTTTGCACAAGAACGATGCAAGATATCAACTCTCCCGCTGCAGTTTGAACTACCCTGCTTCAGACCTTATACTTTTTTACTGTGCTTTTCATTCCCAGGCACATTATTTCACCAAATTTAGTGAGTCTAGCATGTCTGCCAGTCAGTGCTATAAGCTAGTGGGTTGTTGCTGTTCCAGTTAATGTTTTGTGGTATTGCCAATGGCAGGAATTCAAGTACCATGTGGTGTTGTTTATTAACCTTCATGAGGGAATAATACAAGATTCTTGTATCAATGAAAGTAATCAGAAAGAAAAATCCTAGTTTGAAGCCATGAATTGTGTAAACAAATAATGTTGCTCTCTAGTCTCCAGGTGACCTTCCAAAAATTTTCCTTTGACAACTCAGGCTAAAAACCTCTGAGCTAAAAAAAGTTTATTCTAGTGCTGCACAAAGCCTGCCAATAAGGTTAGAAGGGACTGATCTGCATTTCCTGGTCACAGGAACAGCTCCTGGTTTCTGTGAGGAGCACACCTTCACCTGAAGCTCTGTTCCTCCTCTCTGCAGTGCATTGCATAGCTATGCAGAATTTATTTGCCAGAAATACAGAATACATTAAGAATAGAGTAGTTGCCAAGGCTGGACTACCAGATTTTTCTACCAGTGTGGAAATGTGGCACTGCTGTTGTTGTAACTTCCACCCTTAATGCCATTTCCCATGGGGTCACTGCTGAGCCCTTGGACTAGTGCAGGTCAGAAAAGTGAGCAGGAGCACCTCCAAGCCTCTTGTCCTGGTCACAGCAAGAAATCTAGGAAAAGTCACATTGCCTATGCTGTTAGCAAAGAACACAGGTTTTTAGATTGTGATATGGACAAACTGCATTATGTATAATATTTGGTGTCTCTGGTTCTTGATTGCCTTTGATAGCTTATATCTTTAACATGAAACTAATTATCAGATTACATTTAATAGGTACATACCTTGAAATTTTAGGAGCTGCTTTTATGTTGCTGTTTACTGTATTTTACTATATACTGTGCAATGTAATATGCACCTTCATCTGCCTCACTTAGAAGTAGAGGTAAATGAGCCCTCTCTTTTTTTTTATCCTACCCTTCTTGAATTTTCAGTTAATTATAAGGAGAATATATGAGACTGACTGCTGTTTTTCTCTGTGGGGGCAAAGGACAGCCAGGATAGAGATGGTGCCATTCTCTCTGCTCCCCAGACTGTCTTGGTGTTAAATTTTCCCTCTCCCTTATCTCTTCAGAAGAATGAGAAAATGGTACATGAGCTGCTACTTTGAGATACAGTTGATTCCTGGGTGCTGTCTGAGTAGGTGCAGTTATGTCTGCTGCTCTTTCAGGACAGAATGTGAGATTTGGGACAAATTGGTCCATCAAACCCATGTACCACCTATTTGCAAAATGGCACAGCATGCTGAGGATATTAGATGCATCTGAAGATGGTGTTAAGTTGAATACATGTATATGACCACAGATAATTAAAATAACAGGGTCTTTTATAATTATAGTTTTATGATAAATTTGCACTAAGTCACCTATTATGGAAAAAGCTTGGTTTATGAAGATAATCCACTTTTTTCAATCCCTATATAGAAAGAAATGCCTTTCATAGCTACAGCTTTTTCTCCTCTCTAGCTCTGTTTTGATGTTAGAATTTCATTGGGTGAACTAATTTCAGGGCTTAAACCCTGAATAGTTAAAGCATTGAATATTTTTGTTAGAATAAAGCTCATTTTCAACATTCACTTGTGATCAAGGTATTCTACATTATTTTTACTCTGTGTACTCTTTGAAAATTATATTTTAGGAAAACTTGGTATATACAGGTATCATTCTCCTGAGAGTTTGAAAGGGGAAAAAAAAATTAAAATTGTCAGCTTTCTTATTTCCAACACTTCAAAGCATATTTACTAAAGGTATGTTGACTGGATTTCTGTATAATTTTGTGTGAATGATTTATCTTGTCTGGTCCAGAATGTAAACTTGTTAAACATTGTAAATTAAGGATTTTTTTTAATGGAGGGAAAATGCTTACTAATTTGCATTATAAACAGCAGCCCAATTTCAGGCAAGCTATGCTTTTATTTCAGTAGTGTTAGAGACAGAGAGCACTAATTATAGAGTGGGAATTTTCAGAGGTGGTTAGAGAACAAGAGCATGGGCCAATGACACAGGTCTCCTTAAATTACTTAGATTGTTTTGAAAAGTTGTTTTTTCTTCAAGTTAAGAGCTTGGGATCACTTTAAAGTGAAGGGAATCCAAACTTTAGTAAGTCCATCAAAAACAGTTGAATAAAATTGTCAAAAGCAATAATAACCCCCAAACCCCAGTACTCAGTGGATGCAGGTCTAAAAGGTTGACTTATATTCCAGTTTTGTAGCATGTCACATTTCTTGCTCTTTGTATTTTATTTGTGTACCGATGCCAAAAAATGCTACAGGTTCATAGAAGACTTGGGAACAGTGTATCAAAACAGCAATTATTAAAGCTTACAATATTGACCCAGAATGATGTCAAGGAAAAAGACTGAATGAGTTGGAAGCAAAAATACCCAAAAAAAGTGAGACTGGAAGCATAAGACTAGCATCTCAAGAAAAATAAGATGCACAACTTTCACCTGTAAGTATCTGCATGTTTTTGCTGGAGGTCATGACTGGTGACTATTTGAATTGTTAATGAGTTCCATATCAATCCATTTATTTTTTTTTTTTTGAAGAAAATCTGCTGTTTAGAAGATGTGAAAGAATGTAGATCAATTTAGCCACTCCTGGGTGAAGTGAAAAATCTGTTAATGCAACAGTACAGCAAGTGTCTGAAATGAAAAATAGTAGCACAGAGGTGGTTTTTGTGATGTCCTTATTTGGAATAACTTTAGTCTAAATTCATCTACTGTGTGCACGGCAGAGGCAGGATTGTTAGAGTGTGGTCTAAGTGAGAAGGTAAGAAGGGACCTGCCTACTAAGGGTACAGTGCAAATTATCCCATCAAGGGGCAAGGACAGGAAATACAGTAGGAGCCCGAGCTGGCTAAATCAAGAGCACTTCCCATACTTCAGACATGAGAAGGAGGATTGCACAAAGTGGAAACTAGGTCAGCTCACTACGGCAAACTGCAGGCGCATAAATCAGAGGAGCTGCTCGTGAGAGAGGGACAGTGGCTGAGCTGGCTGAGGGGACAGTGGAAGGGCCTTTCCTGCTGGATTTCAGGATAGAGGTCAGCTGCAATAAGGTGGCCTAACACCAGCACCAACAGGAGAGAATAAGGAAGACACGGGTGTGATAAAGTGAGTATAAAATGTAGATGTTTTCATGCCAGCTGGGCAGGTGAACTTTGCTCTTGGTGCTTAATGGGCTGGTTGGTGAACACTCAGAGCCTCTAACAGTTATCTGCAGGAACTTCTGAGGGGAAGACAAGTTACCTAGATACTAGAAAATGTAAATTTAGTGATTATGTAGAAAGAGTGGGAAAAATGAGGAGTTTATAGAACACCCAGTTGCTGGTGGAAAGACACTAAATTGTATAGGGACATGTACAGAGCAAGTAGGTTAACAGTTGTTCACTACAAAAATCTATGTTGGGTGAGCATCCAAAGGTTCCTCTTCTGGATCAAGTATTACTCTTCATTAATGACCTAACCAATGGGTCTGAGAGTAGTCTATTACATTTGCAGGTGCCACCAAAGAAGAAGGAAGTGACATGCTAGGTTTACAAAATGCATAGGACAGCACAGCAGAAATAAGCATAGAAAATGATGTAATGGTCCTGGTAGACCGCAGGTCAGAAGCAAGTAAAAACTGGTGAGCTCTTGCAAAGTTTTCAAGTGATGGATTGGGATATAAGCACACAGGATAATGCTACTGTAAGCACCAGGAGGGCCTGAGCAGGACTATTTGTTCCAGTTTTGGACACTCCAAATAAATTGTGGACCAAACAGAGGTGGTCCAAAGGAGAGCAGTAAAAGATTTTTGAGACTGGGGCCTGCAAGAAATATGATGAATTAAAATTATACTGAAGTGTGTGTGTGTAAGCATATTGTAATAGGCAGTGCAAAAAGAAATATCTGCTAGAAAAAGAAAATAAATTATTTGTTCTCCATGTCTCTGAAGAATAAGCAGGGCAGGCCTAACATGATGCAGGTTAGTTAGTTGAAAAGCTTCCTAATAGTGGAGGGTGTTAGTGTTCTCTGAACATCACCATAAGAAGCTATCAGAGGAGTCTATGGAATACTCATTTTTAAAATTTTTTAGGAACAACTGAGTATTCAATATAGGTGTTTTAAGCACAGTTATCTCAAGGTAGAACATAGGGCAGATGAAATTTTGTGCCTTTTTCAGCTGTTTGATTTTACTTTATCTTCTATGTGAGTGTAAAATGAATGACAAATTCTAATTTGACCCACCACATGCAGATCTGGGCCTGAGGGAGCTGCAAGTAGTTCCCCTTTTTGCCTCCTGAGCTCTTACCCTGAGCACTACTTGAAATTGTGAGTGATGGGAGTATTTTCTGGGATGGGAGTATTTCTCTTCCTTCTCTTACTCTGCAAGTACAGCTCCTTTTGTGCATATAACCCCCGAGTATGACACCTGGATAATTTGGTTATATGTATGGTCTAAGGCCATTCTACTACTTGTGGGGCCAGAGTCTTTGCAGTCCTGCTTGCCACCTGCAGTGACAACCCAAAGCTCTTCTTTTACTTTTAGATCTCCAGGGGTTCTTGTGAGCTGGTGTCAGAATAGTCAGTGCAAAAGCTTTAATTGCATGGCTTCTTCTTGCTTATACAACTCAGTGACTAAGTCAAGCAAATAGAAAATGAAGGATGAGTTTTCTGCTCCAAAATTGAGGCAGAAACCTGTTCTTCATTGTAGTGTACCTTTGAGTGATGGGTGTATGACATTTGTCTACTTATGTTAGAACTGTATCCTATAAAATGTTCAATTTACAAATTATTCATTAACTATCCCCTAAACTCTAGCAAGACTTTAAGGAGTGCCAAAGAGCCATAAACTCTACTTTTGATAAATAAAAATAATTCTATTTTCTATTATCCAGCTCAAAGTTAAACAAAAAGATTCTGAGAGAAACAAAGGAGCTGAGAAAAAGTAAGAGCTAAGTAACCCTCCTAGATAACACTAATGCTTCGGGAGTACACAGTGGGGAAGATACCAATTGGTGAATCCTTGTGGCTTGTATCTATCTGATCTAAAAATAAAAAATCTTGACCTGAACTAGGCTTCTTTTTCCCTCGATCCTAAATTTATATTAAAGGGAATAAGGTTTGGTGAGCCAGTTGAACAGTCAAACACAGGCAGAGAGGGAGGGCACTATGCACAACAAGCTGTGTCTTCCAGGGAAACAGGAATGAGTTGGATCCTTCTTCATTTGGAATAAAGTAGTTGTGCTGAGGTAATATTTAGATAATGCTCTTCTGTGCTTTGGATCCATTTTCCTAAGTTGTGTATTCTTTGGCAAAGACCTGAAACTCTTCTTTTGTAAGATCTGTTTCTTGTCTCCACAGTTTTACTGACAGGCTCTGAGGAGGTCAGACCATTTGGGGTGCTGGTTGAACCAGGGTTGCTACAGACAGTTCTGGAAAGGGGTCATGAGAGAATAATCTATTTGATTGCAGTGACAGGAAGAAGACCAACAGGGCTGGGACTGGAAAGTGCTGTGTTTAGGAAAGTGGGAAAGCTTCTGAGAAGCAATGGCTGACCACAGACTGGCAAGCACATGTAAAATGGCTTGGGCAGTGGAGTCAGTGAAAGGGACATTTGACTCAGAACTTTTTCCAGGGAAGACATCTGCTGCTTCCTTCACATGACCATAGTGTGTCATCTATTGAAATGGTTACCCCAGGCTCTCTGGGAATAAGAGGCCTCTTACAGCTTCTAAAGTATCCAAGAGTGAGCTGTAGGCGTTCTTGTATGAGCCAGATGCCCCCGCTGCCCGCAGAAGAAAGAAGTGCTGCTCAAAGTCTAACACTGCACTGATCTATGCCTTTGGAGCACTCAAAAAGCCTGTGAGTTGTCCTTATTTGTACTTGGCTAAAGCAGATGGGGTTTTTTTTCGCTTGATACCACATGCTGTTTCTGCCTCAGCACCTCTTCACATCTGTCAAAGTGATCTTGAGCTCTACTTCCTTCTGCAGTGTCTGCATCTTCTCATCCTGTGCTAAGCAGACAGAGTAAGCCTTTGTGGACTCTGCTCCCATTTTCAATGGGGCAGAAGTTTGGCTGCCTTTTGCAGCACTCTGGTTTGTACCATCCCAGGCTTGATATCATTGGTGAGCAGGTGCGAACTTTGGTTAGGACTGGGGTTCATGTGCAGTAACAACTGTTTAGGTAATTAAGAATTTAGAAGATGTGATGACAAGTTTAGGATATAAAACTCTGTTCTATGGAAAAGAATTGTGAAGATATGACAACTGCCCTCTGAATGCTGAGAGGTGTTTAAGAAAAGGTATCTTACCTTTTGTAGGTTCAAGAATCATTTGTCACTGCCTACAAAGAAAGCCAGTTTACACTAGATGCCTAGGTTTCAGGTAGCTAATGTAAGGAGAGAAGAATCCCATCATTATCAGAGAATAGTTTAATTCAGTAAGGTTAGGCCTTTAGGAATCCACTATGAACTCCACAGATCACTTGTGACTTAAAGTGAAATTGAGAATCTTTTTGGAGCCTGGATATGTTGCCTTTATTACTGTTCTCACCTCACCTGCTGCTTGCTGTTTTATTGCAGCAGCCTGGAAGGCAGCTTTCCTTAAACTGCCTGAACAATGGGTGTGAATGTTCCTCAGGTATATTAATTCTTCAGAAGAGAGACCATCCTTAACAGAAGAATATAATCCTCTGCTTCCTTATAATTTGCTAGGTATATAAGTCCTTTCTGAAAATTTTCTTGTTTATGATTTGGATTTTTAATTAACTTTACCTTTTAGCAAAAAACCCATAGAATCATTCCTAGCTGTAAACTGCCAATGGAGTTTGGGTATCTTATCTACCATCTCCACTGCAGTGTGTACTCGAGCATCACTGACACTTCAATTTCTCTATCCTGCTTAATGGAAAATTAGTATCCCAGATACTTAATCTCCTCTTTGAATGGTTTTGCTTTCATACCACTCAGCATTAAGGCAGAAAAACAGCTATCAAAGTGAAAATCATGATATCTTAGAGCTGGGAGATGTGCAACTCCTTCACAGGCTTTTGATACAGAGCCTCCAGTCCTTATTTGCAGTGCCCATTAGCTTCATCCCTTGGTTTGCAAAAGTGTGGCAAAAATTGACCACCTCTTCTTCCCTGAGTGTTTTGCATAATTTGAAAGGTTTTAACCTCAGACCATTTTTGTAAGGGGGGAGTATTCAAAGTATGGTCCTTCATTGTATCTCTGACTGTTGATGAAAGCAATGTTCTTAGTACTGATCTTCCCTTGAGCTGCCCCTTGAGTAGGGAACCAGATTTTTTCTTGGGGTACTTGGACTGTGTTGCCTGAAGTGAAGTCTTCAGATGCAGTGACTACTATTGCTAGTGTAGAAAATCATATTGCATAAGAAATCAAAGATTCAAGCAGAAGTAGAGAGCTCACTTGTGAAGGAGCAAAGTTAAAAGGTCTGATAGTTTGTAGGATGTCTAATTATTGAAGTTACACAAATAAAATCTTTTGATTTTTCCTTGTAGTCCTACCACGTTGTTCCTTTGGGATGTCTTTTCAGAGAGTAAACAAAACAAAATACAGAGAATAAACAAAACAAAACTAGCAAACAGTAATGTCACATTACAAAGTAATTAAATGGGTGGGCAGTGTGCTGGTGAGTGGGTTTTTGAGGGAGTTGGCTGTTTTGTGGTTTTGATGGGTTTGTATGTTTCTTCTTAAGCCTTTGTCCTTGCAGGTAAGACAGATAAATGTTCACTTTCCCTTCTCAATATGGGATCTTGGAAGAGTTCATTTCCAGTCTCTTATACTGCTCTGGGAAAAGCAGAACGATATTCTTGGCTGACGACAGTGCAGTTTCCAAACGTTACCATGGTGATCACCTATGTAACATCACTACCACTTTTCACAACAGCTCAATTTAAGATTCAAGTTGAATATTTCCATGATTATGGGAGGGTAATTATTTCATTACTCAAGGGAAGAAGATTTAGGAGGTAAATAGCTCTTCATTAGTTCTTAAATGATTTCCCCAGTCTTTTTAGGCCACAGAAATGCCAAATATTAAAGTGACAGAAACAGAGGGTCAAATTCTGCTCTCCCTCTTCATCTTGCCTACCTCTCAGCCCCTTCTGAGCAGCCAGGAAAGTAGAAATATTTCTAACCATTAAATGCTCCTGAAACTTCAGACATTTGGTGTAAGGCTTTGTCTTTAAAGGTTGCCTTTTTTTCCCAAGGTGCTCAGTTTTCTCAAACATGCAATGCAGCTGAAGTCCAGAAAAATTGCAGGTTGGATCACTGACCACTCCATGTAACTTTGAAAAGTCACAAAAGCACCAAGTGAAGTGAAGAACCCAAACATCTGGCCTGTTATTCAAGAACTTCCTTGTGGCCAGGACAAGCCAAAGCCCATTAACTGCTTTCCTGGTTTTTTTCAGAATTTGAGGAACCAGGAACTTAGACTACAGAGTGATTATGTGGAAACTATTGATACCTTCTGTTATTGGTGGTGATATTTTGTGGACTTTATGTGCATGTTTTAATTGAACAAAGCCATCTATTTATAATTAAAAGTGTATGTAAAAAAACCTAAGAAATTAAATGTTGAATTCTACTGGGAATTTTATAAAAAGTTAACCTTTATTGTTAATTGCAAAGGGACTGTCTTCTACTGATTAAATCAGAGGTGGAACATCAAATAGGTTCTACAAATAACTTAATAGCTTATAAACAAATAATTGCCACAGCAAAATAAGCACATATAACTGAAAGAAAACAATTATATTGTAACACTGTTATTAATTTGTCCCTTCATGTCGTAGAACATGCAGGTCACAGGAGACTTTCATTAGAGAAGAAAGCTTGCAGATACCTCCCTTTGAATCATACCCTCTTTGTTAGGAACCAGGGATGAAATGATTCATGATTTCCTTTGCCTGTATTTTTATGTTTTCCAGTGAAAATAAATGAGTTTTAGATTTACATTATGACAAGAAGACACTTCAAGAATAGTGGCGCAAAATTTTTTAGATTATATCACCAGGCTGCCAAGGTTTCAGGACACTACTAATATGTCTAGACAAGCAGCTGTTTGTGTTGTTTTGGCTGACTGTCATTGTGTTTCTTTATTTTTTATGGCCCAGGGTTCAGCAATGATGCAACTCTGTAATCAAGTGATTGGGAATATAAAAGACACAGGAAAATACTGCAGTGTTATGCTAAATCAGACTGAGGTAGAACATGGCTAATCAACATTTTTCCCTTTTGTATGCCATTTTTGGGGATATCTGCCAGAGAGAAAGTAAGACTAGGTCACAGTGGAATTAACTGGAAAATGCTTAATTTTTTTTCCCACAAAAAAATCTCATTTATGGAAGGAGTTTTTCAATACCAGTTTTGTTGATGCTTCCTCAGACTGAGAATGAAACTGCACATTGTGGCACACCTGACTCAGGATGCTTGCCTGGGGAGCTCAAATTCATGCCCTACCTTGGTCAAACAGTGGACATTCAGGGGGTTGGCTTGACTGTCTTACAGAGATTTCTCAGTAAAAAATTCCATTCTGCACGGCTATGACTTATCCATTGGCTCAGACAGACAGGCGCATGGCCAACGTCTGCCTCCTGAACAGTCTCAGTCTGGTTCCTGGGCTAGGGCTGTGTCATGCTCTCTTCTGGAGTTCTGCTGGCCTCAGGAATTCTAGTTGGAATGAGCCTGAAGGGGCTCTTACAGCTCAACACTCAACAAGGCCAGTCCTGCCTAATTCTGCACAAGGTGATGGATCCCCACAGGGTGCTGTGGCACACCCGGTTTTAGCCCCCTGTGAAGTCCCTGATCTCTTTCTCTCTTGGTGACATCAGGGATTATTTAGTGCCTTTGACCCCTTGGTGTGTGTGTTACAAGTGAAAAGGAGTAACTTTAATTGAAACTTTTACAGACAAGTACTAGCCTAGAATTGAGACAGGTCTTGATAATTTTGCTCTAAATTTCCATTTAAAAAACTCTCCAATATTTTGTTAGTAGCTGTTAGAACAGGAAAAAAAGTTAAGTCTTATTAAATTGGTGACAACATTGCAATACAGTTACACTCAGGAGCAGGCACCTTCTGGAGCAGTGCCACCTTTGCCCTGAAATACTCACATGCTGGTTAGCATTCACTTAAAGATAACAGTACAAGTTTCAATATAACAGCAAGATACAATGTGTGTTACAATGCAAAATTTCTATTTGAGGTCAAGCCTAAATTAGGGAAAGCTTATAAAATATAGATGCATAGTACAAAACAATTGATTTTTCATAGAATCAGAATCATTTAGGTTGGAATGAGCCCTTAACACCATCAAGTCCAACAATTAACCCAACACGACAAAATCCACCTCTAAACCATGACTGTAAATGCCCTGTTTATAGGTTTTTTACATACCTCCAGGGGTGGAGGCTCAGTGACTTATCCCTGGACAACCTCCAATGCTTGAACATACCTTCACCTTTCTGTGAAGAATTTTTTCCTTATATCCAATCTAAACTTCCCCTGGTTTAAGGCCATTTCCTCTTGTCCTATCTCACAAGTAATGGTGCCATCTTTAGAGCTGCCTGCAGTCACTACCAACTGTGATTCACTGTTGGCCAGTTGCTAATTTAATTTTATGTTTTCCTAGCAAGGCAACAAGATTCCACCAGAGGAGTATACAGTAAGATAGAAAAATACAGCTGGAACAGAGAGGTAATGCCTGGTGGGAGGGGAAATATTTCACTTGAAGTGCCTGCTAAACTGAATACTTTCTGTTCTCACTTCTGTGTAAAGTGGAATTTATGCTGCTATGCTATTTTTGTTCTGAGGAAGAATGTTTTATCAGACTGCCAGGGGTGTTAACTGAACAAGGTGTGATGTGTGAAATTAAGGAAGGAAAATGAAAAAAAGTAGCTCTTCTTGAGTTTGAGCTTCCCATGTCTACTTTATCTGACTTAGTTCAGGCAAGTAACCAGCTTGGACACAATTCAGCAAATTATTATTCACACACTAAATACAGAGTATTTCAATATACTTACTGAAGTAAAGCACGTAGGAGAGAAATTAGACTTTATTTAGCACAGCATTTCTTTTTCAAATTAGTCTTGTTTTGATTTCCTGTTGAAAAACTATATTTTGAAGTAGCAGTGAAATCCTGCCTGATGTCACAAGAACAAAAATTGCATTAAATTCCTAGAGCTGTAATTCCTCTCAAAAGTCTTCCTATCTCTCTGTAGGTTGAGGTTTCTTCATGAAAGATCACACAGTCTGGCTGGTGCCTCCACCACGTTTTACAGGGTCTTTTTCTCTCCCACCATGTTTTATAATGATGTGGCTGTTCTCAAGACACTGTAAGCCAGTTGTATCATTTTGCATTTCAGGACTAATTATGTCTTACTGCTTTTTCTACTTTATACAGAAAAGAAACCATGACAGTTGTTCAGCCTGGATTTATCATACATAAGAATTCACAGTATTTAATTATCTAGCAATTCCCTCCATTGTTTTCAACGTATTTTCCTTTCTTCATTAAATATAAAATATTTAGTGTTCAATTGCAAAGATACTGGGGCATTTTTTCCCTTTCAGAAGGTTTTCTGACTCTTGTCCTTATTATTAGTCCATGGCATATTTTATTCCAACCAAATTCCAAAGATTTAGTAGAAAATGTTCAACACAGTTGAAAAAGCTGTCCTGAAGAAGGTGGAGGAGGCTCGAACAATTGCTTCTCATGTGGTTTTAAGTAGAAAAGCTCCCCAAATGCCAGCGTGTGTGAAGGCTCAAATGCATTCTCAGGGCTCTACCTCTGGGATGAGGGTAGCTGCAGGAGTATTTAAATGCCTCCTGTATGGTGAAAGGAAGACAATGTGTGCTGCCTGGGAATCACTGCAAAAGCATTGCTTTGCAGCCAGTTTACTTTTTTGGTTGACCTTTATAATTTTCAAAATGAATACGATAAAAGCAATGCTTACAATTTTTAAATGTTCTTCTATTTTAAAGCATATGCTGGTGTTCTGGCATTTGCCTGTAAGTTCTCTCCTGTGTTACAACAGAAGGAAACTCACTCAGAACTACAGTTTCAATAATTTTTAAAAACAAATCAAGTAGTTTAATAAAGTATTTTAAAATCATATTTGTAAAACTTGTGGTTAAAGCTTTAGGAAAGAAAAGATTTTTATCTTTTCTGTCACTTTAATGATTTTTAAAGAATCTCATATAATTCTCCAGTATCATAAAAGGATTCAAGCTTCAACTGAGCACACAATATAATAGAACTAGAAAAGGCTTCTGCTATCTCAAGGAGTTGTATAGAATAGAATATTTCAGTTGGAAGAGACCTACAATAATCCCCTTGCCCAGCTGTTTCAAATTTGAATATATTATAAGTGTATGAATTTGTAGCACATTGTACATAGAATAGAAAATTTACAGATTTTCATGGGCTCTGAGTTTAGCAGAAGGATAATTGCTCAGGACTTGAACATTGAATGAGAGAACAGAACCAACAAGAGAAATCTAAACCCCAGCATGTGTCTCTCCTCACACCACACTGTATTTTCATGTTTATTATATTTGTTACATCTTGGGAGGTATGTAGACCTGGTTTATTGGGGGTTTTTTTT
This sequence comes from Onychostruthus taczanowskii, assembly GCF_017590055.1. Classification (NCBI taxonomy): domain Eukaryota; kingdom Metazoa; phylum Chordata; class Aves; order Passeriformes; family Passeridae; genus Onychostruthus; species Onychostruthus taczanowskii. Next base: position 1,053,273 of record NW_024502014.1, read on the forward strand.
TTAGGAAGTTATTAATCAAACTTGGGTTCTGTTTGTTCAGGCAACCTACCTTTATTCTCAGTTATGCTACTGCGTGGTCTGCTTTGAGACTGAAGGCTAATCTCAGCAGTTCTGGTGAAATAGAGGGAAACATGGGCAGGTCACTGAGAAAACAATTCCCTCTTTCTTCAGCAGTGCATCCAAGACCAGTTTGCCCATAGGAAACTCACTTTTGTGGATGTCAAAGACAGAGCAAACACCCCTCATCCCTCTCCCTGCCATTTTTCAGGAAAAAAAAATTTCCTTTTTTAATTAAATTCCTTTATATATATATATATATATATATATATATATTTATAATAAATAAATATTTAACCTACGAGGATAATGTCATTTTGTTGAAAACTCAGTTTCCCATTAATACAGTTTTGTGATGAATTTATGACCAGCCTTCATATTCCCACGTATGTAATGACCTCTTTATTTTTCTCTGTCAAGACTGTGAAATAATTGTAGTTACTAAAACAGGTTTTTTTGCTGTCTGGTTTCCTTGTTCTCCTTTTTTTTTTCCGCTTTGAGGAGAAACACTCCAAAGCAAGTGGAAGGTCCTTCACAGACTTCATCTGGTGGTCAAAGAGGTCAGTACTTGACAGTCATTGCTCAACTGATGCTCCTATGATCTCCTGTCTCTGACTTGGTACTTGGCTTTTAGCATATTTTTGCTGTACTTTTGAAGAGACATTCTTAAACTCAAGACTTTATCAAAAATGTTTGTGAATGGAACTAAATAACATTTGTACAAGGGAAATAAGCTTACAAAAAGTAGCATTTTTTTAAGAGATTAGAGTGAATTGAAAGTTTTGATGAATTGCAGTGGATAATTTTGGCATTAAAAAAAGTGAATGGAAAAGATGAGAATATTGATTTTTAATTTTTTTTTAAAGTATGCGAAAATGTTTCATTTGAAAATTTTCAAGCAAAACAAATTTTTGAGGGACTTCTGTTTAAAAATCAACATCCAATTGGGGAAAAATGTTTAAAAAAAGTTATTTGAAAATTAAATGAAGCAATTAACACTGGATTGATGAAGAGTAAATTGCTATTTTAATTTTGTAATATTTATTTTTAAACCCTTTTTATAGTTTTATTAGGCCAAACTTAACCATAAAAGCAAAACACAGATATAATTTGTCCAATTCTGTTGGCAAATTTCATTTAATTGCTTGCAGTGGATGCTTTTTCAACTGCAGAAAGATCTGAAGATTTTTTCAATGTTCTGCTTCTTTTACAGAGAATTCAGAAGGTATTGTTTTCAGAAAACAAGCAAAGCAAGCTTTTTGACATTGGTGTAGCTGAATGGACACAGGACAGCCAAGGCTTACCCTGCCTAAGTCATGGTTTGTGTGGCTCTTCACCAGATGCCCACTGGTAAGGTATAACGAGTGGAACAATGAACACACGTGACTGTATGAAATGTTAAAAATCGTGGCTCCTACCTAAAAGGGAGTGAAGATATAATAAGCTGATTGATTTGTAGCTGATATTATTTCTGTTGGGATTCATAAGTTTGTTACTCTGTAGTTAGAAAATAAATAAGTAGGATGTAGGGTGGAAAGACATGGGAATTTGTTCTGTGTGCAATTAATTAGCTTATTTGCTCCAGTTTATTTTTGACCAAATAGAAGATGCTGAAAGAGTACAAAATAAGGTCCTTAATATACTCTAAGGGCCTGTTTCTGCCCAAGCTGACACTAGAAGCAAGTTCCTACTGATGTGACTGATGCCCTAATTGCCTGGGTTGACATTGATGGTTTCTCATTTCTCAATTCCAATAGCTTTGCTCTAGATAGGATGTTGGGATGATGTCAGTTTTCTAAGCAGTGACCACAGGAAAATCAAATATTTTAAATGGAAGATTAAAGAGCTGGAAGAAAAAAATGATGCAGCAAACAGTTGGTGACTATCAAGCCACCTTGTTACAGGTGAGAACATGCAGGAAGGAGGGGTCTCTCTGTGCCCATTTTTGATGTTGGGGAATGCATTTGCATTCCCTGGGGTTTTTTGCACTAACTTTCCTTGCTGGGAGTCACAGAATTTAACTTAATAATTTTAAAAGAACCGTGTTGTCTGGAGGTGACTTGTTTATATTTTAACCCAGACCCCACCATTAACAGGTTTTCTAACCTGTTAATTTTGTTTCATTTTTCACCTCTTTGTTATTCATTTTATTAGTCTTGAATGCAGCCTTGCTGCACTGTGATTCTTCCTCTCTTTTTTCCACATGGCTGCCTGGTTTGCAGAGGATGCCTCCTTTCAGATGTGTTTCTTCCCCTGACAAACAATTACCCCTGTTCCCCTCTGCAGGAGGCCATTAGGACATCATCACGGGTTCTGCTAAGTCATCTCACAATCACAGTTTTGTGCAATCACCTCTCATCTGAGTCTATCTAGGCATATGCCATGCGGGGAAACTAGCAGTCACAAAATGCAGCACCTCCAGGCATATTATTTGTTATTTTGGTCCAGGAGTGTGACAGATAATGGCCACTGTCTGAAGGTCTCATTGGCTGCAGAGACTGGCATCATATGCAGAAAATGTGGAAAAGCCAGGAAGGGTGAACATGTTCCTACTTAATGACAACAAAAGGAACAGTTTTGTATTTTTGCTGATGATAAAAGCACTAAAAAGACAGACTCAAAAGGTAACGTTTGGAGAATTATTCCACTGAATAGACCCACAAACCTAAGTTTATATCACATCTGTTCTTTATTACTTATTGTTTGTGAGCTATGTGTGCAAATGGCAAATGTGTCAATAATTTGCTTCATATTTAGCCTAGTTATCATAGTGGAGCTAAGCATTTAGCATTATTAAACTAAAAATATACCATAAAACTGGGCATTTTTAAACTTAAATGTGCCAGTTATTAGGAGATATTCCTTATAATCCAGATGTACCAGGTGGGTCCTTCCATGCTAGACTAAGAAGAGCAGAGAGCTCCGTTACTTATACACAATTTGAGAAACCATTCACACTTTCCCCCTAGCTGTTCACACAGTTCTAACTGGTGTTAAAAAAAAATCCTTAATTAAATATTATGATTCCAAGGACTGTGTTAGACCTTGAAATAAATGTGCCCAAAACTGTGGGTTTTTTGATAGAAAGAAGCCAGCTGTTTTGTGGAAGAATCTCAGTCTGAGTAAATGTTGCAAACTGCTGAATTACTAAAAGGCCCCTTGATATATGATCTCATGTTGCTTAATAGGCCTCAGATTACTTTGGGGAAAAATGGGTTTTATTGTGTTAATCATATGAAAACGAAGTTACTAATCCCTATCTAATTATGACGGGTTTTTAAACTTGTAATAATATCCTAATTATTTCCTCTTATTGAAACAAGTCTTGTTCTAAAAGTAATCCTGAAGAAAGCATATGGAAAAATATCCAATGAAATACCTTGGCTTTAATTTTAATTTACATGGGTTTTGAACCATTATTTTTTGTTGTTGTTGTTTCAAATATTATCAACAAATATTGTTTTGTATTGTACTCTAACAAATTCCTCTTCCTTTTTGATGGCTCTCTGAGCAGAACCTTAATTCAGTTCCATACAAAATGTTTAGTTTATGATATTAAATCAATTGAATATAGACTCAGGACAATCAATCCTGAAATAAATCACAGAACAATGCAATTTAAGATTATTTGACTGCTGACAGGCAGATGATTAGATAGCATAATCATTTCCTGTGCTCTGTCTGCCTCTGAAAGTACTCTGGTTTTGGGTATTTTCTACTGCAAGGTGGAGACTGCACTACTGGAGGTGCAAGAGACTGGAAAACCTTGGGGTGGGGTAGGGGGAAGGATAAGACTATTGAGGATAAGAAAAGAATACGAATTTATGAGTAATTGTGTAGATACCACTGAGCAACATCTTAACCTCATGCCCAAGTTAAAATGCCTTTGCAGCAAATGAGACTGAGAACTGCAAAGTGAACCTTGTAGTCAATGGAAGGCAAAAAAACCCCATGGTTTTCCTGCAATGAGCTCATCAGGGAGCTCCTCCCTAATTTAGGCTCTAGCCTGCAAAAAAGAAGTCTTTTTTTTTGTCTTTTTTTTTTTTCTCTGACACTATTAGATCAAAACAGTACCCAGGCATTAGACAGTATTTATTAGCTTGTAAGGCCAGAGATAATGATCCCATTCAATCAGAACTCATGAATAATTCAGCAGTCCCAACTCCACATAATTTCTGTCTTTACTTTTAAAACCAGTAAAGCACCATTTGCATTGCCTTTTTGAGGGGAGGGGAAATGACAGTAAGCAGGAAAATAAAGCAGATTTTTTCCTTTTGGTTCTGCTTCTCAAACATACTCAGCGCTCTTAGAATGCTGTCTCCTTTCCCTTTCTCCCCTCCTAGCTCCCAGAACAAAAACGACATCAGAATAAATATTAATCATGATACTATTGAGAAGATGCTGTACACTAATTATTGTCAAGAATAGTGCTACCCATATTTATAGAGGATTTTGTAATCACTGCAATTTGTTCAGTATTGTTACTTATACTAGCTGCTATGAAGTAATTACAGGTTTTTCACTTCTTTTTCTCTGTGTGTGTGTGTTTTGTTGTTGGGGTTTTTTTGGTTTTTTGTTGTTTTTTTTTTTCTTTCGCTTTTTGGATTTTTTTTTTAAAAGAACATGCCCACTTTTTTTTTTTTTTTTTTTAAACTTTTGCAAGTTAAATCGTTTCCCCATGAAAAGTTTCTGAGAAATGAAACATTCTTTCTGTAAAATTCGTTTCCTGCTGCTGAGCTGAAGAAGCCCAGGCTGATGTGGTACCCATAAAGCTACAGGAAAAGTGCTGGGTTACAAATCCCACTGAATGGGGCACAGGATGAAACTGAGGTTTTCAGTATCTTGGAGCCTTTCTTTACCTCACTCGCCCAGCTTAGTCACTAAGTGTTACTTATTGTAACAGTATTTTGCTTATATTTCATGGAGGATCCCACACTGTTTCAGATACTCCTCCTTTACTTAATGCCCTTTGCTTCTTCAGGTCACGCTGAATAAGATGATAGGGATTTATTCTATAGGATCTTGCTGCTGCTTTATAAGACCACTTTTGTATTTTATGTGTGCTAAATTGTGACAGTAGTGAAGTGAGTATTATGTGGCTTGGTCCCTTTCTTGGGCATCATAGCAGGGACCTGCTCCCCTGAGTCCACAGAGCAGTTCTGGGGTGAGCCTACCAGGGGGAGAAGGCTGTCATTTGCACTCCTGAGTGGGATTCCTGTAAAGAAGTAGCATGTTTCAAACACCAACTACAGCCTATTAAAACATTCATTTGCTTGCTTACTGATTTGCGCTTCTGTAAAGAAAGAGGGATTAGAGATCTCTTATAAATGTATTATTTTTTTGTTATAAACACAAACAGCTCTGCTGAACTGTGGAAAGGAAGGAGAAGCATAGGCAATGACATTCTGATCCTGTCAACAGCACTCTACAAGAATGCATTTCTCTGACATCTCTGTTAACTCAACTAATGCAGATGTCAGGAAAGTTATCACATGCATGCGTAATGCTGCAGCAGAGTGGCTGTACACACTGCATTGACATCTGTGATGCAGTGGGAAATATACAACTTATCTTTCCATTTTTGTATGAGTCATTGGCCTGTCTTTCCATATCTGGGGTGATATATACTTGGAAAAGGGATAGAAAGAATGGTTTTCTTGAGAAAACATTTTAAGAGCTGAAGCTTGAGTTCTAAACATACTGGAGAATACATGTCCTTACTGTGGATGTACTTGATGTGCTTCTTTACCAAGTAGAACAGAAAACAAGTGAACTAAAACCTAATTGTTTTCCTTCATGAAGTTATGTCAGTGTTTGAAGAAGGAGGAAGCATTCTGGCCACGTGAGAACCAAATGTTTAGAGGGCAAATAAGCAGCAGCTCAGCAAGCTGCAACTTAAGAAAAGACTGGCAATAAATCCTTAGGGACTGCAGATATATTTGTTAACTTCCAGTCTCAGTCTGAGAGTGTTTGTGTATTCATGTCAGTCATTAATTAAAGGCCTCTTGGGAGATTTCAAGATCTTCATCTTGGATTAGTGAAACTGAGCAAAAGGACAAATTGGGCTTTGCAAATTGCCACAAAGATTGAGAGTAGTGAGTGAAAAGGATGTTCTGATTCAGATATCATTGATTGCCTCATAGGTATCATGGTATAGAGATATGCTGGCTTATAGAGAACTGCTGGTTTAAGGGACATCATCAAGCAAATGTTTGCACTGCTAGTAGAAAGGCTACAATGGTACTTGTATTAACAGTTGGTGCTAAACAGTAAGAAACCCCAGAAATTTAGGGCAAAGCTGTGTTCAGTTTAGCACAAACTAATGTAGTGCTTGTGAACACTTCCACCAGTTTTTAGTTATGTCTTTGTAGAGGAACTTGAAGTATGAAAGAAATAATACCTATACAACTGAATGTTTAGGCTCATCTTTGTGAACCCTCTGATCAGTCCTCATATTTAGAGGAAACATGAATACAAGTCCTGATGTAGAGGAATAGGATAGGGAACTGTGATAAGGAGCTAAATATGAATGCCTGAGTGTTCTGGTGAGCTCTGAAGGTAAAATCTGATCTGTGGAGTGACACAGGTAAGGCCCCAATGTTCGTGACAAGTGCTGGGGGTCTCACTTCCACTGCCTGTCTCTCCAGCTCCCATGGGCTGAATGCTCTTTAGCAGCAAGTGCACAGGAGATGCCTTGGGTTTCATCCAAGGGATTGTGCAGCCTGAGAGTGCCCTGCAGTATGAGGCAAAATCTGGTGAGTGGGGAGGACAAGGTAGAAAAATGAATTCTGGATTTGCAACAGAATGCTGATGTAGATATACCCTCTGACATTGTAATGCTGGTAAGTGATATAAGGCTTAGGTAGTTTCCACTCTGCTCAGTTTTACTGTATTGGTGTTTGTGGGAAAGGGGATCAGATGTTGAGTTTTGCCAAAAAAGGAGATTCTGGGTTAAGCCTGTGTAAATTTACATGTCAGCACATGTGACTCTGATTGCCAAATTGGAATCTAAATGTGCAGCCACCAGATGTAATCCAAACCATATGAAACAGATCTGAAAAGTAAATCAAGTCTTACATGTTTCACCCAGGGACAAATTTAAGCATTTGAGTAACTTAGTGTGGAAGGTTCTTATAGTTTAAAAATAAACACAACAACAATGATAATATGTGAACAGAATCCATGTTCTTTATGGGGATGTATGAGGAACAGCATGGCCAGCTGGGCAAGGGAGGGCATTGTCCTGCTCTACTTGCAACTCAGAGTTTGTGATTCTGTGATTTTCCGTATCATGAGCTGTATAATTCAGCACACAGCTATCACAGCATTACTTGCTACTACTATGGATCACCATATATACACAGCCTGGCCCAGGGAGCTTAAAGTCAAAGTGATAATCCTAAACATAATTATACATGTTCCTAACTTCACATTTGAATTCAGTGGGGCTCAGAGGTTCACACAGTTGAACAAACATGTGAGTAATTATTTTCCAGAACAGAACACAGATTTTCATGGCACAAAGGCCAATTATAACATGCCCTGAATGTTTGTATATGAAGCATTTCTCATTTTATTTGGTGGGGGAGTAATGCCATTTTTATAGTATTTCCTTGCTTGTGATGGTTTCTACAGAACAAGTGAAACTTTAAGAAGGGATTTAGAGTCTTGCTTCAGACTCATGTAATGCCAAAAAATTTCTCCCCCACCACCCCATTTCCTCCTTCATTCTTAGATTACTCAGGATGTCTTGCAGTGTTTATGAGAAACTCTGCCCAGTGGCAAACTGTGCATCAGGAGTTACCTGCAGCAGTTTTATTTTCAGGACTCTCTGCAGCAGTTGCACTGACACACACCAGAGTGCAGAAATAACCCAATGCCAAATGTCTCAGCATCAAAGTTCAGCATTTCAATGTAGTGATCTCTTGTAGGATTCCTGAGTTAAGCAAAAATATGCTGCAAAGTGCATTCAAACTCTACTAATTTAAATATTTAAGCCTTTGGAAGTTAAAACTTGATCCTACTTTCTCTGAAGGTGATGGGAGTCCTGCAATTGACTTCAATGGGAACAGGATTGGGCCCTAAGTCACTAAATAACATTTTCCATGGTAATAATTAATAACAGCAGTTTTGAAGCTAAAGAAATTCCTTTTTTTTTTTTTTTTTTTTTTTTTTTTTGTAATGCAAGTATCCAAAATTGCAGGTGGATGGATTTAGGAAGACAATCAAACAATTATCTGAGGTATGTTCAGGGATGACAAACTCTGAAATCAGGACACATCCAGGGCTGCAGGCTGAGTGAGATACTGTAGGATGGATTAAGAACTATGAAATGCTGTAAGAGAAAGGTAAGTATTATTGATTGGGGGTGGGCTAGGAAAATAATGTGCTGATAAGGTGCATTGCAGAGGACTTAAAACCTGGCAGATGCATTTTTCTAGGGGGATGTTTATAGTGTGAGGGGTTGCAGAAGGTATGTCTGAAAGGAGACCCAAGGGGAAGTTTAGTCAATCTTGGATGCTTTTTAAAAATATTGTCTTGCGTTGTGGTTAAATAATGAATGCAAATCTCCTTTCATGGATTTAAAGCTCTGATTGCTGACATGGGAAAACCAGAAAGGTTTTGTTGTTTTTTCTTTTTTTTTCTCTCTTTTGTAAAATAACACCAAGTGACATGGATATCTCTTTGTTCTCACATATGAATTTATCTTTGTTTGAGGATAAAAGGAGCACCAGATGTGACTGGGACTGCATTAGCAGAAAAGAGCTGTGCAGAGTATTGTGGTTTTCATTTGTTAGGGTTGTTGGAAACATTTCTGTAAGTGTCTTTCAGCAGTGTAGCTTGCAGCTTGGGGTTCAAGGAAATTGAAAAGTACAATCAAGTCACTCTGATTTAGGAATGGAACTGTGCTGCGATGTGTACAACAGTGCACCCTGGCTATTATCAAATTGGGTTTCACTAATTCTAGTAGTTCTTCCATGTGCAAATTTGTGACATCACATGATGTCCATCACATATTGAGTAGTGCCATCACATCCAATTGCAAATTTTGCACACAATACTGAGGCAGAATTTTTGTTTTGATCATATATGATTCTATGCTAAATTGTATTTTGTCCGATTCCCAGCATGGTGATTTGGCCTTTCCCAAAGCCTAAAACAGGGAATGCATCTTTCTGAGATTCTGTTCAGTTTTCTCCCTGTCTTGTTCCCATTTTGAATAAAATGAATACACAGTATGGCCATGTAAACAAGAAATGGGGGATCAGCCCTTCTGTGCTTATGGACAGAGTATACCTGAGGCAACTTACCCTTCTTTTTAAGAAATAATCTCAAATTATATTCTGTTTACTGTGGAATTAGAAGCAGTAACTGTGCAGGCAGTGATTCTGCAAGTTGCCACCCATCAGCTGGCTGTTAGTAATTGCTTGTTGTGTTCCCAAACTTGTAGAAATCATGAGACAATTTAGATGATGTCCTCAGTTGATGAAGATGATCTGTTATTCCAAAGTAACCTTGCTTTCCATCAAAAGAGACACTATCTCCCCAAGGAACTTGGAAATGTAATACAATAATACTTTACCTGATTAAACTAAGTAACTGAGTGGGAAGTAACTTATATTGCATGACTTTAAAGAATCTGTCTATTAGCTGCTCTATTATATTGCAGCCCTCATTAGCAAGGTAATTCATCATACTGGAAAATGTGAATTGTGCTTTATGAATTAGTATAATAATATTCTGCACCTGGTAGTTATTAATTCCGGTTCAGTCTGATTTATCATAACATTAAACTATTCTATGTTTGAATAGAAAAGAAGTTAGTTTTCATGTTGTTCCAAGATATAGCGTGTGGAATGTTTCAGAATAATAATTAGATATTGGATACTACTATATTTTCTGAGGCAGAGATAGTGATTGCTTGAAAATGATATTTAAATGACCCTACTCTGCTTAGAAACCATATAGCCTAAATTGTACCATCCATTGCTGCTGGATGGACCTCCACAAGAACATTTCTTTCGATGAGAAATGACACTATTTTTGTGCTGACAGTTTCTGTGTAATAATAGTGTTAGGTTTTGCCAACGAGCTACAATTGTTTCTAATATGACAGTTTGTTGAATTGTTGAATTTCGAGTGGAGAGTAATTGAAAATGTACATTACTGCGGACTTCACTGGGTGAGGCAGGGGAGGGTGGAATTGAAGTTTGCTTCTGGCTCTAGTCTTGTTTAAAATGCACATGATGCAGTTCTGATTGTGTGAACAATTTTTTAAACCAGTCTTAGAAAGCAGTCATTTACCAGCAGTTAGCAGGGAGATTATGCTGGGGAGATGATACAAAAATGTGTATATTGACTTAAATTGAGATAGATTGCTTTAGCTTATTCTACATGCTATTTCTAATAATATTGAATGTCGGTAACGATTTCCCTCAGAGAATCCCAGAATTCTTTATAAGCATTTAATGAATTTTCTTTTGAAAAACGAAGCATGTCAGTGTTGAAAGTACAGGAACACATAGAAAAGTAGTTAGTAGTGAGAAGAAAGTCTAGGTTTGTTGATTTCCTGATTTAGCCTCTCTGCTGGGACACTTTTCCCTGGGGCTGTGACAGAGTCAAGGCAAAGTTTGATCTGAGATCTCACAGTGTCTGGTAGGACAACCTGGCACACCTTTACCAAGGAGCTGGCAAAACTGAGAATGTGTCAGATGGTAGCTCAGGACTTAGGTCATGTTAGTGATAGAAGAGCTTGACTCTCGTTCTCTCGTGAGTCACACCAGGTTTCATAAGGACCTGCAGCTCTGGGTGTCAGTGGTATTGCTCAGGACGCGCACCAGGAGACTTGAGGAGAGAAAGAAATACTGTGTAGAACACAGAAGAATGATTCTCATTCTGTGCTGCTGGCCCTCTTCCTCTCAGGGTAGCTAGTGTCACTATTTTTATTCTCACACCATTTCTTTACTGTCTGAAACTCTTTTTTTCTGGCCAGATGAGTCTCTTGCTCAGCTTTTTTAATTGGGACTCTAAGGAAACAACAGTTTAGACTCTTATGCTTGCCCTGTATTAAGTAATTACTTTATTACTGTGCTTTGGAGAAGCTTGTCAAAATCTTTAGGTAAGCACCTATGGAAAGCCATGCCCAGGTTTAATTCCCTGCTTGTTTGAAGCCTTTAAATGAAATTAAGTCTGCCACTCTGGTAGTGTTGCCAATTAGAAAAGACATTCCTTAACTGAATTACTATGTGGTTTGATGTGAGTAATAAATAAATTCAAAAATTCAAATAAATTCATAAGTGATACCGTGTAAATTTTGTGCTTTCTAATTTGCAAAATACTTTTCAGTAATAATTTTGTCTACATTGCTAAGTATCTCCATATGTAGAGGTATCTTATGCTAAGTTTATTCATGGTTCACATCACAAAATCTTTCATTTATTTAAGAAGTCATGTTCTTAAAATAAATGCCTTTGTTGGAGTAGGGTTTTCCATTTATGCATATTGCATTGTTTAAAGGGTAATCATTTGTACACACTGGAAATATATAGGTTTTGATTGTATTTTAGATGCTTCTGAGATTAGAGCAAATATGAGTTTCCATAAATGGTCTAAGCTACAGAGCTGTTAAAAGAATGGATTTTCAATTTTCTGAACAAAATGAACTCCCCCAAATTATTTTAGCTCAAATGAAACATTTTTCCAACCTGAAATGGATTTTTAACATCTTTCCGACATTAATTTTTGTCAGTTTAGAATACTTTTTATGAAAAACTCAATAATGCTTTCAGAAACATGGAAATAAAATGTTTCAGAATTGCATGGGTTCTGGATTTATTTTCTTTGACCAGTGCTGCCTGGTGAATGAGGTCCAAGTTGGCAGATAGGTATGGCAGACCTGACTGCTTTTCTGAGTGAAGAAATTACAAACTGAAAAGTTTTAGCATGCTGGCAGAAATTCATCTGGTTGACTGCCACCTTTTCTTTCTTCCAGTTCAGGTCCAGGAGTGAGAGGTGAAGTTTTTCCTACTCACTGACAGCACACAGACACCACTTTAGCTGGTCTAAATCAGCTCTGGTGGGTTTCTACCTGCTGAGGAGCTGTCCCCTTTTCTTCATTACTAATGCCTTAAAATCACTCTGGCTTGATTTTCAGTTAGTTCACCTTGACTTATTGTCCTTCATTATTTTAATATTCATTTATGTTTTTGATCACCTGCTGACTCAATCATTTTTGAGCCCTGGCATTTCACTGCAATAACTAATTTCTAATACTAGCAATCTTGACTTTTCTAATAATTGTTTATTTTCATTTTCCTCCTTTTTCTTTTGTTGTCCTCATTAATCTTCTGTTACAGAATTTTTTTTCTGACACTTCAGCGTTTTTCATTATGATGATGATTAATAATTTACATTTTACTTATTTAAACTCATATAATTTCTTCCCCTTAAACAGTGAAAATTGCTGAAGAGTCCATTAAAATCCCTCAGCTAATTCCTTGTGGGTTCTGGCAATCTATGCAAGTTCTTGTTGCTAGAGTAGCATTTTTTGAGGCTAAGTAATCCTGGTTATCTTTGGCTTGGAACTGGCAGCATACAGGAACCAGTAGAAAACATTTTAAAAGTTTGATCAGGAATTTCAAACAGAAAAATCATTCTGTTTCCACTGTTTTAGCTGTGTATTGATGTTATTTCTGCTGCCGTTATTGTGCCTCTGATGGGAACCTTGGCAGCAATCCTGTGATTTCTGCCAGTGCAGAGGAAATGTAGGGCAATATTGTTGGTCAAATCCTGCATCAAAGGTAATCCCACGTGTAAGATGGATCTTTGCTTTACACAGTGACTCCTTTTCTGTGCCTGGATGCTCTGAAGAAGAGAAAAAGCTGCTACTTCAAGTTAACGTTTGACTGAATAATTTACTAACACTGATATTCTTGTAGTTCTGTGAATATTTTATGATAAGCTTTGTGAAGAAACTGTAAATTCAAGCATGAGATCAGCATGAAAAATGGCTTCCATTTAGATTTCCCTGAGTGTATTCACTATTTCATAACTGTGCTCTTGCTCATTTGATGCAGTACACATGACTAGGTATAAATTAAGAACCAGGTTAATTGTTACAGTACAGATTTTATGTGTTGTACTGAAGAAAGACCTTTTAGCAGTAGATCAACAGGCATTCTTCGTATTTTTGGCCCAATCATTTAATTGTCCTGTCATTTATCTGTAGTGATATGAAAGAGATGTGAGGGAGAAAAACTGAAGTGAAATCTTTTGTCATACTTCACCTGAGAGTTAAAACACCATTGTGTTTTAACTACAGCATTTAAACAGCTCCACAACAAAGATCAGTTGTTTTAGTTCTGAAGTTATCATTCTTGTTTTCCTTTTGCAAGTGCTGATTGCTAGATGTCTGAGAACAAAAAGCACAGCGCACCTAAAACATGACTTTGGGGCTTTTATTGGATAGTGTCTTGCTCTGAGTCTGACTTCTCATGCTGAAGCTCTCCACTGTAAAGGGGAATCAAAATCAGGTATTGTGTGTTGGTTTGGGACTAAGGAGGTTCACAGAGGCTCAGGGAAATATGTGCAGAGGTACTACTCCCTGGCTGTACAAACTGGAGCTGGCATTCACCCACGGGAGCAGTGGTATTAATCCTTAGGGCTGGGTACACTGTGCTAATAGAAAAACCAAGTATTTTCAGAATGTTTCCTTTTCTGTTCAGAACACCTCTGTTGTGAAAGGTTTTGAGAAAATGAACCACTGCTTGAAGTGGAGGGGGGAAAATCAGGTATGGTTTTGATCTCAGCAGGAGCCAGGAGTCAGGAGCTGCTGATTCTGACAGAGGTGCAATCCTGATTTTTGTATGAAATGGGGGCTGTGGGGGTCCCTGCTCATGGTAATAGCTTGTTCTTCCTGCATGTCAGCACTGCTGGAGCTGCAGCAGTCCCCCTCAAGCTCACAAAGGGGCATGTGCCACTCTGAAAAGCCAATGTCTGTTGTCTGGGGATCTCCTGGCTCCAGTTAATCCTGAACTCACCTGGGGATGCTGTTTTCCAGCAGTCTGGATCTTGTAACCACCTCTCCCAGTTGACTGGTGGGATCTTCTCCTTCCAGCCAGCAGCCCTGGGCTGGGCAGGGCTGGGCAGCCCCTCCTGCACACTGGAAATACTGGCTCAGTGCCAGCCTGGGTTTTGCAGGGACTAGAGCAAACAAGATTTCTTCTCTCCCCAGAATTCCCAAGACAGCCTGGGAGTTGCAGAGCCTGTTGTGCTTTTGTGAGATGCAGTAGCTCTGGAGTCAGGCCACTCTGCTGTGCTTTCAAAGACCTACAGAGAATAGTGGCTCTCCCCAGGTAGCTGCAGGCACTGCAGCTACAGCTCTCTCTCCCCAGAGCTGGCAGCTTGCCTCTTCCAGCTCAGCGAGCGACAGCGCAGCACGCCGAGCGCTGGCTCCTCCCAAGGGCACCAGCACCTCAAGAAGTAATGATGGAAACAGATCTTTCTAATAAGCTGAATGCCATTAGCAGTTTTCATCTTCAGGGTCTCTGGTGCTGTGTAAAAGCCAGAATAATATTTAAACATATTTTAATAATGGGTAAAAAAAAAAATCCAAGTATTTTAGCATGTGACTGTGTGTGTGTGTGAAGAACTAAACCAAAACCTTGATCAGTGCCATGAGAGTGTATGTCTTTCTCATTCTTAGTATTGAAGAAAGGATTTATATTAGGGGGTTTTGTGGTAGTAAAATATTTATTCTCCTAAGCCAGTGCAGAAACCTTTCTAACCAGGACATGCTGTTCTGCAGTGGAAGTTGCAACCAATAGTTTTCAAATATCTTTGTGGCATCTCCATGATTTATTAAAAAGCTGAATATTTATTAAAAAGCTTCTCCTTGGTCAGGCAAGAGGTTGAGTGTGATCTTTCCAAAATCCTGGCGAAATTCAAATAAATACACAAATTCAGATTTGCGGGACTTCAAAGCAGTCCTCTTGTATTTCCAGCCCAGAGAGAGTGATTGTAACTTTAAGCAATGTTTGAAAGGACCAAAATGGAAGCACAGAAGTAATTTTGCTTTGCTGATCCAGTGGCAGGAGAGGCTGTTTGAGGGAAGACAAAGCACCACCAATACTGGAACATCACGAAGGCCAGATACAGTATCTTTATTTGAGTACCATTTACTCACCTGCAGGAATCCCAATTAACTGGAATTACCACCCCAATTAAGCAGCAGTCCTTGCCATTAAGTATCATTAGGCTTAATTTGGTTCCTTGGGAAATGTCCCGATTAAGCGGATTTCATGATTAAGCACCTGTAATAAATGTTTTAACTTACATGTAAAATTCTTTTATATTTCATAGAATCTGATCACTAGCACCCAAATAGCAACTATATGCCAACTACTACTTTTGTAATTTTGTTTTATTAATTGGCTTGTATATGTTAACTTATCTTGGCTTTGCAAAGTTTTGACGAGGAAATCTTCATATTTTTATGCAGTGATTTTGTAATGCAAATATATCCCTGTGTATCTGTCTGACAGCCTGGTTAATATTTTGTCTGTTTCTTAAGAGAGAAGCAAACCTCATGTGAACATCAGTCATATTTTGAGGAAACACCTCATTTGCTGTACTTTGGCCAGCTTTGGTTTTCTGCTTGATGGAAAAATAATACTTCACAGCCAGAAACAGGTATAGAAAACATCTGCAGTGCAAAACTGTTCAAATGACCATGCATCAGCTCTCATTTTTCTAAAAATAGGTGGTAACAGGTAAGATGTTTTATAGGAAAGATCTCTTGCCTGAGTCTATGGTCTAAAGTAGGGCCCATGTTGGAGATTCCAGGAGAATGTAGAGGTATCCCGGAGAGTTGTAAATCAGGAACCTCATCCCCCCAGCCACAGCATTCCAATGCTTTGTTTGGGTTAATTTACTCTACAGCTCATGAAATAAAGCCTCTCTTGAGGGACTAAACAATATAGTGAGAAATGGAATAGAGAATTGTGGGGTTTAGCACTGCAAATGCATAAAAACCTAATACCATCTGGTGGTCTGAGTGTGGGCTGCTGGGATGTGGTTTACAGACAGAGAAGACAACCAAGGTCCCTTGCAGTACTGAAAATTCACATACAATCACGTCTCAGATTTGCAAGTCTTGTCTCAAATAGCAGCAACATGATATCATTGAAAAATGTTTATTTGTGAATCCCAGAATATTTTCTTGAAGCATCTCTGATTCACTGACCTTATTAATCCAAAGCTGAGATTGAAAAGATTCTCACAAGGGATTTTTGGCCCAATGGCCAAGCACAAATTTAATATGAATTTATTGTAAAAGTTGTTAAATAATCACAGAAATACCTTACTCCTCTAAAGAAAGAGCTGCAGTCTACTTTTATTGTTGAATTTAAATTTACACATCGGATAGAAAAGAATATGTATGGACATAATCTGTTAAAAATAACTGAGGAGGAAGCAAGGAAAAAGAAGTGGTTATTTCACTAAGAAATAACCACTCATTTCACTAAGAAAGGCATAGAATGGATCAGAATAAGGGGCTCCTTTAATCAGCCCTCTTGAATAGGAAAGTATGACTAAGGAATCCTTTTGTGCATGTAAAGATCGAGGGGGTTTAATCACTAAATAGTGATGGAAACACTCATTAATTTGTTGTATCAGAAGACACTGAAAAAATGGGAGTACAAGTGCTTCATGGCATTATGTACAAAGGGTTTAAACATTGTCAACTTGTGCCATGTACACATTCCTTAAATGGGGAAAAAAATGAAAAGGTCTTATAAGGAAGGGAAGCACTCCTACATACAGTTCTAAATATATGCAAATATGCTTTGGGTCCCTCAAAGGCTAAGGAAAACATACCAAGGAGAATAGAAACTGTTCTAAATAGTTTTCAAATCTCAGAGGTGTGTTTCTCTCTCTTTCCCTCTCCTCCTTCTCACCCTCTTTCTGCCCCTCCCTCCCTCTCTCTTTCTTTCTTTCTCTCTCTCTCTCTCTCTCTCTCTTATATTTGCTCTCTAGCTCCTCTCCCCTACCATACAGGTACTCAGCAGAAGAAATAACATGAGAAATTATTGCAATTTCCTTTAGTTAAATCCTGCAGTTGCACTGGTCAGAGAAAAAAATATTCAGATTATAAATTGCTTAATGTAGGTTTTTCTTTTGATGTGTGTATAGCTCCCATAAATGTTAATGCTAGGCCTGGGCTTCAAAAGGAGACTATGTCCCTTGCTGTACTGTAGAGTTAAGACATAAGAAAATTTAAAAAATTGAAAAACCCATCTGCCTTGACACTCCTGCTATTTATTGGTTTTGGACTACAAAGAAACAAGATAATTAAATCTCTCTACATAATATTTTCTAGTTTTCCTGCATACTAAAATAACAGTGTATTAACATCAGTTTATCAATTTCTATCAAGTTATCAAATATCATACTAAAACATTAAATTATTTCTGTGTTTTTCTGCTTGGTTGCCTTGATTTCTGTATTAACTTTTTCTTTTCCCTCCAACACTTACATGTAAAATAAAACTTTGCCAACTGAGCCGCTCAGATTGCTTGTGTGACAGGACTGAGGATGGATCACTGACCAAAAGGCCACCTGACCTTAAATCTTCTAGTGCACTGTGTGATTGGAACATGCTCATGTAAGACTTGAAAAGAATTCATTGTAAAGACTGGAAAGAGGTCTAGGCAATAGGTGCATCAATAGCTACAGCCCTACCTGTAAACCTGGAAATCATCTGCCACAGCTCTGGGTTTCAACAAGGAAAACGTGAGTGCTGTTTTATTAAACCAAAGCCTTTAGTCTGCAGAGCATGGCCTTCCTCCTGGAGCCCGAGTCACCTACAAGAGATGAGCCAAATGCCGTGTCAGAGAGCTGTGGGAACGGGCTGCTGGTTGGAGAGCACCCCCACTCACCTTGTGAGCGTTTTCTGAGGACCAGAAGATATGAGGAGAGAAGCAGTCTGCTACCTGAGATGATGTGCCCAAAGATAGGAATTTTTTTACTCTTCCATAATGTAAATATTAACTGGGGTGGTCTGGTTGGGTTGCCAAAGTGAATATTGTAGTGACTGTGTGCGATCTTCTCTTTGGCCTCCTTTATGGAAAATGGAGCTGTAGGAGAGCAGTGGACAACTGCACATGAAGAGAGACATCATGGGAGGCAGGTTGAGACCAAGAAGGAAATCATGAGGGGCATTTCATTCAGTTCTGTTGGATGTTCTGGTATGGGAGGTGATTTTGAGAGCACAATGGAAGTCTCAGCCACTGGAAATGTTTCATGCAGTCTTGAGTAAAACAATACGGAGCGGAACTCCTCTGATTTTGTAGTTCAAAATGACAGAGCTACTTTCCACTTGCTTATGTTCACTGCTAGGGTGCCTTTTCCAGACCAGAAACAGTTATGCATGTACTCCCTTCCAAAGAGGACTTGGCTGGTCTTTTCTAAAAAAACATTGGTATTTCGTGGTGTTTATCCACAGTGACTTCCAGATATATCAGTGAATTTCAAACAGTCTCAGAGACAATACTGTGGTTTTCACTGAAGATGTGTGTTGTGCTTCCTACTTCCTGAATCCCTTCAAACACCGTGAAATTCTCAGCGCAATAAAAAGTGATGCTTTAGAAATCTTTTCCTTAGCTGAGGCCTGTATTTTCCACTGATGTGAGAGGTATTTTGTCCATATGGGGAAAATCAGAGGCAAGACCTTTAACTCAAACATTACTCTCTTTAAAAAGCAGTGCTGCAAACCTCCCTATAGTCACTGAAAATAATCAGGAAAATATCTTGCATGGAGTATTAATTAGTAAAAATAAAGTAATTCAGCCAGCATGCTAAGCAATATTCTATTATTTCTAGTAAAATAACTGACGAGGAACTTCAGCTATCCTAGAGACCACTATTAAACAGAAAAAAAAAATCCCTTGTAAACAGAAGGCTTAGTGATAAAAAGTAACATGTTAGGGAAGAAGTACTTTTCCTAACTGTTATGTACTGTGCTCTTTATTTCCTATTTTATTTTTATTGGCCTGAACAACATGATGTTAAAATGCTGGCATGTGTCTTCCCCCCTTCTGATCATCTGATCTCAAACAATTGTTTGAATCCCAAAAAAGAGGTTGCTTTATTTTTATTTTTGTTCTTTCACATGATGAGAAATCCTCCTGAGGAAGAGAGCTGGTATCTGTGGAAAGCATCTGACTCCTGAACAGATTGTGGGTTAAAGGAGTCAAAGGAGTCACTTGGACAATACAAATAAGTAGTCATTTATTATATGCAAATATAACAGGTTGACATAAAACCCATGATTTCACTCAACTAGAAAATAATACTATAACTGAGATATGTTTTTGAAGTTGCTGTTTAGCTTCGTATAAGGGGAGAAAATCTCCTGTAGCTCAGATGGGCTTATTTGAAACCAAAGCTTTTGATGTTATAATGTGCAGTCTAAATTCATTAATCCCTCTGCTCAAAAAAAAAAAAAAAAAAAAAAAAGTCTCTTAAACGAGTAATAAACATAATAATGAAAATAACTGCCAGGAAGAACATGAGTTACATCACACTTAGTGTTCCAGCTAAAGATGAAAATTAACTTTGGAAACAGGTTACGCTAAATGAATTTAATTTGTGTTTTGATACAGAACGTTTAAACATGTTGTTATTTCTGGCACCAGGGCTGATGGCTATTAAATGAGAACATCTAAGAACATCAAAGGAACTGGACCTTTTATACTCTTCAGCACCCCCTTGGAGATGTTTATCTGGGCTGTTATCTGGATCCCATACAAGCATCGAACAATGTGCCAGTCTCACCAAGTTACTCTCTTTTCCCAAAAGTTCTGACGCATGCATTTCCTGCACAAATGTTCCATATTTTAGAGTTCACTACAAGTGCACAAATAGAAGTAGTTTGTACTAACAGACTTGACTGTAGATACTTGAAGTTTTTCTTCCATAAAGTATTTGAAATAGAAAAGAAAACTTCCTTCTGTTTGACTCAAACTAAGTTTCCAGATGTCAGGGTCAAAGGTTGGAGATAAAAGTATCAGGTTTTGGCCTAGTCTAACTAGACTCCAGACCCAAATGTGTGAGATCTTCCCTAGAGGGGGTTCCTTTTTGTGCTGGTTCATTTTTCTTCTTTAGCCTCTCCCAGTAAGAGGTCCCATTCCATGCTGCTGAATTATGATACTTCATCTCAATCGTTAAGACACTTAAAACTTGTATTTACTGTTTAACACTTGGCTGCAAGTCAAACCTTTAAAATATCTCTTTTTAAAACTTTTCCACTTTTGAAGGCTGTTAATTCTTTTCTTCCTGGGGCTTCAGTGTCCGTATGTGGGTCCTCTTGGCTGACATTACAAGACTCCTGCTCCAACTATGCCAACAGTGTGCACTAAAACAAGAGGCCTTACAATTTACACAGAGCCTCAGTAGATGTATAAAGGCTAGAGGATATTAGCCCTGCTCTCCCCTTGGCGTGTTCACTGCCTTTTTGGTTTGTTTCTTTCTGCCAGCAGCTGAAACTCCTTAACTACTTCAGAGAAAAATCTAAAATTGATGCACAAATTAACAGAAGAGCCTGAAAAGTGGTTGAGTCAAATACAAATGTACATATTAGGGTTTAATGCAATAAAATGATGGCTGTGAGGGCTAATTGTAGGAGTTACGGTTCAGGTCTAACCTATTTCTGGTCACAGGGTGAGTACTTTGCTAAACCCTGAAGGTTTGCATGTGTGAAGAAAGCACCCATCTGGTGAGAGAGGGGCTGTGGAGCCAAGAGACCTGGAGGCATTCTTCCTGCACTCCAGCTCCGTGGGGAAAAAAGGTACGGCTTGGTTACGGATCCTGACTTTGCTCATTCTCCTCCTCTGTGTTTCCTTAGGCATCTACATTCCCATGTGGTACACAAATGTGCCTGCTCCCCATGCCTTCCCCACGGTGCTGTCCTGTCTCCACTCATGGAAGCTTGCCAATTCTTCAACATTTGGCAAAGGCAGAACACGCTCTGAGAGGTGACCAGCATGGTGACATTCAGTGCATAGCTTGGACACACCAGTTTCTTAAAGGTGGCCTCAGAGATGGGATTTTACTCTGTTAAATCACTCCACTGATCTTTCACAGGTACTAGAGGAATAACGAATATAATCACTAAGGATAATTGAACTGGCACTTGCAAATGCAGACCTAAGGCAAGGAAGTAAAGTTGCATGCAGGAACCGAGAGGCATTATTTATACTGGAAGAGGGCTTCACCTCCAAGTGCCAATTTCTACCTTAGTGCAGGAAAGCAGTTCAGGATATCACAAAAAGTGGAGACAGAAAACACCTTTTAGGTTGCCAAGTTTAGTCCCCTGTGAATATTTGGTTTTCCCCATGTGTGTGGTGTGATGTTTTGTACTGTCTGGTTTGAACAATTCAGGCAATAGGAACTCGACTACTTCCCTTGGATGGGAATGTAACCAGCAGTTTGAAAGGCATTTGCTTTTGCTTTTTCTATGACAGGGCAATTAGGGAAGTCAGATGCCTGCTATGTTTGGAAACCCCTCGAGGAATGAGGTAGTAGGAGAGTCTGCAAGTTATGGTGGTGTGGAAAAAAGGCCTCTCTTTGTAAGCTGTCAAGGAGTTCTGTGCATGAGGGCAGTGGCACAGAAAGTCAAATGAACAGTGAAATCAGTGGAGGAAATGGCTGCTGACAGAACAAAACATTGAGAGAAACTTCATAAATGGCAGATCTAGTCTGAGTTCAGGTCAGTAATCACTAACAAGTTGGTGTAGTTGTAGAAATTGGACTTCCTGTAGATAGGGGACTGTCACAGTGGGACTATGATAAAGATGAGCTCAAAGAGACAGGGAAAAGCCAGACAGATAGGAATGAGAAAAATTTCCATAGTAAAATCCTGGGGTCAGGATGTGCTGGAGCCTTGCTGGTAGTAAAGCAGCAGTGGTTGTGGGCTGGGGCAGAGAAGAAAGTCTGGGCTGGATGAGATGCAGGAAAGAAGAAGGGTAGACAGTCTCACAATGAGGCAGGGCAATGTTTAATATACTGTGCATGCATTAAGGTTGGTAAACATGATTACTTTAAGTAATTATTTTAATGTTGCTAAAGCAGGGAAAAGAAAGTTCCCATCTGTTTGCTCTACTGCAAATGCATGCATTGTTCCTGTGTGTTATATATATATATATATTAGCATCATGATAATAATAATTTTCATGAAGGAGCCCACATTGTAGTGATTTTTGCAGCTGCTATTTTGTACTTTGCTTCTTTACAAACAGGTATTTTTTTTGCTTGGGATTACTTGTTTGCTTTGGTTTCAAGTGAAACAGGTTACCCTTGTTCACCTGTGGTCTTTTGACCAAATTCTGGTTTCCTTTCCGTTAGTCCAGTTATTCTGACTTGTTTTATCCCCTACCCACTCTGAAATAACAGAACTTCTTATCAGGTTGTTTTGGGGTTTTGTTGTCAGCTACTTATAGGCCAACTCTTTTTGGGCAAAATTCCCCCTTGACCGTTTCAAGCCCCTGAACTCAAATCCAGTGGAAGATCTCTTAAGTCAGGAATTATGTGAAGTCCACCAAAAACCCACATGGTTCCCTCCTTTTACTGGTCCACCAATAAACTCAGGAAGGAATCAATGAAGTAACCAGAAAGCTCATGAGAAACTCATGAATTAAGGCACGGTCCTTCTTGGCTCTCAACTGCAGAGCAGTTCAGTGAAATGCTACCACTGGTACTTTTTAACAAGTTTAAACTGCCTTTTAAACAAGTTAAGCCATATTTTATACCTTTCCAGTTAAGAGGTCAAAAATCATATGTTTCCAATAGTATTTTTAAAATTAACCCGGAGCTTTTGAAAATGTTAGCACTTGGTTCTTTCTGAGACCCATGTGACTTGAAACATTTTAGAATTCAATGTATTTTTTAAATTAGATTTCATAAACTCTGTCCCTTTACACATTTTTCTGTTCTAATACCTGCTTTCAGTCTGTTACTGAACACACCTGCAAGGAGTTTTATTCTTCTCATGCACCACAGTTTGAACAGTGATTTTAAAGAAAGCAGCCTCTGACAGCTACCTGACAATGAAGAGTGAATTGATGATATAATAAAAGTCATATTTTGAGTAAAAAGCCCTGAATTTATTGGGAATGCAAAAGCAAAACCACACAGCAGGTCAGAGAGAAGCTCAGTTATATGTATGGAAGGGTTTTGCAGGGCAGTTTGACAGGACCATGCCTGTGAGTAGCTGGGCCACGGGCAGCAAGAAATCAGGAGGAAAACCCACATGGTTTTCTGCAGAATCACTGCTGGTGCTGCTCTGGGAGAGGGCAAGAGAGTGAAGGAGAAAGCAGAGTGATGTGAGATGAGCACTGGCGAAGAAGCATTTGGATCTGTGAACAAAGAAGCCTCTTGCTGTTTGCTTCCTGCTCTGCTTGCTCTCTGATTGTCAGGGGCTGGAGGTGATTTACTGAACAGTCTGGACTTTGCATTTGGTATTTTGCAGTTACATTTAAAAAACCTGGCTTCAAGTGAGGCATTGTGCTGGGGTTTTTTTCCTAGCTAGGTTTGCATGCTGCAAAGAAAATATGTTATTGTTTCCTTTTCTCTCTCTTTTCCTTTTTGCCTCCACTGTTTTTAATGGAAGTTGCATCTGTAAAAACTTGATAGGAACTGGGATAGAATCACATACTGACAACAATGCAAGCAAAATATCTCAGTAATTGATATCAATAATTATTTATTTGTTGATATCACTAAATTCCATCTCATACATATATATTATATCCATACAGATGATTCATCCAAAATATACAAATGTCTCTGTGTGTGCAAGTGCACGTGTGCTTGTGTTAATAGCTACTTTTATTTTTCTTAAAGTGCCATCACAGAATTCAAGTTGTAAACTTCCCTGGACAGCAAAATAATTTTGACCCATCTGGAATGGGGTAATGATCTTTCCCTTCCTTTCATTCTTCTGTTCCACATTTTTAATGTACCTTTAAAGTACATTGAATACAACCAAATATAGCTGCTATAAGAGAGCCAATGAATACTTTCAAAGAAAAACTGCTGTTTGATCATCTCAAATGGAATGAAGGAGAAATACACTCAGTAAAGTCCTTCTGTAGATTTGTTTTTGTTTTTAAAGTGACATTTTTTTCAGTTTGTTTTCAAAGGAAAAGAACAAACTGTTCCAGATTTGGAAATAAATCATGAGGTCACTTGAAACCACAACAGAAAAATCCAACACAAAACCCCTCTCAACTTATCTCCTAAAGTGTTTTTCACAAACTGGACAAAATCAATTATATTTGAGACCATGATCATTCTGATTGTATGTTTTAATAGTGCTGTAAATGACCAGGAGTGATCATTTGATTACATTTGAAGAGGCTGTAGAGAGTTCATCCAGACTTCTGAAACATATTATTTAAAATAATTGGTCATGTATATCTGGAGTCTGGCTGTAGTTTTGCTGTTCTAACATTGGAACACCTCCATTGAGGTTAGCCAGCTAATTTAAATCTTGCATGTTTATTCACATGTTTATTATCTAATTTTTGGTGTCTTAGCCAATTTGTTGTAACTGTGGAATGACTGTGGAGGTGGCCAGAAGGTTGTCACTGACAGCAAATACTGTAATTGCTGTACAGTGCACAAAGGCATTCTTTACCCTATTGTTGTCATTGGACTGATTTTATAAAAACCCCTGAAGGGTATGGTCTTTTCAACTCCTTTGCTGCCACCTTCAGTTCTCCCACACTTATCCTTGTTCTTGGACAAATAGGAAATACACTTGGAACAACACAAACTTACTTAGGGAAGACATGGGCCATTAGATAAGAAGGTAGATCTACTGGTAGCATTTCCAGGATTTAAAATGTCTGTGAAGCAAAATATGAATTAAGTATAGGAAATAAACTCTACATCTAACAGAAAGGATTGAAAAAGAATTGCTCAGACTTTCTGCACAGCCTAGAATTTGGCCTGCATTCTCCATTATTGACACTGGCTTTGGCTGAACTGTAGGAGCTGAGTGAAGACACACAGACTTGATTGTTAGGCTTCAAGTGGCTTAAAATCCTCCAGTGGTTGTGTAAAGAAAAGAAAGCTTTTGTAGCTTCAACTATTCAGTGACTCTTATCAAATAATTGGTGCTACTTCTGTCTAGAAGCTTTTCTTCCTAAATTCCCATGAACTGTGGGCAAAATCCAGGGTTCTCTCCATTGAACATCAGTCAACACATCCATGGGCTTAAGATGTCACCTTGAGAACCTGACAGATATTAATAATTTCTTCAGTTGCTTTAGTCTCTCACCATAGCAGGAGTTCCAGGCCCCTTTCTCAGAGTTTAACCATTTGCCAGCCTCCTGGTAGAGTACAGTAAAAAAAAAAAAATCTTGTGAGTTTTTAAACATCGTGTTAGAAAATTTTGCTGGTATTTGTACATAAATCTTGGTCAGTGCAGCACAGATGGTTGTGTTTGCATGGGCTTTAAAGGGGGTTGGGGGTGGGGGTAAGTGTGTGGTGTGTGAGGGAGAGGAATTCAAAGAACCAGCAGCAATTCAGCCTCATCCCCAATATGATGCTGCAACCCCCTCAGTATCCAACAGTCTGTTAGTAAATCTATCCCCTAAGTACATGAACAAGTGTATATATTTCAGAAAACCAAATTAATTTTAAAATATTTTTCATACAAGTCAGATGAAGCCAATACAAGAAATAAAGTAGAATTGTATTTGTATCGGTATTTGTATCGTAACTATATTTCAAAGTAAATGGAACTAAGCCATTTCTCTTAATAATTCCCTTAATAATTCTGCTCAATAATATAGTGTGAGTATCAATGCATATAAACTCAATGAGTGACTCAAGGCTTGTGTAAATGGGCACTTTCCAGTCAGAGCTTTACAATAATTTTCATAATTTAAATATTTTCCCCTGACACTTAGTAATTTTAAATGTAGCCTTTAACTGAATTTTTAAATTAGTATGGGTTATACTTTAATTTCATTAATGATCCTGATAGTTTCTGAGTGATCCCATTATATTAATTCTTCTTTAACACTGAGTTATTTACTCTTTCTTTTGGTAATTTTCTCTGGATATTATTGTTCCTTAGTAATTTGCAGCATCTAGCTGATTTTGCAGATACATTAAGAAGCAAAAAGAAAATTAAATTGCTGCCCATTTTAGTCAAACAAAATGCTTTTACAGATTAGTCTGTAGCTAAAAGAAATGTGGAGGGAAAATTGTTGTGAAAACAAAAAAAAACCCCTTACTTATGATGAGTAAAGTCTACAGCTGCACATGAAAGCAAAGTGCTATAGCTACAGGTCTACATCTCACAAATGCTGAAATAAATTAATAATGTCTTAAATGTCTAAAATCTTAATGGCTTCTTAAACTGTTTATAAAAGGATCTCGACAGGTTTTATCCATGTTTACAATTTACCACCAGCTTGAATGTATAAAATAATGTAATTTTTAAAGGAAATACCATATAAGAAGCTTTTATATTTAAATTTTGGGGCAGTTTCAATGAGTCTGTAAATGCAGTTAAAGTTTTAAGCCCCTGTGATTCATAATGTGTATTCCTTTCAAAAGTAATTTATGTAAAACAACTCCAGATGCTAGATATCTTTATACATGTATTGTAGACAGAAAAAGGCTAACAGAAAAAAAAAAATTATAGTAATTTTACTAATTGAAAGAAGAAATTCGTCACGGTATGATGCTGCTTTCAGTAACACACACTTTACTAGCAACAGACTGGGCTGAGAATAAGAACCTTCTCTTTGCTGTGGAAAGGCATGGGGTGCTTTACATGGGGAAGATTCATAAAGACTGGGTGAAAGAGAAATTGATTTTGGGACAAATGCAGTTCAGTTGCACAGCTCTGCCAGCTCACACATCAGGTCTTCCCTGAGATTTGTTCCCCCAAGCAATTCCTCACCCCACACCAGCTGTGGCTTTGTTTGTGTGGCTGCCCCATTGGCCACCTACACATTCACATTTTTGCTGTCACCCCTGTTCCACATGGAAATGCAGCTGGTCTGTGACAGAGAGCAGGCAATAACTGCAGCCCAGTGTTGCTGTGGGGTGGAAAATACTATTTTTTGAATGATGAGAGTTTATTTACTCAAGGAGTCTGTCTTGTCCTTCACAGTCCAATTGCTGTGATGCTGATCAAAGCATTGGACTACAGGCTGAGAGGATGCCCAAAATGCAGCTGATAATGTCCTAACTTACATGATCTTCTAAAAATACAAGTATCTATAAAAATATAGCAGTAAAGGAGCATCCAGGGGTACAATACTAGCTTGCTGGCTTCTCTACTTGCATAGAGTTTTGAAATTTGTTATTGACAATAGAAGTGAAAATTACTCCATCTGTTAGGAGAAATGTTTACTCCTCTGTACCAGGAAGCTTGCATCTCTCTGCAGCTTATTGTCAGTTTTACTTTGTCAGTTTTACATCAAGCAGCAGGAAAAAGAAAGCATAAAAATCAAAATGAGCTGAAAAATACCTTTCAAGCTGATTTACGGAATAAGATATATTACTGAAAAAGATCTGCTTCCTTTGATGTTATCCAGCTCACCATACTGTGCATAGTTTATGGATATGAGAGGTAGGTGATTCTTGGAAAAATGCATGTTCTTCAAACAATAACAATTTGAACAGGTTAATTCTAAACCCTCTAAAAGTTAGTCTGAATATATTGTATATTGACAGTAAAACACAAAAAAGCAAATGGTCTAGGACATATCTAAACTTTGTGCTTGGGAATTTAGGCTGATAGTGCCACAGAAATTGAGATAACAGTTTGCAAAAGAGCTGAGAAAATTACCTTGAAAATCAGCTAAGGTCAAAGACCTACACACTTCAGGTTCTGACTTCTGCCAGAGGACTCCAGCTAGATGCCCAGTTTACCTGTAACACAACAAAACTGTTATTCTCAAGGAATCTAGAGCATTCAGAAAAAAACAATTTTCTGCTCCCTTATTGATTTACTTTTCATCTGTGGGTTTTTGGTGCATGTGGTTTCTTTTTAGGAAAAAAATAGCAGAGAGGAGAGTCTAAGTAGCCATCCTTCCTCTAGGATGAGGCTCACCTCTTCCCCTCCTGTTCAGTATCCTACTATCCTTCAAAGTGAAGGAGTGGTGCCTCTGAAGTCTTTGTCATTTAGCAGCTGTGGGAATTGAATTCATTTTGCCAGGTGTCATACACAACCCTTCTCATCCCAGCAGCTACAACCCCCTAATTGTCCAGGTCTGTTCCCACCCCAACACGCCTGAGGAAGGGCAGTCATCACCACTGAGACACAGTGTGACAGTGTCACCTGAGCTGTGGGACATCAGTGCACACCCAGGCTGTGATCTGACTCATTCAGGGTGTGGGATTCAGGCTTTTGCCATGCAGAGGTTGAATCCTGGTTTTGGAGGGAAGGGTGACCCTTCAGGCAGAGAGAAATGAGTCTGACTGAGCAGTGGACTGGACACTTGGGGAGCAGCACAATTAAGTGACCTGGAGTCTGCTGTCCCTGGCTCTTTTCCATAAAAGCACATAAATATAGTTAGACATATATAAGTGGATAATCACTTAATTCCTAAATAATGCCAGTAGCTAGGGGGTTTCAATGGGCATCACTTCAGTGCAGAAAGCAATGTAACTATCCTCTAAATCCTGAACAAACACAGTGGGACTAAAAGTGAGTGAGCTTTATTGTTCAAGTCCTTGAGGGAACTTTCAGCAGCTGCTATGTTTAGTGAGATTGGCATGTTGAATTTGTTCCACAGTATATCCTGTCATCTGTGGATCCTAAATTAATGCACTCACCTGTCCAGAGTGAAGGGACGAGCCTTAAGGTGTTTGTAGGGAACTTGCAGACAAAACACATCCGTGCTTACAGGGACTTGGAGAGATTTTCTGGGTTGCACTTCAGAGCTGGGTCCCCACATGCCACGAGCTGCAGGGGCATTCAGTTGCCTCCACACAGCAGGTTAGTTCCATGTTCTGCTGACCTGTCTGCTATTCCAGAAAATTCTGATATCTGTCTGTCCCATATCGTATCTGACATCTTCTGCCTCCTTTTCACTGCTAAATAGCTGAATATCAATTTATTACTTAATGCCTGAAAAAGCCATAGAAATCTTGATGCTGTGGTCTTTGAAGTCTTATTCTTGTCCAATGTTTTTCATTTCCAATGCTTGTCTTGCATGGGGGACATACAGATTGGAGCCAGAAACAGCAGAAGTCCTGAGAAAGCTGCAACTAAACTGAATAACATCTTCTGTTCCATGGTAACTTTTATCCTCCCCTTTCTGTTCTATTTTGTGTGTTAAGTCAATCCTGATAAGCAGTCAATAGTCACAAGTAGATTTAATTAATATTGATAAAATTAATTTCACAATTAGTGATTTTGGATTTCACATGTGCATGACCTTTTGCAGGATAAGACCATAACACAATGCACTTATCAGATCAAGGGGTTCTCTCCTGTTTGTGATTTGCTGCATAAATACTAGATGTCTCACCCATGTCCTTTTTTCTTAGCAATATTTTTTTAAAATAACTTATTATAGGACCTGTATATGGGTGTTACCTGATAGAATTAAATACATTTGATGACTCCATGTTGGAGGAGTTTTATAATGTTTGTTTGTTATAGATTTACACTGTCAGCTGCTAATACAGCATTTCCATATTTCATTGTGTGCAGCTCCTGTATGTGTGGAAAAAAATATCTTATGAAGTAAGCAATGTATTCTGACTGATATTTGAAAAAAAAAGAAAAGTCTGTGTTTTGGTTTTGATTGTTATTTTTGTGAGACGTCTCTAGAATCTGAAGTACATTTTGGATCTTGAGAGGTGCCTGAAATGCAGTGGGTATAAGAAGAATTACTGAGTTTTCAGCATTAGTCCTGTCTCAGGTTAGTTTATTATATTTGAAGTTTAGAATTTAAACAATATATTATCATATTTTGATGATTCCCACCGTAGAATGAAAAGAAAAAGTGATTAAAAACAAACATACACTTAAATTTTGGCAGATAAGTCCTTCTTAGTTAACACTTCACAGAAATTACTTGTATGTACTTGACAACAGCATACATTTTTCATAAATCTGATTCTTGTGTTCTCAGGGAAAATATAAGGAAAGAACAGCAAAAAGGAATATGACAAAGATGACATCTTGGCAAACTCACCAAACTTATTATCATCTACAGTAAAAACCTGGAATATCAACCAGGCATGTAACTTTAGGTCATTCTATGCTATTTTTTCTCTTGATTTTTAGACTGTGGCCAAATTTTACAATTTTTTCCCTTAAAATACATGAATAATGTAGTCCCTCCTATCTTCCCACTGAGCCTGTTAAATTCCTGTTACCTGTAACACAAATGATAGTAGCTGTCGGCCCTGGAAATGAGCCTGAAGGTTTTTCCATTTGACAGAAATACTGGTACTAGTGGTACTGCAACCTCCCTCTTCTGAATCACAGTACTCTCTGCTCTTAGTCTGTTTTATGTTATTAAATTCAGGTTGGTTTTGCTCCAATTTTTAAGACCCCCAACACTGGTTCCTCAATGGATGGTCACTCAGATCCCTTTCCTAAAATATATGATGTCCCTGTGTGTAATTAGTGCACTCAACATAATTTTGTTTTTCTCTGGGCTCATTTCCAAGTGAGACATTTCCCCAGTGGCTGTGGTGGTACCATGACCTCTGGTGCTGTGCTGGTGTCCAAGGGGCACTGCTACTGCCATTGGAATCACCACCAGTCACTGTGTCCTCATTGTGCCCAGAGGGAAAGATGCTGCTCTTAGAAACCTGTGCTCTGCTAAACTGACCAGAGAAATATCCTAGAATCCAGGGTGTGAGAGGAGGAACATCTTGGTTGTGACTCCTGAAGGAGAAAAGCCAGGTGTGCGGAAGGGTGTGGGTCCTGCCGTGTGCCAGAGCACACAGAACGTGGCACTGCTAAGCAGGCAAAAGGCTCATCATTCGCAGCCATGAGGAACATATCCTTCCTTCTCAGCTGGAAAAGCTCTTCATGTTTGCACCCTCCTCTTTTAATGATGTCCAGCTGTGGATTTAGGGGGCTTATTATATTATTATATGACATTTAACAGTTGTGCTATAAACAGCACTGTGTACCTTGCTTCAGAATGGTCTGAATCTTATAATGCATATTACACAGATAGCAAATCCTACACATCAGAAAACAATTTCCATTTATCTGTTGCATTTGGGTAATATCAGTTTTTGCTGAGTTTATCCTGTCTGTTGCCTAACTTTTTTTAGCACTAAATTTACATGTTATGTAGGCACTTCAAAACATCTCAATTTGTTTTGGTTTTGTTTTATTTAAAAGCTATTTCAGATTGCCCAGGCATATTTTTGTCCCATATCACCAGCAGGACTCTTAAGCTCAGAATATATTATTGTTTTCTTGATGTGTTATGTGTTATCTGACATCTGCTTTCTTTGTCATGCCAAATCCCCCAAGCAAAATTTTGAAAGACCTGAAAGATATTTTTAGTAAACATCTTCTGGCAATAATGCTTAATTTCATCACTACTCTTAAAAATTTTGTCGGCATGATAATTGTTTCAGAGTTTCCATACGGTCTCTCCATTGGCATTTAGGATTTTTTTTCTTTTTTACTACACACCTCATGTAGCCGATGCCATAACTTTTAGAAAGATAGTTATAAAAAGGTAATAATCTCTGTGATTTCCATTCCCTTCAGGCCAACCTCCTGAACAGAAGAAAAACTAAATTGTTGATGCATGAGAAAACAAATACAGTGCTTTTATATGTACTGTAGTTTGAGTTTTTCTCCACAGCACTCCCTTAAAAACACTATTGTGTAATTATCCTAATTACATGGTTGCTGTCTGGCCAGCAAAAGAAGAGTTCAACTAAATAAGCTTCATCAATTCTCTGAAGACTCCATTGGACTTTGGTACTATTTTCTCTGGTTTTGACCTTAACCTGGGACTGGAAGTTATGTGACGACAAAAATAGACTCAATGCTGAATACTCCAAATTTCCTGCACTAATAAATGTTGGTATGTTTGTGCTAAGACATGATTTTTTACAAAGCCAGCCTGAATTTCTTTCCAGTGGCTCAGTTTTTCCACTCATAAGCTGGGTTACTCACTGGTTTGAAATCTGTGGATGTCATGTGTGTGTAAAAGCAATCAAGCATCATTGTTCATGAGTTTATTTCAGGGTTTAAAGGGTGCCATCTTCTACAAGTCTTTGCTTGGAAGTTCTTAGCTGTGCAAGACTGTGGGAGCTGGTGTTTCCTTTTTTGATAACTCACTTCCTTCTCACCAAGGTGCTGTATGGATTTGAGGCTCACAGGTGGAGCTCTATGTCATTGAAGAGGATTCTCTGGTGTCTTCCTCTCACCAGGGCAGAGGAATACAGAGCTCTTGACTGCAGCCCCATTTCAGCCCACTGTGAGCAGTCCTGCTTCCAGATCCTGCTCTTATACAAGAAAGAACAGATGAGTTCAAAAAGGTGACAACACCTGCTGATTCATTTGCTTGTCTTTCATTTCATCTTCCCAGGAAATCTTGGCTGGCATCAGATGCTCCTTTTTTCTTTCTGTATGCTATGTTTTTAGCATGTCATAGACAGGAAAATAACTAAAAATGAATATTTGGGATGTAGCTGTGTGATCTTTGTGGTATAAGCAAAAGACCTGACCCTGTGCTTCAGGAGAACCTGCGTCTGTGAATATATGAAAGGCAGGGACAAGTGTGAGCCAATTCCTCTGTCTCTCAGCTGGGCACAAAAGTGTGAGCTCAGTACCATGCTGAAATGGCTTTGCTCTCAGAGTGTGGGCAGACCCTGCTCTGCTCCAAAGACACAGCAGAGACTTGCCTTGTAGTCTGAGGGGAAGACAAAAATCTATTAATGTAAATTAAACTTTCACATTTTTCCTTTCAAGCACACAAGAATTCAAAGACCTCCAGAATCCAGACTGTTCTGTTTTCTTCCAGAATATAATTTTTCACTTCTCTGGATTTCTATATCACTTTATCAAGAAATAAGCAGGGAGAAGACAGAAGTAAAAAGTTCAGGAGTGATATACTCATGAAAACCATATAGATAAATACAAGTAAAGCTGGACTGCCTCACTTTAAGTCAGCTTCTGAGCCTCACTGTCTCCTCAGGGAACTGTGGGCTGCAAAGTGAGAAGGGGCTGTGTGGGTATGTGTGTGCTGGAATCTGAGGTAGTGAGAAAAGAGAGATGCCTTGTTTAATAAACATATGCCAGAAGTGTGAAAGCTGCAGTAATTTGGTTTCTAAGCCCTACCCACATCTCCAATTCACAAATTGTCTCTTTCATATGGATATAGGCTTGACCTTACAGGCTTTTAGGCTCCAAGTGAACAGGGTCACTCAGGGCCCAAGCCACTGCTCAACCTCCCCCACACATACCCCAGTTATATCTTTTTACTATCTCTGCTGGACACCGCACCTTTCTGTAATTATAAATGTCTGCTTTCTGTCACTTCAAAGGTTTCCCAGCACTGGGAGTCCTTCTTCAAAGACTTTACATTGCTGAAGAACCTCTGTCATTGACAGGAGGTCTGTCTTTGAAGTTTTTCATGCCATTTATTGATTTCCCCTTTTTAGGATGTTCATATTAGAAAATATTTCACTGTGTTTGAAAATCTGTATATTTTTATGTTGTTGAGGGGTTATCACTTTGAAGAAACAACACAGTTGCAGCAGTGCCTCCATATGAAGAAATCTGATAGTGTATCTGCTCTATACTTTATGTTTCTTCAAGCTTTCATTTTAAGAAACTTCCTCTCTTTGTTTCTCTTCTAATTGTAGATCTCTTTTAAGTACTTAAGTCAGTGGGAAATTGTAGTCCCTATGTGAACAGGCCTAATCAAATGGTCCTATCCGTGCTAAAGACTTGTCATGTGCTTAATATCCTATTGATTCAGTGATGGAAAAAGTGAAAATAGTAACTTTAGTTTTAATAAATGAAAACAATGTATGTCTGTGTAAGCAACAGCTGTTTGGAAGTGTTGTTACACTGTTCCCATAAGTCTGAATTTTCTTATGTTTATATATAATAATACAGAATTCTACAATTTAAAACAGGAGGATGTTTTGGTTCCTTCCAAGTAACCTTCATTAACTCTTTGCTAAATTGCTAAAAGAGTTTGTGTGCACACCCACTGTCAGCTCACTGTAAAGTCACCTTCAGCAGAAACTGCTAGGAGAGCGATGTGAGCAGGCTGGGCACTGGCAAGTTCATGGCAGCTGCTCTGGAAATTCAGCTGAGGCAAATAATGAACACCTGATGGGTGGGAAGGTCTTCAATGCTTCAGCTATTTCCAAAGCACTCTCTGACTGTGTTCTAATGGGAAATTTTGATAGCTCACAATTTTGGTGACCAGTTACATTAATTTTTTAGAAGTATCTGACCACAGGGGTTTTTGTTTTGGTTTGGTTTTTTTTGTTTGGTTGGTTTTTTTTGTTTTGTTTTGTTTTGTTTGGTTTGGTTGGTTGTGTTTTTGTTTTTGGGTTTTTTGGTTGGTTTTTTTTTTTTTTTTTTGTGGGAGTGGTGCAGAGGGTTTTTCTGGTTTTTATTTTCCTTTTGGTTTATCTTGGATCCCTTTATTTATTTATTTATTTATTTATTTCAAGGGTGTAGGGTTTTGGGTTTTTTTAATATACCTAGGGAACCGTTGTCATTATCTGCCAAATGTCTCGGAAAATTAAGGAAGTTTGGAAATTTCAAAGGATAAATGCCTTAAACCAGCTGCCACTTTGCTCATTTCAACCTTTGACACTATGAAGAGTTTCAAGGAGTTGTCTTCTGAAAGTGTTTACCTTGTGAGGTGGCTTCCTGGGTACGGTAAGTTCACATTGCTCATATATTCTTAAGGGGAAACTTTTGACCTTGGATTACTTCAAAGATCTGCCAGATTCTCTCTCTCTCCCCCATTCCTGCCCCCCCATTTTGTCAGCTCTTCTGTCTTTGCACATAGGTTAATGCTGGCCTTTTGTTCTTTAGGATCAAAAGCTGGTATTGCCTTATTCCTTGCAGTTCCTTGTAGGCCATCATCTATTCTGACCCATGGAAAACCAATGAAAATAAATGCCTGGGGTATACACCCAACTGAATAGAACTTTCTTGAAGAGCCATAGTGTGTTTCAGAACAGAAAACTGCTTTCCCCTAGTGATAAAGTTGGCTCTAAATATGTTTAAAGGCTGACTTCCAGTGTGTCACTGGGCAAGATTGCAGTGGTTCACTTTGTCTCAGAGATTTGCTGCTCACACTGAGCTGATCTCTGCACGCACGAGAGATCTGACAGCTCTGTACTCAGCTCACGCTTGTGGGCTGGCCCTGCAGCACATGCACTGTGAACCTTTGTGCTGAGGAAGCATCAGCTCTGTTGTGCCTGTGCAGAGGACACTGGCAGTGCCATGGAGGTGTGGGTTACACATATGATTTGTGTTTAGCATCCTGCCTATCCCATGGTCTGTATTTCTGTGCTGTAGAGGCAAGCAATGCAGAGCAGGCATTGCCCTTGCCCCTAGACTTGTATCCATGTTTCCAGAAAACTACAGGCTTAGTCTGGCTGTGTGACACAGAAACTGATGACTGAATGACTAAAGTTGTAGCTTTACCCAAAACTCATTGCAAAAATGTATGTGGTGCCAAAACACTTAGAGCTGTCAGGTATATTTAAAAGAACACAGAGCTTTGAAAATGCAGAAAGATATGTTTATGACATGTACAATACCTGGGCAAAGAGCCAAATATTTCTTGCTTTTTTTTCCACAGTTTTAAAAGATGCATTTAAAGGTTGAATATGGAAAGAACCTCAGGGAAACTGACTGATGTGACAGTGGCATAGAGCACCCACATACAAGCATGTCATAAGGATAATGAAAACAAGCTTCAGTCAGAAACCCTGAAGTTAATGTCCTTACATTGCAGCAAATATGGTCCAAGTCTGTATTCCGTGGCTGCAACACTCCTATTTGGAGTCATGATACCACAGTCTCCCATTCCTTTTGTGATATGAACAAATTATAAAGTTACCAATGGATTTTCAGTTATGTGCAAGCCATGCTCCTTTACAATGATTGAAAGAAATTCTAAAGGTAGTTTGTAAAATATAAATCCTCTCCTGGAGATGGGCAATCTACAACAGGAACCATGTATCATCATGTTATTAGGATAAATTAATTCAGACTAAGAACCTGATGTTGCCTAGACTCAATAAATTTTACTTTTTACTTGGGTTGCACCAAGAGAATATCCCAACTTCTTGTTGGACAGGAGGTTACTGTTCACCACAGCTGCTTTAAGTGCTCCATATCTCCACAGGATTAATTCAGAAGCCTCTACTGAAACTACCTGCAAAGTTGCTGTTCATGACGTTATCCTGATTTCCAGCTCTGCCTTACTAAGATAACAGACTGACTTCGTTTGTAGCCATCTGGAGCTGACTTCTATTGTTCATATACCAGGTTGAGCTGACGCTGTGGCAGACGGGAAAAGAGCAACCTCTCATCTTGTACATGTTTGTCATGTTCCAGCTGAGACTTCCCTAACTACATTTTCCGAATATTATCCAAAAGAGTTTACCAATTTATGGAATTGTTACTGCTTTACTACTACTCTTCCTAATTAAAACTATCCATAATACTTGATAAGACCTCTACTCTTTTAGTGTCTCCATCTGGACCCAAAAGGATTCTTCCCCTTTCAATTAATTATCTGGGCTTGTGTAGTGCACAAGTGCTTGGTACTGCTGCACAAAAGAAATTATCAACTTTTCTGTGTCATTAATGTTTTGTTGAGCTTTGAGGATGCTAACTTTTAACAATGAAGGATATGTATGTAAATGAAATAATGTATTTTTCCTTCAAATGAGTTGCATTGATATTTCTTGAATTTAAAGAAAGAGGAAGAAAAAAAGTTTGGGATATATTATCTATCCCATATGTTTACAGCTTTCATAGAGTAATTATATAAAGTATGGCTGCTTGTAGTGCTCTTCTCTGTGCATCATTAATGTGATACTCCTTGTCACTAGATTTAAACTGTAGCATTGTAAGACAAACATCCCCCTTCAGCTGTCTCCATTATACTGCATACTATTATAAAATGAAAGGGGCATGTTGTACTTTATCTCTTTGTATAATATAAAAATAATGACGAGGATAATTATCAAGGCTGTAGTGCAATTTCATGGCATTGCTGTCAGTTACAAACTGCTTGAGCTGCATTCCTTTGGTATAAAATGTCAAGAAAACCCCATGATTGAAATATAGTAATCTAATTAATTTCCCTCTATTATTACTTTCATAGGCTGTGTCTGTGCAGAACACTTGCTGATGGTTAATAAAAAGAGAATGAAATGTAGACAGTCCAGTTTTAGCTTTTAAGTTCTGAGTATCTTTCCATGCCAACCCTTCATTGTGATGATAAACACAAATTAGCAGACTTAAAAAAAAATCTGAAATTTTGTCTGGCATTCTGTGAAGAGCCTTTGCTGAGTGTCTGTTTTATCATCTCTTTCTTCACTGGTTCAGTTCAAAGCTGAATGTTTGTATTTGAAACCTTACCTGTCTCGCCAGTTTCTTGAACAGTTTCTGCCATAGCCATAGGGTACCATGTAGTCTGAAGCCCTCTTCCTTCTTTATACTGCTGACCTTAATGCTTTTCAACTTTTTGTAATCCTAGGGATGTCACTGGGCCTATAGATACCAGTAGGAACAATGCTGTTTGTATGACTTGAATTTTACTCACTGAAATTGCATTAGGAAAAATACAGAGAGATATCTCCACCCGGATTTATCACTTTATTTTGTTTTTAACATTCAAAAGCAGGCAGATTAGATGCTGCCAGTGAGTGGTAGCTAGCTCCAGCCTGAAGGTGAGCACTGGCTTCTGCATAAATATCTTGCTATTAAGAAACACCAGAGCAGTCTGTGCAAATTTATGCAAAGGACTGAGAACATGGACACCATAAAAGTAGAAACTAGAAGATAGGTTGCAGTTTTTATTTGGAGGGGGGAAAAAACTGAGGGTAACCCTCATCTTTTAAACTGATAGAACCCTTCCTAGTTTTGTCATAGACCAGTTGTTCTTATGAAATTTCTTGCCATTTTGAATTACTTGGTTTTAAGAGAAATCACAGTTTTTAAAACCCCTGAAAAAGTTCATTAGCATTGACAAGTTCTGCTTTGCACAGATGACACTGCCTCCTGCAGGCTAAGCTAGAAGTACCAAATATAATTATGGCAGACCATAAATAATGAATATACCTATCAAGGCTTTGCAAGATTGCTTGTGATGTGAACATAAAACATTCTGAGAATGGCAGAGGCACTTATTTGGTATCAGCTGTTTAATTATCTGATTTATAGAGAGGGAGTTGAACCTGGGCTTGGGCCATGCAGGACATTGCTTAATTCTGGAGGTTGGTGCCTGGGTGGGTTTAGGTTCTCTGGGATAGACCTCTGTGCAAAGAAATCAAATGCTGGTTTTGTTCCTTCACTGCTGCTGCTGCTGTGCTGTAAATCCTCTGGGTTCTTCTGAAATCACTGAAAGAGCCAGCTGTGTACCTAGAGTGGTTGGCAGCATGGCAGGGAGCTGCTGCCAGGTATTCCTGGTACGTTTGGCAGCTCAAATGAGGAATGAGTTAATATCTTTTTCCAGGTCTCAGTGCTGCATTTAAGCAGAACCCTGCACTGGAGGGAGTCACATCCCTTCAGTGATATTGCCTCAAGGACTCATGTCTCGAAATGCAGAAGCCCTACTGGGTGTCCTGGCAGCCCAAAGTAGTTGTCACTCTGCTGCTCCACTTCAGGGGATGAAAAATCTTTCTGTTTATATTTTCAGCCAGTTCTAGTAGCCAAAACATTGGGTGAATTTCAGCCACGGTCCTGCTTTTCCACCCTTCTGCCCTGCATTTATGTACCACAGTAGAAGGACATAACAATGGATCCTGTTCCCTTCCTTTTCTTTGATGGTATATATGTAAATCTGTGGGACATCTGGATGTCAGCTGGTCTTCAATTTGGACTGTGCAAAGAATAGTGAAAAGCATTCAATATCAATTGCCAGAATGTAATTTTACAAGGTCATTTTCTTGCTAGGTCTATAAATGAAAATGGAAGTGTGTAAATATCCATGTTATTTCCTTTTTATTTCACATGTGGTACACTTAGTCCAATGACTGGAAGGAACCAGAGGAATTTGTTTCAGAGGAAAGTAAAATTACTCTATCATCAATAGTTAGACAATAAACTGAACTCTGAGAATTTTTTTCTCTGACATTCAGGAGACAGAACTGAGATTCTCATAGGAAGCTGGTTTCTTTCTCAAACCTCCTATTGTCACAGTCTACTGGTGTCTTCATGTTGCATCTGTTGAGTTCAACAAACATTTCAAAACAGATTGTGAGACAGTTACTAGTTCCGTACAGGACAAATGCTTCTCTTGGTTAAACTAGTGAATGTCTGGAGTCACCACATTGTAGTTGCTTGAGTTACTATGTTTGAAGACACTGCTTACACTTGAGTGGTGGAAAAAAATTTAAAAGCCCCTAATTGCAAAAAGGAAATCTGAAGACTTTTTAAATCTCAGGCAGAGAGCTGGGATTTGGTAAGAAACTCAAAAAGGAAAGGAGTCCATCTTGTAAATAGAGATTAGGGTCTGTTTTGACAGTGCATTTGGAAATTCACTGTATAGCCCATCATAAAACAAATCCCCAAATCAGTGAGGTTATATTGAATGATTCCCTGATTTGAGCATGGTATGGTGTTTGCAAATGACTGTTCTGTGTATTGTGCTTTGCCAAGCTCATTTTGTATGATCTTCAGTGTGTTAAAGGCTTAAAGTGCTTGGTCATTATTTTTATCTCAGGGAGTCTGTGGATTTTACGATCTGCATTCCCCTTATGAACTCTCCAAGTCTAATTTCTTTGCTTACCTTCAACTGAGGCATTTCATAGTTATACAAATATGTGTTTATCTCTTTCTCTGCTTGAGGCTGTTCTAAACTGCCAGGATCTCATGGAGGGCTAGTTTCAGTAATGTGAATGCATCTGCAAAGGTGGCAAGGGATGGAACAGAGGAAGCATTCTGTAATGCTTTGGGGAGCGAAGAGAATACCAGTGAAAAACAGGGACAGGAATGTCACAAAAGCCAAAGATGCCATGTACTTCTGACAAATTCAGCCCAAATTTCTATACAGACTCCCTGTTGTCCTGGCATGGAAAGCTGGTTATTTGC
The DNA here is from genome assembly GCF_017590055.1 of Onychostruthus taczanowskii. NCBI lineage: Eukaryota > Metazoa > Chordata > Aves > Passeriformes > Passeridae > Onychostruthus > Onychostruthus taczanowskii. The sequence goes on from NW_024502014.1 coordinate 1,093,654, forward strand.
AGGACTTGCTCTGTGTAGGCAATTTATCATAAAAGTCACTGTCCAAACAGCTCTCTTGAATCTATTTCAGTTTCTTCTGATCTCGGCTTACACAGTGATTCTCTTTGTGGGTTTGCTTTGCAGTTCTCTATTTCACTGATTCTATTTTCCTTTTTTCCCTGAAATTGGGTGCTTTTTCTTTCAGGTGCCATTAAATGTCTTTCCTTGAGAATGTTGGCTGCTTTCAATGTGCCGTTGGATCCAATAGCTGATACCCTAGCTCACCATCTGGCATTTGATTTTTTCCTGCCCTTGTGTTCATGAAAGAATAGTTTGTCAAAAATGAATATAAAAAGAAAGGATTTGATGTGTTATGGAGAGCTTTTCTGGAATCTCTATGTGAGCAACTGGCAAGACAGCTGATCTGGTTTTGTTTATATTGTTTTGGAACAATCTCTAAGTATCATTTAGTTCTCTTATTTACTTAGGACCAGTTTTGGCATGTAAATAATCCCATTAAACTCAGTGATACAATTAAAATAGGTGAATAATATTTGGCTTTAGATTACTAGGTGCTCAAATGAGTAAGAAATAAGGAGTAGCAGTTAGGAGCAGGTTTTCCCTCTCTTTCATGCATATATATAACAAAGAATACAGAAATTAAATAGAAATAAAATGCTTCCTCTTGGTGCTCCAGAAGGGTCCAGTGGAGTTATTTATAATGTAAAACCAAGTCAGTACTTCATTCTGGAACCTTTGCTAGTTTGGATTTTTGTCTTTGTTGTTTGGGATGCAGTGGTCAGTAAACAAGCTAAAACTTGCAGTCTCCATGACCTAGATTAAAGAAGCAATTTCAAAGACAGAGCCAAAGTTTGAATACAAAGGTCAGTACAGATAAGGAAGAAAGAGCATTATCACGCAGCTTTCATTTGGAAATTATTGGTGTGTTGGAAAATAAATGAGAATGATCCAATACTCAAGCAACAGGATGGTCCAAATTGTCCAAACATTTGAATTTTTGCCATACCTTCATACAGTGATAGAGCTCATATCCAGGGCTGTATTCATTCTTTAATCATTATGACAATCAGACCAAGAAACCTGATATGAAACTTCCTCACAAGAATGACTCAAAAAGCAGAGCACTAGGTGTAGGATAGCTGCAGATGAAGAAGGATGTCTCTCATTTTAATGCTAAACATGTTGCTTCTCTCACCAGCCTCACTCGGCTGTATTGCCTGTGCTGCTATGCTAGAGTTGCTCTTAATAAACACAAAAAAATTAGACCCTTGCCTGTAAAATCTGAGATGACTGTAAAACTTCTTTGCTATTTCTTCATAGCATTTCCATTCTGATTATAATAAAAAAATTTGAAGATAGAAGAATGTTGAGGGGTGTTTTTTTGTCCCAAATGGTTTGAAACCATTACAAAATACAAGGCTGGAGTCTGGTATTGCTGCAGTCCAGGTAAAACAGCAGGAGCTATTGTAATAGAGTGAGAAGGATTCAATAAATCTGAAACTGTTACAGCAGCAGTGGGGTACTTTCAACATAATTCCCTATTTCTTTGGGAACAATTTTGTAATTGAAAGTATTTATTTACAAAGTAACAGAGAAAAGTAAAAAAGTGGTAGTGTTTTCAGTTCTTAACTAGTAATCATTATCTAGTTCAATTCAGGGTAGAACAGCTACAGTAGCACATGTGAAACACAAGATAATAAAAGAGTTTGAGCTGAGAATACTGAACATCTTGTATTTCTAATTGCATCCATCTCATAAATGAACAGAAACTTTAATTGACAAAAAACTTATTACAAGAATCTCAAAAAGCTGTCTTATGAGCCTTAAATAGGCAAATGTTATTTGTAATAAATCAGATTCATGCTATTAGATTGCTAAAGTGAAAATAAATCCATCAGCAGAGCTTTCTGTAGCTACAGATGTAGCCCATGTCAACATTTTCTTCTGTTAAGGAGCATTTTAATGAGAATTTTCTTATGCTGAATTCTGTTTAAGATAGAAGTCAATGTACGTCAATCCTTCTTAGAATATTACAGAAAGAAATTTTAGTAGTAAATTTGGAGCAATTATTGGTTAACAATATATCTTGGCTTAAATAAACTTCAAGATCAAAGGCTGAAGGATTTATAGCAAAATAATACTAGGGCAGGATTGGATACTTCAAGATAATGAACATCTTTTGAGAAATATTAGAAGACTTCCTAAACCCTAGCCAAACACAGGAGAGATTGGTAAGTGCTATGCAAATCATATCCCATGACTATTGCAAATGTCACTGAGAATACATGCTAAACAATACCACTTATTTTGAAACATATCCCAATTTGATTTTGATTTCTCTCTAGAGTGAAAAAGGCAGAGGTTGAATGGTAGGACAGTGTCACCCATATGAAATATGGAAGTGAAAAAGAACTGGAAAATTTATATTTATTGCATGTAAATACTTTGTATGCAGTTTCACAAGAAGTAGGGTATTACACAGCCTTGCTATCTGACCATTACAGTTCTCAAATATGGGACCAAATCCTGTGTGGGGTAGGATTTGGGGGAACCTATTTCACTATTTTATTCTGCCATTTCCTGAGCAAAAAGGAGGGAACAAGTTTTTCCGATAAGGTTATACTTCCCTTGAGAAAATGGAAAGATTTTTTAAAAAGCAACCAAACAAAAAGTATGTCAGAAACAGACAGAAATAGAGATTTGATTCTGTCAGAAAGGAGTGCAGTAGAAGACTAGAGAATTGGTACTCTCCTTCCAGTTTAGGAAGATCTGAAACCACCATTTCCATCCGTCATTTTAAAAGGTTTTTAACAGTGTGGTAGGGTCACTGTCTAGGCATATCTGTCTTTAGTTCAATTGCAGTTCATCACAAAAAACTGTGAGATCAGTGGTGTTTCTAAACACACAGTGTGGATAAAGCTACCCCATCAAATTAGCTAATTACACTATGTGCTTATCCAATTTCAGCATTTCACACTTTGCAAAAGAGTGGGGAAAGTCTCCTCTACCATGTCAGCCTCTACTCACTACAATCCTTAAATCCAGTCCAATAAGCATGGAGGCAAATGTGACTAAAATAATTTTATAAAGGAAAAGCTCTTAAAAGAAGAGCTTACTCATTGTCATACAGCTGAATCCTGTTTACACAACAACTCTACATGTTCAATTACTTTAAGAAAACCATCCTGAGCAAATGTGAGAGTTGGAACTTGTCTATAGTTTGATTTGCTCCTGGAGTCTGGGGTGCAGCTATTCCCACTGCACGGATTATGGCCTTTTTACACATGGAAATTGAGCAGAGGAGCACAAGTAATTTCACAATAGCTCCCCTTGTGGACAAATTGTTTTGGAATAAAAGATACTTTAGTCTGGAATAATTAGTGCAGCAATTATTCTAGAACAGAATAAGTGCACTAATTATTCCTACAGTGTCTACACAGGGACAAACAGAAAGCTATTGAAGAATGGCTTATTCTGCAATAGCTATTTTGGCCAATTTCCTCATATAGGCAAATCCTATTGGTGTTGTCAGCAGGTAATGAGCGTATAGATGGAGAATGTGGATGGATTGCATTAATGATCTCTTCCCATTAGTGTTTCTTTGTGCTTCACTTTTGTGTGTTTGCAGAGTTAATTGCTTAAAACTCCCTCTTAAGTCAGACACATTTCTAATCCTAACTTCTCAGTTCTTAACAGAGACCCTTCAAACTCTTTTGTGGGTGATCCACCACCAGCCAGCTGAGCAAATCCATGCTCATATCTGACTGTAAATTTGTTGATTTTCACTGAAATGTATTTGTTTTTCTGGTAGGTGTAAAAGTTTGTGCTGTGTTAAAGACCATTTATGCATTTTCCCCCAGGACTGCTTTGCAAAATAGTTTTGCAATCATTTGAAAAGCCACTGGAAAATTCACCCTTGTGATTACTGTTTAAAGGAGACAGAAGAACCACCTGTATGGAGAGCTGAGGGAGCTACTGGTGAAAGGGTCAGAAAAATGTCCTGTAGATTCCAAACTATATTTCTCCCTTATAGTAAAACAACATTTAATATTCACGCAACACTTCATTATCTTAATTTCTGAACTAAACATGTTTTCACACAGGTCACATAACCATCAGTATCAATATTCATGTCTTTGGCTCAATCTGCATGAGTATGTTTGGAAGTGCATATTTTCCTGGAAGAATGAGATGTTCCTCCACTGGCATGTGACATTCAGGGCACAGCTCTCACTTGTTCTCTTGCCAAAATAGAGAAATGCTTTGGTGGGACAGGAAGGAAAGGGGATTCACCTACTGATATCAGGGACTCACCAGGCACACAGAGAAGCTAGTATTTACCTTCAAACTGAAAATAAAGACAGTTTTAGGGTAAGTTTTCAAAAATTTCACCTATTTGAGCACCTAGTTTGAGCCTTTTTAAGATCCTATCAAACTCTACCTGTAGGAAAGGACAGACAAATAATTACTATCCATTTAAAAAGGAATTAGCAGGCAAATGCAGCAGACTTTGTCTAAGCTCTGTATGGGTTCTGTTTATGTTATTGTAGAAACTGTAGCCTAAGTGTAGAAGTGGAAGGAAAATAAACTCCACCTTTCCATTCTCATGCTAACTTACTGTATAAACTCAGGCAGCTCATCCAGCCTTTTGGGGTCCTATGTGCAGTGGGCTAAAGACAGAGCCCCTAGCTGAAGCATTGCATTATAAAGGGTTTAATAGATTTACAATCAAATTTCTTATGGGGAAGTCTAGCCCTTTAAAGCAGGGAAGTTGCAATATGAGATGAGTGAGAAGCAGAGTGGATTGTGCTATAAAACGTGAGACCTGTATTCAATCTATGCAGGTGGGTTAATGCTTATTTCATTACAAAAAGCTGTTTGAAAAGTACTATTATTAAGACCCATGAGAAGATAGTTTGAAAGATAGGGATGTATCTGTTCCTCCAGAGAATATGGCTTTTAAAAACGCTTCCCTCAATGACTAAATTTCCCTACTCAATTGAGTACTACATTCCCGGTTAAAATCAGGTTCACTGTTCATAACCTTTTTTTCCAATACTGTGTCGTAAAACTGTAATTTAGGTGATGCTAGCTTGCAAACCTGAGTTTAGCAATGTGCCCGTACTATGATTTCAATAGAGCAAATTCATCTCTGGTGAAGTGCAGCCTCTCAAATGAGACGGTAGGTGATAATACTTAGAAATCTGTTTTCATGTTAAGAGAGGGGGCCATAGGAGAAGAAATTTCTTTGTCCCTCTGTTATTATGCAGTTCTGCTTCTCTTTCCTTGGTGAAGTAATGGTGCAATAGGATGCAGATGGGTCCATAACTGGAAACATTCTAAAAATACCCTAAAATTCCAGTGCCAAGCATAAGGAAAAATAAGAAAAAAAGGAAATAAGGAAAAAATATCTTATTTCTCTTCATTAAGAAGTAGAGAAATGAGCTGTTTAGTTCAAAAGCAATTCTGGTAAGAGAAAACTATTATTTTATTACTCTGATGATCTGTATAAAACTATAGGCATATATACTCTACTATAGGACTATAATGTCTTAAGGACACAATGCCACTTTGCCACTAAAACCTCAAGATACTTGACATGTTTGCAGCTGCAAAAATGCTTGTTGTTTGTCCAGCTGAAGTAACATTGTGAAATACAGCAAACCAACAGGTTCTCTGGCGAGATGCCTCTTCTGATTTGAAATGGCAAACAAAAATTCAAATATGTGAAGATTGGTTTGTACTGCAACCACATTTTAAGGACCTGGTCTGATCTTTGGTACTCTATTTCCATCCAAATCTTTTATGCTGCTCAAGGAACAATATCTTTCTGTATTTTTGTCATTACATGCACCCAAACTCAGACTAGGCAAGTGCATAGGTTTAGAGTTTTTCTGTAGAATCTCACTGAGTGAGATGGAAAAATCTCGCAGTTCTCTGTGCAGTCAGATATATCAGGAATTTTCAAGGTTGGGATCCTCTCTATGTTGGGGACAGCTCTGACAGAAGAGGGAGTTAAGTTTACTCTTCTCCTCTAGGAGTTTGCCATATGCAATTTTATGTCTCAAAGTATTCTAGATGCCGTAAGTTAATCCAGGTATTAAAAGATTAAAGATAGGAGTGTTTAGATGGCAGTACAGAAGAAACAAGGGAACAGAAGGTGGCTGACAGGAGGAGGAAGGAAAAGATGCATCCTCATTATTTATAATGAAGAGAAAAACTGCAAATTTAACCAAGTGTTTCCGATCCCATGTGTTCTTTTTTTATTGCTCTCTAAGTGCAAAAAAATGTTTATAGTTGGGTCCCCAGCTGGAACATTATTTAAGATCTCAGAGAAGAGATGAGGGTTGGACCCCACGATATTCATAGGTGTGAAGCTCTCTTCACACATGCCTCATAGGGGTGAAGCCCTAGCAAGGAGTCATGGGAATGTTTTCCCACTCCCCTTTCTGGTAACATTACACATTTTTATACAATCAGGCCTTAGGGTGCCCCAGATTCCTCCTTCGTGATGCTGCTGAGCTCAGCAGCGCTGTTTTGTTCTGCAGGAGTTTTAACTTGCAGAGAGGGAGGCTGCAGAACAGAAAAAAAAAAAGTGACTTAGAGCATCATGAGCCTTGTGGGAAACTTCTTTCCAAAGAGCTGTGAATGATCAAAAGATCAGAAGTTTGCTTTACCTACCTAATGATCTGTAGAGTCTGGAACAACAGAAGAGATGAGAATTTCTGCAGAACAGAAATTTTTATTTGAAGTGATAAAACTCTGGATGTGTTTTCTTTACTGTGGGCAGCACTGGTGGGCATTCCAGTGTTGCCTTTCTTTGAATTTATAACATTTATACTAGCTTGTAAAATAACTATCAGTTATGGAAATAAAGCAATGGGGAAGCTGTTTTTCTGTTTGGAGGGGTTTTTGTTTGTTAGGGGGTTTTGTGTGTGTGTGTCTTTAGGAAGAAAGGAAAAGGAAAAATCTATTCTGGCATGAGCAGAGACAAGTCATGTTATGCAGCTCAGGGAACATGGACCTTATCCAATTTATGTAATGAACTCAGAAGTTGTTTTGGTTTTAACAAACCTAAAAACTTAAAGCAAGACAGGGCCAGACTTTCATAAATTATTTTCTTATTTTCACTGAGATTCTCAAGATCTTTGTGAAAAACTTATTAACCAGACATAATTCTGGCTGAAAGCTTGTATAGACTTGGCTAGTCAATAATATGGTTTCACTAGAGATCCCATTACCTGAACCTAGCAATATCAAAATGAGGGAGAAAAAAAAATTGAACACATTTAGTGTGACATGGTGAGTATGATTTGACTCCTCCCAGCCTATGAACTCAGTTGCTGCTGTGCCACTGTAGGTCCACCTCTGGTGAAATGAAGCTGCCCTGTTGAGTTCCAGTGTCCTGCACCCTGTGCCACCATGCCCGGAATGCAAACAGTGCACAGGCAGGAGGAAGAACTGCACACCTGGAGGTCAAAGACTCTGCCTCTGTCAGGGTCACCAGAACAAAACCGTGTGGTCACAAGTGTGTGATTTTTCTGTCTCTGAGACTCACTTTCCCAACCTATACAATGAGAAATATGCAGAGCATGTTCAGGACAGCTGCAGTAGCTGCTTCCTCTCAGCTATTCCTTAAGGTCAGCTAGAACCTGACTTAGGAACAGCCCCAGTGCAGTTCAGGGCAGAGGCAAGCAGACAGCCTTAAACCATGTCCAGCATTTTTAGCAGAGCAGCAGTAGTGCTGGAAGTTAATCCCTCTGACTCTGCCCTGTTATAGTCTGGGAAGTACCACAGCTCAGATGACAACCTGATAGGGGATATTTTTTCCCATAACTCTTTGCACTGCATGGAAATATACTCTGGGAATATTTATTTATATGCACGTCACTGGAACTTGTCACTCACAAGGTGAGACAGTATCAGGAAGGCTGAGAAAATCTGACCTGATACAAACTGGTGGTCTTAATGCATCCCAGTGCTTTACTAAATATTTCTTAATACAAAGATTGGGTCTCTTTGAGTTACATTTGGATCATTTAAATTCATAGCTTTGGGTCAGACCTATGAACAATTCTCTTTGTGTTTAGGAAAATTCTTTTTTTTTTTTTTTGTATTTTTAGGGCAGCATTTCTAGATCATTATCCAAACTAAAGGGACAGATTCAGTCCCTTTAGTTTGGATAATAACAATTTAGATTGCATTGGTTTAGACTTAGAAGGACTGTCAAAGATGGTGCAGTTGTTCCAGTTTTGCACTGGTGCAAACATGTGCTGAAGTCAGCTCATAAACAACTTAGTGTGATATTCTCTGAAGAATCCATTGGTACAATAGTCTGCATCTACACTAGGAACCTTGGCCACATCCCAGCTCCTCACTGGAGCAAGACCTTGGTACTTGCTGTCCTTTCTTCCCTCCTTTTCCTTGGACAGGAAAGCTGGAGAATGTGTGCTGGATGGAGCTGAGGCACATTTCGACAGCTGCCTGGTTTGATGAAGAAACACTGAAGACCTCAGGGCACAGGATGGCACACAATGGCACACGCTCAGAAATGTAGCCATACAATGACAGCTTGTGGTAAAACTTTGTGTGAAGTGTCTGGTTTATGAAGTGCAGACAGCTTGGCTATTGTGCTGCTTTTAAAGCCTTGTAGCACATGCAGCAACTGGAAAACATCAGCTCTGTGAAAGAGTGAAGGTGGGAGAGGGAACTGGCCCACCCAAGCTCTGACCTTCCTTTCTGAGCTTTCATGTGGCAACAATTCCTTGGTGGCTGGTAATTTCCTACAGAAGATTCCTCACCTGCTGTCACCTTATCCAGGGAACAAGTAGTGCCTTTGGGTATAACTGACCATGCCAAGCAGTGCAGGTTCAGTGCAATTACAGATAAAACTTGGAAATAAACATTTAGAAAGCTACTAATTAAACTCATAACCTTATGTCGAGTATAGAACTGTAGATGTGTGCATAACAATGTTTTTTAGGTTGCTTGACTTTTCCAGCAGTCAAGGACCAGTCGAATACAGATCATGCAGAGGGTTGAGCAGCTGGTTGTGCAGCAAGATTACCTTGGCAAGTTATGGGGAAAGAAAAATGAACACATAATGGTGAAAAGCTAGAAAAGAGTTTGGCTGTGATACAGCAGGAGGCTGCTCCTCCTGACTTTGAAAACAAAAGTGAGGCTAACTCCACTTCTGCAGTCCCAAGGCTGGAAAATGGATGAGTCTGTATTTCAAATTATTTCCCCCATGATGTCATGTCTTGATTTCTCTTCTCACCACTTAAATATATTTTAGGGAGAATACAACTGCTCTGATGTGTTTCACTTGCCCAGTATTGAATAATCTTCCAAAGACTTTCAACTTTCTTAATGTTTCCTCAAAACATCTCCTGATTTCAAAGGCCCACTAAATCCAGATCAGTGCAGGGTAGGCTGAGATAGGAATGAGTTTCACACTAAATGCAAAATGTTTGTCCTAAGTGCAGATGATTCCTGCTAAACGTCATGAAAACCTTTAGTAAACCATGCTTTTATGCCATAGGCATGAACAAAAGCACACTGAAGCTTCATTTGTGGCAAAGCATTTGTTTCTTGAAAATGGAGATAGTCTGTTTTTGAAAGAGAGCACAATGCTGCACCAGCTTGGGAGAGGCTCTTGCCCTCTCACTTTCATGCTCATTAGAGAAGTGGGGTGTTTCTTGTGTGAGTGTAATAACCTGACTGGAAATGACAGATTCTTTTTCTTCTGATGTTCACATTCTCCTGAATCTGAGGGGTCACCTGAAGTACTTAATGAAATACAACTGCTTCATCAGAGAGGGAGACTTCCATAAATGTGAGGAAAGGGAAGACATTTATTGTATTTACCTATTAAATCCTTATATGTTGTGCATAAGACAAAGCTTTGTAAATGTAGGGAATGCATCATTTCAACAGCAAAATGTCCTAATTATTTTGGCATCCTCAAGGTGTGTTTTATGAAGGTGGATATTTTTCCAGGTCTTAACTGTCTTTGGTTTAATTCCAGGAGACACACAGTCTGTGTCTTTTTGAATTTCAGTGTTACTTTTTCCTTTTCATAGCCAACTTTTTTTCTGTTTCTGAAATGTGTAGCTTGGAAACGAGGTCCTTTTAATGAAGCTTTTGAGTCTCACAAAATATGATTAATCTGATTAGTGGTTCAGACTCTTTTTATGCTTACATTAACTAACACAAAGAGCCCCCCTACAGGTTAAAGTTTAAATGTGGATTACCAGATAAAGCTAGTCCTGACGAGGTTTCTATGGTGCAAGGAAAAATTGAATTTGCCTTTCACCTCATTTCAGCCTTTGTCATCCTGGTTTTTGCCCTTCTCCCTCATTCACAGTGAGGATATTAATTTTGCAGTAAAATCTTTAAGCAATTATGCAGATAGCTTGGAAAAAGCAACATACAAACACACTATGAAAAGCTTAACTGAGAAATGGACCCCAGATATTCATTAAAACCAGATGGTAACATTCCTAGCAGCATAACTTTGGATGTTTGGACTAAATTTGTGTTAACATGTTACAACCAGACAACAAAAATGAACCAGTGTCATGACTGTATGTATGCTTGTATCATGCTTTATCTTTACAAAGTAGTGAGGTATAGTACCTACTCTGTGAATGTCCTTTTTGATAAACAGCTAAGAAAGGCTATCCTTTCACACACAAACACATCCATCTTTAGATAGCATTCCTCTGTGGGAGGCTTGCCTTCAATTTAACAGATAATGAACTTCTTCAGATGAATCAGAAAATTGATAGTGAAATGAAGTTTAGTATTTTGCAGTGCAGCATCTACCAATACAAGGATGTTTATAGTTTCAAAATGTGGTTTATTAAAAATACTCATTTTTAGAAAAATTTCTCATCAGTCTAGTAACCCTAGCTAATTTTTATCCCTAATCACTTTATGTTGCAGATTATTTGTGTTATTGCTCTTCCAGAAATGGCTATAAGAAATTGGAGACAAACAGCACCTGCAAATAGCACTTAATTAAAAGCATGATTGTGTACAGGAGCTTTCTATATATTTCTCTCTCAACAATGAAGATGGAAAGGTGTTTTTTCTTTTCTTATATGGCATGCTCCATATGATCCAATAAAGCACAACTAACATAGCACACCAGCCAGGGTAGGCTACAGTTTCCCCTCAGTGCACACACATAATTCCCATTACTGCTAATGGGAGATGCATGTCCCCACACAGAGGCAAGAGGGATCTTATATGTACATGTCATACATATGAAAATTTCTGGCATGAAAAGAGGTGTCTGGTCCTGACAAATTGCCAGGAGGCTTTTTTTTTCCCCCCCTGTTAATTATAGTAATTATTTATCATGCATTAAAATAGCGCCCTAAATTTGCATGGCACTTTGTGCAACACAAATAAGCTGCATTCATTGCTGAAAGGAACCTACAATGAAAAGCTGACAAACGTGCACGATGTGAGGCACCGGTGCATCATCTGGAGTTACAGGAGGTAGCGATCCCCTTCCCAGAGATGGGGATTTCAGAGGCTGGAAGGGCCTGTCTTGGGACAGGGGGCAGTGTGAGCCCGGCTGAAGAGCCCTCACTGCCACAAGTGAGGTGAGGGCTTGTGCACAGCCCAGGGAACGGGAAGAGCTGGGGAGGGAGCGCCTGCCCTGCCGGGAGCCGTGGCTGCGATGAGCCAGGGGATCAGAGCGGGCGCTGTGCCCGCAGTGCAGGGAGAAGGTGAGCTCAGCAGCAGCTGAAAGGCAGGGCTCCAAGAGAAAAAGCAGCAGTATGCAAGGTAAAAGATGAAAGAGCTTTGGCTAAACCAGATCGAAAGGCAGACAAGTCCGATTAAGGGCAGCTTAGCCAGGAGCCAGAGAAAAAGGTGTTTTCTGTGACAAAGAGACGGGGACACTACTGATTCATTGCTTGTGTCAGTCCTTGGCCTTTTCTTGTTGTTGGTTTTGTCTAGACTCTAGGAAATCTAGTTTTTATCCTGTTTGTAAATCCGCTTTATAGCATCACATATCTCCATGTATATTTTATGTCTGTGTTGGTCTGTGTGCTATGGGAAATGAATCTGCTGACCAGTTGCTATAGGTTTTGTGGAAATTGGTAGCAAGGGAAGATGTACATAATTTCTGATGAGGGAAAGGTATCAGGAGTCCTTGAAGAACAGAGAATATTCCACCTGAAGCAACACTTTCCATTGGAGACTTGCACCCCCTGAGGTCCCAGGGAATCTAACTATGAGCACAAAGCCAGGGGAGAACAGCATCTTTCATTCTGCCGCTCATGGAAGTACTTGTATTGTAATTGAAATTTAATCTGAGTTCATGAAATGTTTATGAACCTGGAACAATTGTATAAAGTTTCAGTCAGTTGCACTGCAATTTTATTTGCATATTTGTTTTTGGAAAGGAACATGGGCCTTCAAATATTGCAAAGAATTTCTCTTCCTTTTTTTTTTTTTTTTTTTTTTTTGAATCTCAAGTTGGTCTAAAGTAGAGTACTGGAACCTCTTGAGTAATCCCCCAGATTAAGAGGAGCTTCTTCGGACTCTGTTTTCTCAAAAGAAATAGCTACAAGCTTTCAGCCCCTGTGTTATCTTTGAATCACTTGAAAAATAACTGATGGCAATAAGCAGTGGCAGGCCTCCCAAACTGTCAGCTGAGGACTTCGTTATGTATTCTTTCCCCCAGAAGGATTACCCAGGAGAGTGCAAAGGGGAGTGCAACTGTCTGAGTGCTGCTCTAGAGACACTGGAATGTGTTTAATTCAGCAGAAGCTGAAGGCAGTTAGAATGTTACGCAGTAGTTTCCATAAGGGAAAAAAAAAAGAGAAATACTATCTGAGGAGTTTAGATTATGTGGCTTCTTGAGCTACTCCGGAGATGCAGGTAGTTTAGAAAAATCTCTTGACCTTTACAGGCTTCCTCCGCCATGATGGTTCAACGTAGCTGTGTAAAATGATAGGTAGTTTACAGCTTGCCTTCCCTGGGGTGAAGCTGATTTACAACATGCTTTGTGTGTAATTTGGCTATAGAGAGACAGTTTTACACCCAGCTTCTGCGTTTTGGCTATTATGAGGACTGTAAAAATGCTGTGATCCTGGAATGTGCGTTCTTAAATTGTTTCTTCTTGGAGATGCAGAGCTTGCTGAGACTGATGGTGGACTGAAGTAACCCACTGACCTAATATCTAGACCTAGACTGATTAGATAATCTTCTGAATGAATGCATATTTATTTTCCTGATTCAATGGAGTTATTGTGCCTGAGCCAGTCCTGACTTCCCCTCAATGGAAAGACTGGGCAGCTGCTTCCCTTCCTCCTTCTCCTCCTCCTCCTTCTCCTTCCTTGAGGTCACTAATGCTTCAATTTAATCATGCATTGAGCAATCCTGAAGCAGCAGGCCATGCAGAGATCCAGATTATTTTCTGGAAAGCAGAGGCACACATCCATATTGATGTGCATCAGCAAACCAGCAGGTTTGGTGCCGGTGCCGGGAGTGCCCCTCTCTCCCCAGCTCAGCCACAGCAGTGCTGCTGGTGGTGCTGGGCTCCCTCTGCTTGTGCTCTGCTTGTGCTCTGCCCCATGGCCCTCAGCTGAGCCCTGCTCACACAGCTCTGGCAGCTGCTCACCCACTGATGGCAGCACTGTCATGTTCTGGGGACTGAAGCCATGTGGTAGCTCCTGGCAGCCACCTGTAACCAATATCCATTATCCTCTCCCTTGTAGGACACAGTGCTGCTGCTGAGCTCACCACTCATATTTTGGACCATTTGGTTCTCAGGGTTGGATAACACTGGGGATAAAGTCCCACATCTCATGAGCTCAGGGTTCCAGGCAGGGGTTTGGTATTGCATGGGCTGAGTAAACGACAGCCTGATTTGTCAGAGGGCTTGGAATAGAACACCATCCACCATGGACCAAGAAGGCTGAATTGCCTCTCCTTTCTTCACACACACCTTCTATTCATCTAAACTTCCAAATTTCTGCCCAGAGAATTGACATGCTGGAGTCCTCTTGGACTACCTCTAAGAATCTCCCAGATGGCAACAGTAATTAAAGTGTATGTTATTACTGTGCTTAAATTTTAATATCTGTTTAAAGAAAAGGTAATGACAAGGATCTGCTTATTAACAAGTGTTGTCAGAACAGCAAAAAGCTATTCTAGTCATTTTGGAAAACAGCTCTAACATATCACTGATGGGATAATTCAAAAGCCTAATCTTACTACCCTAAATATTCATTAAATTATTGCCTTAAAGCATAATAGACATTTGAAGAGTAATTTATATACTTGAAATAGAACAGAAACTGCCATATCAGCTATTTTTTCCCTTCTGTTTCACACACACACATATATATATTTATATATATTTTGCATGTGTAATGACAAAAAATTGTATCTATACATGGAGAATGCATGAGTCTGTCTCACTGTTGCAGACAAGAGAACTGTCAGTAGCTTCATTCATCCTTTCCTGATTCCTAATTGAATAGAAAAGTCAGCCTGGCATTTACAAAAATAATTTGCAATATAATTTTGGAGGGGATTTTTTAGATGACTTTGGAAACAAGCTGTTTAAACCTCTTTGAATCTGCCATAATTAGTCAGAATAATTGATGCTGATATTACTTGCAATATTTTCAGTAATGTTTTACAGAAAAATGGACACATATTTTATAATTGTGACTGCATATATTTTTAGTTGAAGAGGTGGGGAGCAGAATTTGAACTTCTCTTCTGGTATTAGAAGTCAAAAAAATTAACTCAGCTGTGGGAAAGTTTGTCCAAACAAGCTTTACTGCTAGCAAGTAAGTGTATCTTTCCTTCCCCTCCCCCAAACTGTTGATTTTATTTTTTCCCTGTCTTAGCTTCTTTTTCTTTTTATCAGGTTGTATATTCACATTTCTCAACTGATGTTTCTTATTAAATTACAGCCACATGTTGTGTCAAATAATTTAATCTCTCAAGCTGGAAACCAGTTTTCTTGCATAAGAAAAATCTCTTTAGATTCTTTAGGACAAAAAGCATCATGTATTTGAGTTCTCCAAAAGCATTTAATAAAGCATGAAAAGATATGACATCAATCCCACTAAAACACAAGGGCAAATGAATGATGTTACTGTAAATCTTTACATCAATCACGCCCAGGACTTTCGAAACAATATAGTTTTGTTTGCATTTCAGAAGTGACAAACAACTCTTCTGACTGGCTTAACATAGTCACTTTCCATTAGTCAAGACCAGAAGCAAGTCAGAATTAAAATGTGGCCCTTGGTTGCCAGGCAGCCGAGTTGTCTTGACATGGTGGTTAGTTTCCTTTTCATCCAGTGACAACAGTGAAATGAAAGAAGTTTTGAAAAACTTGATAATGGTTTTCAAAGGAGGAGGATAATTGGTGGGGCTAGCTTGTGCGGCTCTGTGTGGAAACTTTCGTCTGTGCTAAGGGAAGACTGTCACTAAAAATTTAAACTCTTGTACACAAACTTGACCTGGAATCTTCTCCAGGTTTTCACTGGTTCATTTGTAGAACACTTCTCTCAGCCCAAGGGGTGCTGGGATGAAAGCGTTAGGACAGATGGGTAAAGCCCCAAAGGAAGAAAAGAATCAATAGTTGTGATTTAATCCATCAGTGAAAGGGAGGAATTAAGTAAAATCCTTAAAATGGGGAATTTGTAAAAGATCTTTTGATAGTACCTATAGCTGAAAATAATTTATCATCTGATCACTGCTGAAAGTTAATGGCATTTGGACTTAGAAAAGCATATTTTTGACTCATTCTGCCAGATACTAAGCAATTTTCCTGCTGTTATTTTTGATACTCTCTAGACAATAGATAATTTAATTCAAACAAATTTTCCCAAGATGACAAAAACCTAAAGCATAACAGGCTGATCGCAAGATAAGCTTTTGCTGCTGATGTTAATAATGCAAAAGCTAATGGGACATTAATATTAATAATAATATAAGTTGATATGAAGTAATATTTGTGTTAAACTGTTATAAAAGTCAAATGTATGCATAGCTGTCCATATCATTCATTTGTTAAAAGAAAAAGGCGGGGGGGGAGAAAGCTCAGCAAAATGCACCCATAATGAAAGAAGGGACCAATTAGGGTTGGATTAACATTCATGGTTATTTACAGTTGTTTTTGTACTTGTTCTTGTGCTCTGACTTCCTAAAATTTCACAACCCAAAGATTTAGAAAAATGGGGTTGTTTAGACGCGAGGTGCAATGAAGTGGCTGCAGCCATTGTGCAGACACCACCTCTCTCATTATACCCTCTCAATCAACACTCGGCACACAGGAAACCGCAATAAAGCCCATCTGCCACGGTTAATCTGCAGGCAAACCCACACCCATGTCTGTGCCCGTTACTCTCCAGCCTTATTATTCTCAGATCCAAAGCTTCATAAGGGATCAGCCAAAGTCCATTAAAGTAAATAATAGCTAGAAATGACAGGCTTAGCAAGGATTGGGAGGAAGTTGAAGACCAATCTGAGCTGTGAGCTCTGATTAATAGAGAAAAGCATTAGGAGAAAAGGGGAGAAAAATGACCTCAGCCTGCTCCAAAGAATTCCTGAACCTTGGTTGTTAGGGCAAGTGCTACCATCTGAGACGTTAGTGATCCTTGAATTTCCTTCACTTTGATGCAGCTCAAATGGGAAAATTTTGAAGGTTCAGCAAGGCCCCAGACCTCAGCTGGAAAGCCGTCTGGAGTCAACCCTGTCAAAATTCTCTTGTGGAAAAGAAAGCCTTTATTAGCTAGATTGCAACAAAAAACCCACAGCCTCTAATAAGAAGAGAATGCATGCTATAGATTGCATATACATCAATTATTAGAGGGCATTTAATTGTTCTCATCTGTATCCAAATGTGTGCAAAAGTTCTTTTAAAATACCAGTCAGAGTGTATTTAAAAAAACAAAAAGGCACAAAACCAAAAACCAAAACCAAACACCTTCTCAGACTGTTTTTTCTTCATTCAACCGAATTTTTAATAGAAGATTCAGCTCATTGCCAAGTGAGGAGATACCCTGCTTGGAAGGACTGGTACACAAAGTTGATGCTTGTGAGGATGTTGCATGTAATGTTTGCTCTCCATTATCTCGGCTGTGTGTTGTACATGAACAGAGTATACAGAAACCAGCACCAAGTCAACCCTGCACAAGGATTTCTTTTTCTAATGCTAAAGAAAATCACTGCTCTAAAAACAGAAACTTGGGCAGTTTTAAAAAATATTTTCTGCTATTTCTTTGCATATATTATCTACCTCTTTTCCAGATATATCCTTGGAATATGTTTTATTTTGATTACTGGGAAGAATGAACAGATGTTTACTATTCATCAGAATGTTTGTTTTTGCTGCTTTTTAAACATCCATTGTGCAGTTAAGAAAGTCCATGTGCCACTGCACTTTTGCAACTTTTGCTGAGCAAAGTACTGACAATAAGGAGTTTGCAAGTGATTTTAGATCCAGCTAAGGAATAGCGTTGAACTGATCAATCTCAGCAACCCAAACAGAACTATTCAGAAACATCTGGTACAGCTGTACAGGTGTTTCTCTGTCCCTGATGATTTTTTGGGGGAAGATATTAACAATCTGAATGAGGGCCTCTTGTCAGGGCAGCTCTTATGATGATACATTCCTTCTAAAAGTTTATGTTACAGTATGTGGTTTTCATAAACAAGATGAAGAGGATGGTGCTTAAAATGATGATGCTGCTGTGAAATTGCTGATAACTCGGCTAAAGCCCTGCTCATGTGCACGTGATGCAATTTTCATATTTTAATCTTAAGTAGAACTAAAAATGACAATTATGAAAAGACAAAATAGATACCACCAACAGCTGTAATTGCTATCTACACTGCTCAAGGATGGGCAAAAGACACAGTAAATCAATATTAAGATCCCTACATATGCAGGTATCACAAAGACATCATATAACATCATTATAAGAAAATCCTAATAAAATTTGGACAGTTATTCCAAAGAATACAGGATGAACATGGAGTGTGTGTGCAGCTAACTAGTTCTCTGCAGTTTCAGCTGATGTCATAAGAGAAAAGAAACCTCTGCCTTTATAAAAGTGTGTCTTTCTGCAGCAAAAAACCCAAACATATTTTAGGAGAAAACTACCTTTTTTTAATTGATGAATACTAGTGACAGTTTCAACATTTTTCTGTTGGTCATGTAGCAACTATAAGATTGGAAGGATGAAGTGGCACTGGCATTCTTTTCAAATACATAAGATACAATTCCCTTTTTTTTGTCCTGAAACATAGGTATGCGTTTCATTTGGAACACTAGGCCTCACTGCTGAAACTTCTCAGACAATTCTATATTAAACAATTAAAAATATTTACATGATCAATAAATTGACCATGATTTTCAGTGGAGTGGAAGCAAATAATACCATGCAGCTTATGCATAAGGTTTTGTAGTAATTAAAATACAATGAAATATGAAAATGTTCAATCTAAGCAAGATCTGTACACCACTAAATATTCAAGACACTAAGATTAAAGAAAGCAGTAAACAAAGTGTGCATGAACAGAAAAAGCAAGGTAAATGCTCTGTGTAGTGGCTTCCTATTAAAAGGAACAAATAACCTACTTTTCTTTCTTGATTTATTCTAAAACCAGCACTATGATATTGCATGGAAAGCCTGCATGTAAAGCCTGACTTTAGCTACAACCTTTTAATGTTTTTATACCATTATGCTTAATGTAAACCAGAGTTAGCCTGTCATCTGTCTTTTGTCATACATGTGATGTTGTCCAAGATATGTTTCTTCCTGACCATACTCAGAGCTACCAAACAACATTTTCTGTACTCATCTTCCCACAGCACTGAAAGCAAGAGTCATGTAGCAAGAGTCATGGGTACCTTGGTGAGTTTTCTGTACTTTGCTTCAATTACAGAAATGCATTTTCACATCTATTTTTTCTCTTTTTTCCAAGGACAAGACTGGCTAATGATAATCATATGCACAGTAACTTCCCCTCAGAGCTCAGCCTTACAGTGGAGATACATTTGGTTTTGAATATAGTCCTTATCCAAGGGATCAGGAGGGGCTGAACTGTTTAGCAATGATGTTTGCTGTTTGTTTAATGAAGGTACTAATAACACTGCAAATCTGAGCAGGTTTTGGAATTCATTAATTTACACAGGAATAGAAATAATCATCTCTCAGCAACATTTGATCAAATAATCTATCGATCAAAGGAGCTGTGGCCAAACACTTTTCTGTCTTTGAGGATTAAAAAAACAAGGGAAAACAGATTGTGGCATTGAATCCATATTGCTCCATATTGTTTATTATACAGGAACTCCAGTTTACAGTTTCCTCTTACATTATTGGTTAGCCTCCCTTGGATATTTTCTTTCTGGCTGTACTCTTAAATCTATCTGCAGCTCACAGATATTCCAATACATTTTGTTTATTTTACTCTAAGCTCCTTATTCCTTACTAGAAAGAATATTTTTAATGACAGATTTAGTGCAGGCTTGCTGCTTATAAACATGAATTTGTGAATGCAGAGACAGATTTGCCCAATTTCAAAATATAAAGACAGTAACAACTCTTCTGTCATTTTCTGTTAAATTCATCAAAAAGCAGTGAGGTTTTTTCCCTGTAGATCACCAGGAGATTATATTTTCTATAGCCCAGTCTGCAGAATGATGTCACCTCATGTTTTGTTTAACACCTGGCATGTTGCACAGTCCCATATATGTTACACATAACTGGACAGCTTTAAGGAGTGATTGCCTGAGTGTGTTTCAGTGTGGTACAAATGTACAAACTGCAATTCTGGTTAAAGTTTACTTCTTTTAGTGAATTTCTGCAGGAAAAAAAATCCTTACTATGGTAAGACGACATGATGGTAAGACGACATGACTGTATATTTTTAATAGAAACTGCAGTGAACAGAAATGGAAATCTATCCATTCCAATCAAAAGCTGATGACTGTAAAATTTTCTGGTCAACCTTTGGCATAATTTGGGGAAGTTAGGGGCAATTCACTCGCCATGAGGCATCTCTGGCCTTTAGGTCCCCTAGCATTTTTGACACCCATCACCTCAGGGGGCCAGTTCTCACTTTGCCCTATTTACTGGCCGCAAAAGCCCCATTTCTCATTCTGTTACACTGCAAGGGGTAAGCGCAAAGCCCTCCTCTTCCTCTTTTGCTCCCATTCATCCTTACATCCAATAGCAGACAGCTTGTGCAGGGCACTATTGCTAGGACCATCAGGAGCCTTCGCATCTGCTGCCTTCCTGAAATAGAAGGAAAATATAAATATTTGGTCCCGAGATAATTTATTTATATGGGAACAGAAATTCATTTCAGAGAATCCATGTCAAGGACTCCCATGAGTCTTTTAGACACCCCAGGATTACCTCCAAGAGAGCAGGGACTTCATTTCTACTGTAAACACGTTTGCAGTTCACCACAAACATGTCAATAATGGTAACAAATGGCCCCACTATGTGTCGTATATCGAGAGCCAGGGGAAGCGTGTGCGAAAGCTCTTCTTAGAGATGTGGCAGGAAGACTCCTTTTACTTCATGAGTAAAACAAAGATTAAAACAACTGATTTTTAAAAAATTGTTCCAAGTTTGGGAGGTGATGTATCAAAAATTTTTGGGAGTAAGGGGGAGAAAAAGGAGCAATGAAGTGCTATTTATCCTGCCATTATCTTACCAGTCTGTGTTTCTTTGGACAGCAATCACGGGACCCAGATGCTAAGGGTAAGTGATATTTTCCCACAAGCAGTTTCTGGCTCGTTGGCAGCTTTTGTAGGCAGTTGTGTTGGCAGCCTTGGAGCTGCCTCTGGCTCTGTTTTGTGGCTTTGCTCTTGATGGGCTGCCTGGGCTGCCCTGTGCTGCTGGATGCCATTTCCCTCTGTCAGCCCATGGGCTTTGGGAAGCTTTGCACTGTGCAAATCCCCTGTGAAACAGATAAATGGGCTCTTCTAGGGCAGAGAGGGAATCTGTTCCCTGGCTGTTGTACACATTAGGTGAATTACTGCTTCAGGTACCTGGGGAAGCTTTGGCCATTTTGCAATTTTTGGTTTCCCCCTAAGCTGTAATATTCATCACAAAGGCAGAGCCAGGTACATCCCAAGGTATTAGTCTTAGTCCTCTCCCCCCAACCCCTGCTATTTTGGTTTTTTTAACTCTTTTATCTCTGCTACTCTGTCTGTGGTTTTTGCAAACACTTTGACTGTACTCTCTTTATGACATATTAACAACATCACACCATCAGAAAGTAAACACAGTTTCTCAAATATAAGATCAAAAAAAAGATGTACTTCACACAGAAATGGCAGATTTTTTTTTCACCCAGTTTACCTGTAATTCAGTTGTGCTTTAAAAGATAAAGAAGGTGTATAAAATACAGTTTTAAGTAATTCTGCATATTCTGTATTGAACATGTGACTACAACTATCTTAAAATCTTTTCAAACATTATTTCTTCTATTAGATACAGATGCTGCTATGCAGCCAATATAAAATAGTTCTTTTAAAAAATGTATTATTGAACAAAATTAGAGGAATTATATTTACAAAAGATACTCATAAGTAAGACTCTTGGGCTTTTTATTCAATCAGCTAATAATATGATATATTTTTGCATTGTTTCCCTTTTTTGCCTAGCTGGTTTGAAAAAAAATACATGTCTTGAGTGGTGATTAACTTCTCCGTTGTGGATTTCTAACTTCCAGTTTATTAATTCTAGATTGTTTGTTATAATTATTAAATTGCATATTTGTGAATTATTATAATAAATAATGCAGAAAATTCGATTGCATTCTACTGCAGCTTCACCTGCAAAAGCAGATCTGTAGAGGAGATTTTTCCCCCTGGGTGCTTCTATGCACTTTCTATTGTGCTAGTTCCCAAAAGGCTGTCAGATCACTTGTTAGATTTGACTGGAATTGTGTATCATTTTTAAATCACTTTTGTTCACAGAATTTCCTGGAAATTCATACACTGAAAATGTTTATTAATTGGTATTTCATATGCTGTTTGTTTGGATTTTTAAATAGTAATAATGAACTCAGTAGAAATAAGAAAACAGAAACCCTCTCAACCAATTTGTGTGAGCTCTTTTACACTTTGATGTCACCAAATCTGTGTAATTCTATCTCTGTCAGGAAATTACCACATGCCAGAGATTCCTCAATGAAATGCTGACAGTCCATATTCCTAAAAATGTATGATTCTTAAAACTTGTTTTTATTAGACTGACATCTAAGACCACTGTGGATATCTTGGTCATTGTGAACTGAGTGGTAATAATTTTATCCAACATCAGTTCTGAGAGTATATAAAGGAAAAACTGCTCCTTTTGCAAAGGGGTGGTCTTGAGTTAAATTTGCCATTTTTTTCTCTGTTTTAATTCAAATGCAAGTAAAGGATATTCTAAATTTGGGCATATTTGCAATATGTTTTTCCTCCAATCCAGTTTTATAAATTTTCTTTCAGGACACTGTGACTTGTGACAAAACCTCTTTGTGATGAGCAGTCCTTACTGGGTTCCTGCTGTTTGAAGATTTGTGCCTGTTACCTACAGAGTTTGCAGAACTGAACTTGTAGACTGTAAGCTATGTGTCCCATAGTTTTTAAAAGTTAAGCATGAAATGCTGTGAGAGCTGTGGAAATTGTCATTTAAAACGTTTCCAGCTTTTCTGCATAGGTGAGTGTATACTACACAAAACCAAATCCAAACAAGAAACAAACAAACCATCAAAGAAACAAACAAACCACAAAGAAACAAACAAACAAAAACAAATCCCAAACAAACAACCCCCACCAAACCAAACCAATAAAACCCACTAAAAGCAGGAAAGTGTAACGTTAGCCCTGCGCTGTGGGCACAGTTGTTGGGCGTACCCCTGAACTATTCCTGGAACACCACTTTCCAAACGGAATCCCCCTTTTTTACGGAAATACCTGAAGGACACCATTAGTGTTTCACACTGTCCGTCCGCACGGCCGCTGGCTGCTGTGCTTTCCTCACTAATCTGGTGTACCTAAGCGGGATTGCTCCCGTTCCTCCCGGCAGCGCTGAGCCGTCTCCCCGGAGGCCGCGGGCGCGGGGCCGGCGGGCCGGGCCGGGGAGCGGGCTCGGGCCGCGGGCCCAGGAGGGGTCACTGTTGGCCCCGGCAGGCCGAGCTCGCAGCCTGCGGCCTTGCGGCGGCTGCCGGGACCGAGAGGTAGGAGCTGACCTCTGCTACACCTCCTTCCTTCCCTGCCCTTCCCCGGGAAAGGTGACCGCAGGTGAAATCAGCTGGTGTCTTTATACCGTGTTGTGGACAAGCAGAAATTTTACCAAAAGATACTCAACGCTGAGTACTGTGAGGTATACAAACTAATCCAGGCTTGTTAATTTCTTTTTTCCCCCCCCATTCTTTAGATGTTTGTAGAAATCGTATTGCGTCAGGGAGGAATTGTCCTGCTGTAACTTTTTTTTTTCATTTTGACACTTTTCGAGTTGAAGGGCAGATGAATTTATGTGATGAGAGATTTATTTTGTAAATGTTAAAATTTTACTAGATAATGCTTTTAAGAGATTTGATATTTATTAAAGCCTCTTCTATTAAGAAAAAAAGTATACTTACAGATCACACATGGGTTGAAAAATTTTTAACTGTAAGTATAATATAAATAACCTCTATGAAATCCTAAGGATTCCTAAGCATTTACTAGAGACTGTAGACTTAAAAAAAAAATAATAGTATTAGGAGTTGCCATAGTGTGTATTCTACACAGAAAAAAAAAATCTTAGTAAGTTAGCCTAAGATTTTGAAGCAACCTACCACAATCCAAGGTAAGTAGGTTCCCTTGCATTTTCCATCAATATTTTGCAGTTTGTTTTCAGAATCAGTGTCTTCTTTCAGCCTTCAACTTTGGGATTCATGTCAGTTTGCCCATTCTCCTTGTGTTCTGGTGTTTAGAAGTTTCTTATCTTCACAGCAATAACTTAAAATCTAGTAAGTTGCATTCTCTGCCTGGTAGGTACTTTTTTGTACCCATGGTTTGTAGTTGATAAGTAGAATAAAAAAATTAAGGAAAGAAAGTCAATTTAGTTTTAAGTGTCTTCAAACTCACACTGCATATTTTTGTTTAAAGGATACAACAGAAACTATTTTATTTTCCAAACAAAATTGCTGATATGAGCACAGAGCACACTGACCATTGCCTGAAACATTAAATTTTACCCAAAAGGGGTTTTTTAAAGTTCTTTGTCTTTATGCTGTTACTGTGGAAAGCCCACAGAAGTAGGGATCCTCTATCATTCAATAAGTTCCTTTTCTTATGCTCTTGATTTCATTTCTCTGAGCTTTGATGTATGTTTTAGTCCAGTTGTGAGAAATGCATACATAAAATGCCATGTGCATATGAGAATTTCAAGTGTAAATGGATTTAAGCCTCAACTTTAAGGAGAGCCCTGTCTGCAAAGAAAAATGATTACCCATTAATTTTTAGACCTATAATCTTAAAATGTCTCAAAATGTCATGGAGGCAAACACATCACAGCCAGGATAAATCTTTCTAGTCTTCTTACTTTTTTAAAACAGCAAAGTTATACCTTACATGATAGCTTCAAAAAAGCACAATTATCCTATGTTTTGCGCCATATATTTATCAGTAATCCGTTCTGTGTGCAACTTTAAGATAAAAGCTTGTAGCTACTCCACTGCTCGCTTTTCCAAGTCACTTAAAAATGGAAAAATTGCAGCTGGAGAGGCTGGCCAGTAGAGGCCTCTCTAGATTTGCCTTATGATTAAGAACTCTGCCTGGAATCAGTCGCAGTGAGCAAAAGTACTTGAAAAGATTCTGTGGCGTGGAGGGGGAAAGATCACTTTTTAATGCCCTTTTAAGTTGTAAGATGTTGATTAATGTTGCCCTTTACATTAATGATGTTTCAAGTAAAAGAAAACAAATTTAAAATGGATAAATTCTATTGAGGATGCATTAATTAAACAGAGACTTTACCATATGCTGTGGCTGGAGTGCTTGCTGGCCTTTCTGTTGTTGTTACCTGTGTAAAATCCACCCCATCCTCTACATGAATGCCCAAGCTGAATAGCCATTTGAATGCAAGCTTTAGTTTGATTCGCCATACAAGGGGTACTGTGTCACTGTGTTTTCTTTCTAGGAGTCACTAAGTGATTTCTATATCTGTTGTCATGGTGATATAGCAAAGCAGGGGAAAATGGGGGCAACTCCAGGCTTTCTCTACACCCTCTGCACTAAGAACTAAGATGTTGTTAGCAGGCCTATAAAACATTGGGCTTTATCTGGGCCTTCTTTTTGTTCTCTGATTGTCAATAAAACTCATTTTAAGGGTAACAAGGACATCTAAATGTCATCTGTCACAGTGTTAGAGAGATTAAGTTTGTTTAGGAACTTGTGCTGGACAAAAGGCCACTATTTGTTCGGCAGATACAAAGCGGTGTTGGCCATCAGGAACCGTGATTTAGAAGGAGGCTGCATGGAGCATCCAGGGAAGATCAGCTCAGTTGCAGGTGATAGTAAGAGGCTCCTTGACATGACAGCATTTAAAACACCACCCAAACAAATACAGTTTTGAGTTAGGAGCAGGTTTATCAGGGTTTTGTTCTCTTGGACTGTTTTTTTGTGGGTTTTTTTTGTTACTCATCAGCTTTGTAGACCGCACGTTACTGGAGTAGCTGCATAGACCTGAGGGAAGAAAACAGCCATTGACAGAGGATGGCCTGTTTAAAAACATGACACACACACCTGATAGTCCTTGAATGAATTAGAAAAGAAGAGAGAAAGGAGGTTTTTCATGGAAATCCAACAATAATAGGTGCTGCATTAACTCAGCATTTACTTAATAATGAGGCTAAATGGAAAGTACAGATTAATGAAGACATTGGTGTTATTAAAATCAAATCCTGCGGTTCATATGCTTTTCTTAATAATGAACATTGTGGCTATTGGAGAGGAAGAACAGGATTTTTTTCTATTAATTTGGCACACATCCCAGATCTCATTCAACCAGAACCTATCCTGTGCAAAATGCAACCGATGGCCTTTATGTTCCACAGTCTTGCTGTTTAATATTTTTGTTAATCCAAAAAAGAGGGCTTTTCTTTTTTCAAATTAAAGAAAAGGAAAGGGTGATCTTTGAGCCTAGACAATAATTAAATAACACAGACCAGCCATGTTGATTTTAGCGGAAAGGTTGGTTGAAAAACGTCCTTAGAAGGGAGATGTAATGGTGTTTATTGCACTACAACCACATTTAATTCTGACATTTGTGTTTTGGTAGTAATACAGTGTATAATGCTGATTGAGATATTTGGTGGCTTGTTGTGTATTTAGTGCGATCTAAAAGACAATATTCAGGACATGGATCTTGACAGGTAAGAATATTTTAATCTCATTCAGTAAGGTTGCTGTAATTCCAACACCATACAAGCAGGATTTGAGATGCAGCTGAACAATGGAGTTGGCAGAGTTGAGTGCTCATTTTGCCATATGCTCAATGTGAGACATTTGTTTGACATGGAAGGAAGCTGCATGACCTGCAAGTGGGGTTTGTGCATCATGGAAGTATCCACTCCTTACTCAAGTGTTTCCCATTATTGACCCAGCCATGTTCCCTGAGGGTCTGCAGAGAGAATGGAGGAGGCCAACAGTGTGGCATGGGATACGAGATACGACCCATGGAAAGGGGTCCTGGTCCTCTTAGGTAGGCTAGAAGTGAAGAGCATGCCAGAATGTTGCTTTTCCGTGAATTAAGTATTTCTCTGTAACAGTTACCCCAGATAAAGCCATCAGCTGGGTTCTGCATGTGGATGAGAATAACTTTGGCTGAAGAAGTAAGAGCTCCCAGAGTATGCTCTGTTAGCTGCTGTTTTCCTCATGTCACAGTCTGCATTCATAGTGAAATTAAATGCAAACACCACATTAAATCCCTTAGGAGTAAACCTTGTCAAATACAGGAAGTAAATCCCCTGCTCTGGGTAAGTGACAGTAAAAATTAAATATGGGCAACTATATAGTAAAACTCACTATAGCATTTTCAGCCTTTGGACACTGTTTAAAACAGCCCAACCTCTAAAAGGTGTGTTGAGGTTGTTGTTACAAAGAACAGGAGCCACCCTCACTATTTACCCATCCCTGCCGCAGAGGGCAGGCAGAGGCTGCCCAATGGCAGAAGATCAGCATTGCTCCGTTGTCTCTTTCTATATCACTATGTCCAGGGAATGTAAAATTGTGGCAGGGAGCCTCTCTACCACCTACAGCTCTCTCCTATGAAAGAGGCTTTCCCATCCAAGCAATTTACATGGTTTTCTGACGTCTCTGTGACCAGACTCTTGCAAATTACTTATTACCAGGAGGCCAGAACCCAGGGTTTAGTGTTCAGTATTGGAATCAGGCAGGGAAAAAAAACATATTGCAAGGATGTTGTGAGGAAAAAAAAATTGAGTGGTTTTTCCTTTGCAGACTTTTTTTATAATCATGACCTGCCACTCTTCTGTTTTCTATTATTTTAGGTATGTTGTCTGCTGTTCATTCAGCTCCTCTTCACATTTTGCACTGAGCTACAAGACCAGAGCTGGTCCAGAAGTCAGGAGATCCTGTCTCTCCTCCCTACTCTATTTGCAATGAAGGACATCGAAAGGAGTTTCTTTCTCTGTGGGGCACTTCTAAGGTTTATGAAATGTTCATGGGACCTTGTTGGACCCTTGTGCAAAGGGCAGTTTGATGATGTGAAACGCCTTCTTACTGTGGGGCATGCTAAGACAAAGAAATGAGTGACACATAAGACTCAGGTATTTGATCTTTGCCCATTTATTCTATGATTAAATTTAGTTTTTACTAAAATTACTTTCTTTCTCTGCCTCTGCAGTGAGAATTCCATGCATCTTGCCCATTTATTCTGTGATTAAATTTAGTTTTTACACTTTCTTTCTCTGCCTCTGCAGTGAGAATTCCATGCATGCTGTCACCTTGGCATCACTGGGACAGTTAAGTGCTACTCAGTGTGAGAAAGGGCTGCAGAATTGGGCCTCATTTAGGAAACGTTTTAGGGCCATCAAAAGCCTGACCCCTACTCTGGCTTCAAAGAAGTTATTGCTAAGTATTATTAGAGTGTTCAAACTGGGACACTCGTATCAGTGCTGGGAGCAGAAAGTGCTCGAGCTTTAGTTGGCATTTGGCATCGGTGGGGTCTCCAGGGGCAAGCTGGAGCCATTGAGCTTCCCTCGTGCTGCTGGGAATAAGTGGGCAAAGGTGCCTGTGAATCTTCAGGTGCACAAATCTGCTCCATCAAGGCCTGGATGCAGATTCCCTTCTGTGCTCTGAGAAGCACCTCATGTTGTGTAATTCTCTTTTTTGATGCCCAGACGTGTCAGTCCTGTTGCTTGGTGGGTGCTTTCAGCATCTGCTGACGTGAGCAGGAGCAGAGGGTGTTTGCCCACAGTGGGCAAGCTTAGACCTTTAGTGTTAAGTAGTGAAATTGCCTGTTTGTACAGCAATAACTTGAATGTTGTGGGAATATTTTAGATGTTATTATAGCAACTGCTTAGAAATTGAAAGGGGAATAATAAAATTACTTTGTGTTCATACCTGACACATATATTGTATACGGTCTTAATTGGTAAGATGATTTTTTTGGTAATGCTTGTTTCAATGTTATTCCTGCATGTGGTTTAAATAGTGAAAGAGAATGAATTAAATGTCTACACTGAAAGTGTGTCACCTTCTGCTGGAATAGCAGGGAGTCAGAATATATTTTATTTTTATTAGTATTATGACTAATGATTATATGGAGGATGTGACTGTTCAAATTCCCTTAGTAATGAGTTTCATGTTACATTTGCAGAACAAGTGCAATGAAAGAAATTATTGCTATGTAAAGTTAATTCTTTAAAATAATATGAAAAAAATTAGTAAGACAGCAAAAATGAGTTTTACTATAGTTTTATAACTGCTCAGTTACTGTGAATTGCTAAGATTTGTAAAGATCTTTGAAGATGAAAAGCTCTGTGTAATATTATTATACTGGCTTTGAGAAAGTAAAAGGAAAAAACCCAGTTCATCCTGTTATAATCCTTTTAGAAATTTTAACAAATCCAATGGCTTTCAAGTAGTGGAAATGTTTCAGAAAGTGTTACCACCACTACTGCTGTTGCTCCAGGCTATGTTATCATATACCATAGTGTGCATGGAAGCAAAGCTTAACTAAGGTCATTCTAATGAATTTTGAACAGTTACATGGACCTAATTTGGCTTTCTGTCCTGTATGAAAGGCAGCCTCTTCATGCTGCAGCACCCAGCAGAAACCCCTGAGTCGTCTTATCAGCCTCATCTGCATTTTTCATCATCTGAAAGAGCTGCAAGTAACGCTCAGCCTATGAACTCAGTGCATGTGTGTGCTTTTTCCATCTTCAGCATGGGAGGCAGACAATAGGTTTTTTATATCGCTAAAGAACTGAACATGTATTTTATTCTGCTATCTCCACTTCTGGCTCCAGTTTTATTCTTTCATTTTTGTTACCAGATTTGAGTTCTTGGGTACTAAAGGACAGTGTTTGGCCAAATTCCTTTGGTGTCAGCTCTCTCCTCCATTCCCAGGAGAGTTGAAAGTCTCCAGCCTTGTTCCAGGGAGCTGTTTCCCTGCTGTTAATGGAAAAGACAGGTTGAAATCCTGAACTCATGGGTTCCCATAAGCACTGCATGTCTGGGGAGCTGGTCTTGCTGGGCCACGAGTCCATCACACTCAGTGCTCCTTCCAGCCCTACGTCGTTCCTCCTACAGGTACTGTGGAGGAAACAGTTTTCGTGGCAAACATAGTAAACCAGCCCAGGAACCAAGTCAGAGTGCCTGAAAGTAGGGGAAATCTCAGAGATTTAATGCTCTTTACGAAGTGTGATTTCCCATTCTCTCCAGTCACTGTGGATATTCTTTCCTTTTTTAAAGTTCAACTATGGTAAATTCTTGCTCTCAAAGAAATCCAGTCTTGGTGAGCTCCAAAGTAGTTGAAAATGAGAATTTCATTTTTGCAAAATACAAAATACAAAAATTGAAAGAAAAAATTCTCAAGAATTCCCGTTCTCATTATTGGTGCAAAATGTTAATTGCTGATCACTGAGATAATTTGCTTCAGTAGCATTTGATTGTTTCTTTTTACCATTTATCTCATATAGGATACAATGAAAGACTGAATCAACACATTAAAGTTTATTTTTTTTTTTAATTTTATTTTCTTTGGATAGTGTTTGTTATAATTATAACATTTGTAAATATTGTTATTGATACTTTATTTCAAATGCTTCTATTTTTACTACAATGCACCATACAATGGAAAACTGAAAAATACTTTATTCAGCGCTCTACTATAATTCAATTAGGGAATGAAGATAATAAGTTTCTTTTTATCATTAGTGCATTTGCCATCTTTTCATTTCAGTAAATCCCTTGTTCTAAGGTGAAGTTTCTAACCTTTTCCAATTATTCCATTTTCATACTTGGATCATGTCCTTCTTATGCGTCTCCTTTCTAAAGTAAATAACCCTGTGCTTTTAACTTTCTTCAGGTGAGGGTTGGTTTGGGGGTTTTTTAGCTTCTTGGCTATTGGTAATTATCAAATTTTTTTCATCAGGTTCCAGTTGACCTCTGCATCACGGCTTTTGCACAAAAGTGATTAGAAACAATGATATGTTTCTGAAAAAGCTTTATTATTGATAAAGTAATTTAATTATATTTTAATTTTTGCAAACGTACTTGCTGTTTTTTTCAGTGCAATTCAATATTATTACTGACAATGCTTATGTCATCTGGCTTTCTGAATGGAAAATGAAAACATTTTAAGAATCACTAGAAGAAAAAAAAAAAGCCTGAAAAAACCCCATATATTTGCACATGAAAATATATTTATTATCATGGTAGCTCCTCACCCATCTGACTTAAATCTCTGTAAGGGTAAATGATAGTCATCTTTGGCTGCTCATGGTTTGTCTAATGAAACCAGGTGTACTCTGCATTGCTTTTGATTCTGCAGCAAGAGTAGCACATTGCTGTAATTTTTCTCAAATCCCCAGCACCAATATGCTTAAATTGCTCTGCATTTGTGTACTAGCTTTTTATATTTCACCTACCTGCATATTCTTCAAAGTGTACTGAACATTGCCAAGCTGCTAAGATGCTTAGTGGATTCCTACCTAAGTGTCTCTGTCTCCTGCAGAGTCTGATAGGAAGTTGAATGACTGAAGGCAGGGTGTTTGAAGGCATCTGAATGGTTCTGCTTGGAATGGTTCTGCTAAGCTTTAGACACCCAGCACTTTCAGGAGGCTGATCTCTCTGGATTTCCCCTCCTCCATGAGGAATGCTCGAGTGCTGCCAGTTTGCAGAAAGACAATATTGCAAGTTCCTGTGAGTAAATCTCAGTGCTATGGCTATGGGCAATTGTAAATTCTCAGTCTTGCTTTGTTTCACAAAGTAATAATTTCAGTGGACTTTATTACATATATACTACAAATATTGCATGATGTTTTGGCTTCCTTGTCTGTATTGACATAAAATAGAGGTGCAAGATGAAGACATGCATTCACCTCAAGGCAGAGCTGTTGTTTCCAAGTATCAAGCATGAGTAGATACTTGATTATTTTGGTTCTTGCAGCCCTTGCCTACTTTATATTTTTTATCCAAGTTACTCAACATGGCAGTTTTTAAATTTTCATCTTCCAACAGCTACCTAAGTCAGTCTGATTTTTGCCTAAACATTCCATGGCTTTTTGCGTATGATCCCTTTTCTCTACATAATGAACCCAAAGGGTCTGATCCTAGACTTCCGCTCTCCTTTGGCAGCTCAGGAACTTGCTTGAGATTAAATACAATGTCAGTCCAGTGTTTTAAAAGCCTACTGTTTATTACTAAGTCCTCAGATCTGTCCAAAGAATTACATGGCAGCACATACCCTCAACTTCTAAATGGCAACAAATGTTGAGCAAGAAAGATTTCAGAGAGCTGAATTATCTCGTTAAATTAACTGGAACATTTTAATTTTTACTAGAGTTGAGTGAGCTTGAGTAAATATGACGAATTGGACCCTCACTTCATTTAGCAGACATCAAACACACACAGAACGTTGCCCAATTTAATTTAGCCCTGCCAAGCTGGGAAAATGCTTGTAAAACATCAGTGAAGAAGAAAAGGGCTAAAATTTACTCTTGGTTGAGAGTGCATCCATAAATTCCCTTGACATAAACTGGTGTTGTATATGTATGTATGTACCTATACCATAAACCTTCCCTCAGGGAAAGTCCTCCAAACACCTGCAACCAGAATTTGTGCTACCATGAGTTATTCGCAGTAAAGTCAATAATAGCCTTCCCTTTTGCTCTAAATGGAATATGTAACTCCTGTCTTACACCCCAAGGTTTATCTCCTTTTCCTTTGCTGTCTCTTATCAAACACATACCAGCACAGTTGTTTGCAGTTGTTTGTTCAGTCATGCTCAGTAGAGTGGTTGGCTTTTTTTTTTTTTTTTTTAGCTTAATGGGCACATTTTGTGAAGATTGAGCCAACCAGGTAAATAGCTGCTACTATGGAGCTTAAGAGCTACAGCGCTCAAATTAGGAGGTGCTCTTTGTCAAATAGGCCACTGTAGCTCTAATATTAGCAACAAAACAAGGGCTTTTCAGGCAAGAAAAAAAAATCTTTTGTCTGACTCTGTATCACACTTAACTCTGTTGCCTTGTCAAATATGTCAATGTTCATATTATACAGCAGCATTCATCTGTGGATGCAAAAGTGCTTTGCAAATATTACCTCTCGAATACTTTTAATTTATATTTAACAACCACGTTTGTGAGATGGTACTCAAAAAGAATCAGAGTGAACTATTTAAAAAGTTAGTATAAATAAATTATAGTGATTTATTTGCTTTCCTGTTGCTCTATACAAAGTTGTTGGCTTGAGCTCCAGGGCAATGCTACCTAAGCCTGCTTCAAACAGCTTTTTTTCTCCTTTTGTTTTAACACCATATCCACACATCTCTACATGCTTCTTGAATTTTAGTTTCAGCTTCTCTGTTGCTGTAATTGGCGAGCACCTTCTGGTAGAGCACCAGGAATGAGGTACACAGGAGGCAGAATGCAGCCCTGAGAAGACGTGTTACTGTCTCCAATGCATCCAACACACAAAAATAGTAATCTTTTTTTTACAGCTTTTAAACAAAATTGTATTACTTTTTTGCATGCTTCAGAAGCATTAGCTAGAAAAATTACTGAAGGAGTTCCTTGCCTTCAGGCTATGCAACTTGTCCCGGTGTTTTAAGGCATTTTTACTGATTTTTTAAGCAAATTTGCTTTGAGCACAGTCTTTCATCCTGTGTTTTCTGACAACAAGGCTGCAAGCCTGTTCGCAGAAGGCAAATGTCACAGACACATGTTATGAGTTTTAAACTGGTCTGTGAAACACTGCAATAGGATGGCTTTTACTATTACATGTCTGAAACCACAACAATAGTGAGTCCTTACCTGGTCACTGAAAACACCCTGGATATTAGGCATTCCTTATCTCAATTTGTCAACTAGTCTATTAGTTTAAAATTAGTAGGTTATGTGAGTAGTCCATTTGCTCGTTATGTCTGTAAGAAATGTTAATTTTATGGTAAAAGAATGCATTGAGGCAAAGGGAAATGGGGGAAGTAGCAGACAGGCTGTCTTTGCTGTTCTGCTTCTTGGGCTCCCTATTGGTCTGTCCTAGGTCTTGAGTCTCAGAGCTGGTACATGCTCACAGCACTGCTTTGAGCTTTCTGACAACTGCAGGTGATTTTTCCCTTTGAAAACCAGGATTTTGGTACCCAGAGTTGGGTTCCCAGACTGAAAAATTTAAAGTCTCGGGTCTTTGTTTTCATCAGAGATGTACACAGACAGTGAGTGAGTGA
This sequence comes from Onychostruthus taczanowskii, assembly GCF_017590055.1. Taxonomy (NCBI): domain Eukaryota; kingdom Metazoa; phylum Chordata; class Aves; order Passeriformes; family Passeridae; genus Onychostruthus; species Onychostruthus taczanowskii. Next base: position 1,127,604 of record NW_024502014.1, read on the forward strand.
AATGACATTTGGACTGTGTATCAGGGAATGGCTGAGCCATGCAAAGTTGTTGCTGTGGAGCACATTTATTCTTGGTGCCAATTTGGTGAGGGTGCTCTCTGCCTGCTGAGGAATGCAGAGGTGCTGCTCATCCTTGGAGCACAAGCCTGCTCTGGGCTGGTTTGCTTGCAGGTCTGTTTTAGGATAATAATTCTGCAGACAGCTGTGTTGTGTAAGCAAGCTCCCATTCAGGTACACAGGGCTAAAATAATTAGATGTGTTCCTAGGGCAGAGATAAACACTGCCCTTCTATTTTTGAAAGCAGATGAACTTGCTAGACCCACCCTAATGCTCTGGGGATGTCTCCTGCCTGATGGGCTGCCACCAAAGCTCTAAAGCCCTTGCACACAAAGGCACCACGGGACTCCCACCCTCGACATGAGCGCTCTGCCTGCCTCTGGTGCTGCCTGTCAGACCCGCTTCAGCTGGAATCAAGGTAAAGAATCAGCAGCACTAAATACTGCAGGACAAAGGCATAAACCAGCTTTGTAACCCTGGGCAACCTGGGTGTTTGCTGACTGACAGTGTGAATGACAGCCCAGTTGTCACTCTAAAATATCGTCTTCTAATCATTCCAGATGTCACCCGACAAGATGATGGCTACTAAAAAGGGAATAATTTGGGAAAAGTCATAAAGCCTATTATCTCCTGCTGAAACAATTTCTCTTTGCCATTTCTGAAGTCTCTGCAAAATAGATCCAGAATATCCCATATGTAATATGCCAGTGGTTTATTAAGAGAGGGTGTCCACTTAGAACTGCACTGGGTACCCCATGACATTCCTGGAGAAAGCCGCTCCTCAGCTATGCCACTCCTTCATGTCTTGGCAGGTGACTCCAATCTGGTCATACAGTGGAGCTGAAATATTTCACCTGTTCCAAAATACGACAGGCAGCAAAAGGCTATCATAGTAGCTGCTCACACACACAGCCTGACAAATCAAAGAGAGGATAGAGATGATCACAACAGCAGCAGAGTGCAGTTTCTGGGTAGAATTCTTATCATTATCTTTTCTCCTTAACAAATAAAAAAACATCTGAAAACATTGTTAGAGCCTTTTCATTTTACTTAATTTATTAAATTGCATTTTAATTTCAGTATGAAGAGAGGACTTTATTCTGAACTTCAGGCTGAATGAAGGATGTGTAACAAATAAAAAAAAGAAAATCTCTTTTGAGAAGGGCAACAAAACATAGTGGATGAAGTGGAAGAGAAAGAGAGGACAGAAAAGACAGAAAATTATGATATCTGAATCCTAGGCTTTAAATTTTGAAAGCATAGCCTGAACTGCTGAAGTTGGAATATATTTTGTCATCCATACAAAATTAAAAATGAACCCCTTGATTGTTTCATTTTAGCAGGGTGTTTTAAGGGCATAAACTGAAACTGAAAAGCTTTCATCGATTATTCTGTCAATTCCTTCCAAAATCTAGTGGAGGAGATTGCAGACTGTGAGCCAGAAAATTCTGTATATCATTCATCTAAAATGTCTAATGAAATACACTGAAAGATTGTTGCCAAATTTGGTAGAGAAGAAAAAAGTATGTTTAGGGCAACCATTAAAAACCTCTCTCCTGTCAGCTGCATTGGGCCTTATTCTGCCACTGCCACTCACACTGGCTGATAACTGACTCTAATCAATTGCAATGAAAGTAGTGGAATAATTTATGTAGTAAGGAGTTAAATTTGCATGAATTTAGGCAGAAGATTGTAGTAAATTGTCTTAATGAATAATTTCATATTGCTTGCTATCTGCCTGAGAAATTCTTTAATGGTCAGGATGGTCACAGGGAAGCATGGAAGAATCCCACCTAGAAAAAAAATAGTTTTTCTGACTGGCATTTCTATTGGTGTCATGCAAATATGGTTTATTCTTAACTTTATTCTTAACTTTATTCTTATTCTTAACTAAACTTACAGTCTATTCTTAAACTTATCCGTTCCCCTTGGAAAATAATTTTATCATATGGTAGTTGTGAAGTTTTAGCTTGTCCAAAGAGCAGCTTGAATATAGCACCAAAGGCTTGAACTTACAAACAGTGACTTGAACAGTTTTGTGTAACAAGTTGTGGTAAAAGATAATTCTGAAGTCCCCTCCCATGCCACTTAGATAACGTTGCTTTCTGCTTTTAATAATATTTTCGCCATGAATTCTCTTTGTCATGGAGTAACTCAGAACCATGTAATAAAATGTATTTATTTCAGATTTTGTAGAAAGCGATCTTAACTCTCTCTTGAAAGTTTATGAAATTAGGTATTGGTTGTCAATATCTGTGAGTCTTAATTTTAGCATGGTTGTGTCTCTTGTGTATTCGTATGTGGGGTTTTTTTGTTTGCACATTCTGGATTCCTTTTAAATCTATAGAGTAGATGTATTTTTATACAAATCTATGTGTTGTTCATTATTAGGATCCCCGTTTGTAACTGAAATACATTTTTTTAATATAACAATTCCATGTCATGCAAAGTTTAGCCAACTGACACAACAATGTCCTGGTAACCAGTAACTTTTTTCAAGCTAAAGTTGACATATGTGCTCAAACTGTAGGAATTTAAAATCAAGGGGCTGTAAATGCTGCCCTTGCTTGGTAATCAAGTGCTCTCTGATAGCAGAATTGTTGCAGTGATTCCACTGTGGCAGGCTGAAGTTAGGAGCCAGTAGGAAATAGAAATGTACGAGTGTGCACATCCATCTATGCATCTGTGTGCCCATAAACACTTGTTTTCTGCAGACAATTCAAGTAAATACACCTAGTTATGTATATTATAGAAAAGGACTTTGATTTCCTACAAAACTGTACACGAATTTTATGTTTGTAAACAGTTTTGTCATGTAAAAAATAAAAATCCACCAAAAAAGACTGGAAAACTGCTTCAAATTCATTCTTTAAATATATGAGACATAACCTGTCATTTCACAATATTGGAGGGCAGGATTTTTTGTTTCAGAAACTTCAGTAGTTTTATGTGTTCTGATGACATTTTCTGTAGAATTTTGCTGCCAGTTAAAAACCTGAAAGGCACTCAGAAACCAGTTTGTAAAATCACTTAGGCTGGAGCTTAGGTCAGTGTTTGCATAGTCCATCTGAACCAATGGGTCTTATGGAGCTCTGATGTGGATGCAAAGTGTGAAAGGAAACACCGGCCCTGTAAGAAGTAATAGTGAACAGCAGATACTGAAAAAATGTCTGTCAGGAACCAAAGGAAGTCAGTTATTAAATTTATTACTGGATACTGCTAGCAGCAATTTTTAAAAAATCAACCAACTTCTCTTCCCTCTGATATTTCAGCTATCCATTTCATATTGTTCCATTCTTTAAGTTGTATCACTAATACCATAGCTCCAGGGAAACTCAAAAAACTCTAGCGCTGAGTTGTATTTGTTACCAATTTTATTAAATGATAAATTATAAAAAATGCTGTTTGTTATCTTATTTTCTAGCAATGTCATGCCTTAAATATGGTTTAATTTCTCTTTACTATGCTTTAGTGACTTGTTTTGAGCTACCCATTTTACATTTTACTCAGTTTTCTATGGAAGTTGCATCTGCCTGTGCTTCATCAAGACTAATAACTAACTAGGCATTTGGATTCAAAGTGATACTAACAAAAGAGTGATTTTTTCTTTTTTTTTTAAATCCTGACTACATTTTTTATGATTTGAACTTCATTACAGTGCTTTGACAACTGGTGGTTGGAAATGTAGAGCCAAGCACAGGAATCTCAACATACAAGGCTGGTTCTTCACCTCTTCCTCACACCTTTGCCACTGGCTGCTGCAGGAAATAGGACTCTGCCAGAGAGACCTTTGCTCTCATCCAGTTGTTCTTCTGCTTAAATTTCATGCTTTGATTTTTCTTCACTATTTTGCAGATAGTTAGATTACTGAAGGATAAAAGGACCGGAAGACAGTTCCCTATTTATTTTTTTTTTCACACTTGTCTACTTCTCAGTTTACAGTCTCCTCACTGCCTAGAAGGAGGAAAGAAAACGAAGAAAAGAACAAATATTCCTTGCTTTCCTGAGGCTGGTAATCCAGCCAGTTGCAGTCTCAGCCTCTTATAGCTCAATTTTCCCAGTAGCTTTAGGAATATTTCCTGCAGGCTTGGCTCTCCAGTGTCAGAGCTGCCAGAGGACCATGGGAGATTAGTTGGTGACTGGCAATCTTTCATAATTTATTCCAGGATCTTTAAACTTCTGTGTGATTTTCTCATAGAAGACAGTTTCTCTAGTTCAATAGATGAATTTCCATTAAAAATCTGTTTGAGGGAGCTTCTTCCTGATTCTGAAAATAAAGTTGTAAAGGAGCACTCTTTTTTTTAAGTTGTATTTGTACTGGGAATTCTCAGAAATCCCAGCCCAGAATTATTGTAGCATTGTACAAGGCTGAAATTCCCTGTAGTTCTATGTTTATCACTTGCTAAAGACCCCATGGCAGGATATGCTTTTCTAGTCACATATTTACTCTCTGTGACTGAAATGAATGCAGAATTTGCTGTCTAGTTGAGTGAAATCAACTATCTTTAGTCATCTTGGTCAAACCTGAAAAAGTGAATTCTTTATTATCTATCAAAATACTTCTGTTGCCCCTTGATTTTCTTGATTTTTGCTTGCTCGATTAAGTACCATGTCCTCCTGTGAGGCTTGGATAGGAATGTGCTTGAATGTTCTGCTAATGTAATTTCCAGAATTAGATCCATTGCTACAATTCTTGGGTTCTTTTGAAAATGTGAGATTTTAATTGGTATTAATTTTTCAGCATAGGAGTCCAACACTGTAATCCACACTTTAAGAATGACCAAATGCTTTAACTGTATGGTAGTTCCCCTTAGATATGTATTGTATTTAAGGTTAAAATAAGCCTTGATGAAAGTATTTTACCTTTAGCTCTTCATGGCTACTTTATCTATTGCTTCAGCTGTGAAAAGCTTTTTTATTTGGTTGAGGTTTGTTTGTTTCTCACTGCTAAACTTTTCCAACATTTTAAAATTCTGCTTTACATACAGGTTTGAATTTTCACTTCTATTTGGAGTGTTTTACAAGGACAGAGATTTCACATGCTAAAATGCTTTCTGTAAAACACAGCTGTTAAAAAAAAAAGTGAAGTAAATCTATACTTTATGTCTTCTTGAAACTTTATTCTCTTTAAAAAGGGTTTATGTAATTTTACATAATTCTTTTGGCAGGAATGTTTATTGCCCAGCTGGTTGAAATTATTAATGTACCTCTCAAGCTGCATTTTCAAAGATCAGTAATATATATATAAACCTCTTTGAGGGTCCTTGATATGTAGGATTTTTATTGGAGATCCTTGTTCCACTTCAGTAAAAGGATGACACAAGATGTTTACTTTAAAAAGTCTTTGACATCCTCCTGAGAATGTTTTGATAGAATGGCATACATTTGGTTACAATTAGTAAGCCAAACAATTTTCCATTGTTATCTCACTGTGTTTGTCTAGACCCTGTAAGGAGCTTTCAGAAAATATCCATCTCCATGTTTCAGTTAATTGATTGCATGTCCAGTAGGATTATTCTATTTTGTAAAGCTCCTTGTCCTTTTAATTTTATCACAGAGATTTTACACAAAGTCGTGTGGTAGAAAGCAAAAGGGAAATACTGGCACAGTTAAGCATAAAGAGATATTGTACTTGTATCAGGGCTAATAGTCCTGTGTGTGGGAAAAATATCTATGTGTTTCTGCTACTTCTGTGTGCAAGATGTTATACCCGAGGGCTGAAAGTAATAGTAGCTGGTGTGAAAGTATTCACCAATATCAAGTGCAGATGAAAGCTTTTGGAGCCAGCTGAAAGCTGAGTTAATAATTCTTTGGCTTAATATTTGAACTTGCACTCTGTCTGGCATAATAAATGATGGGTGACTTAATTTTATTTGAATTCTATTAGCAGTGTGATTAAAAGACTCAAATCCTTATCTGAAATCTTTGCCGTGTTATTTTGGTTATTTGCCATATAATGTATAGTCATGTCTTTCCTTTTGTATGATAGCTGAAATACATCTTTCTGTTGAATATCTTACTTTCTATTTAGAAACTGATAAATCTCAGCCAAGACCATTGTCTGTCTGTTTGGGTAGTAACCACACCTTGCTACATACACCCCATATTGCTTGCAGTTGTTTGGAGGTTACATGATTAAGCTGGCTGTAATGTGAATTAGTGTCTATGTCACAGAAATTCCCCGTGCAATTATCACCCCTTGGAAATGCTGCAGTGCCAGGTTTAGGCCTGATAACAAGAGCTGGTGCTTCTGTGCCTCCTTTAATCATCCTCTTTTGTTTACACTCTTTTTGGAGAAGCCACTGATCACAACTCCTGTAACAGTAGGTACACGCTGGCAGCAGAGGAACGCAGAGCTTGTTTTGCTATATTCTGCTTCATAAACCTGTGTCCTTGAAATCTCCTGTTTCCCTGCCCTGTCAGACCGGTAAAGTTGTGCTGCTTTTATGAATTCTTGGTGGGAGTGGTCAGTACTGAATTGAATAATTTCTTTTTTAATTATGTCTTTAACAATTCTTGAAAACGTCCACTGTGTTTCAGATAGGTACACGGGAAGAAAAGCATGAGAAAGAAATTTGTCCTCCAAAGGAGGGGGAAGGGACTGCACTTGAAGCACTTTCTGCAGTTGTCACCTCTGCTCCTTTGGCAGGGTGGGAAAGGACAGACTTACCCACAGCTGTCCCCTGTCCTGTGCTGCCCTCCAGGCAGCGCTGCAAGGAAAGGTCTCTGTCGTGGGTCTCTGCACCACAGCACACAGCTTGTGCCTCGGCCATCTCTGCACCAACATCTCTGTGCAGCAAAGTCACAGTGCCTGATGTCTCCAAAGCTGGAACCAAGGGTTTGGGCCCCTCAGTGCATCTCAGCAGCAAAGTCAGCCCTTTTCATTTCCTTGTCATCAGAGCTGAGTTATGTCAGTTCATGTTCTCTAGAGCAGTTTGAATTCAATTTAGCAAGTGATTAAGTTACTTTGTGTGAATTGGATGCTAGTAGGAATGTTTGTTCAGAGGGTTAACTTAACCTTCCCCAAGGTTGTAATGGACACTGGAAGATCAAAAGCTCCTCCAGACTCTCAAAGAGAGAAGAAAAAAAGAATTGCTTGCTTTTACAGTTTTCCGTCAATGTCTTCCTTCTGGGAAGCAAATCTGTGTTTAACATACTTAAACTCATGGTACAAACAACTCATTTTGCCTCTAATCATAAACATAATTTGTCTGGTTTCTCTGTTCTTCAGATTTATGCAGTAGCCATGTTTGTCAAAGTATTTGGCACCAATGACATCATCTTTGTTGAAATGCTGGACAGCGTGATGAGTCCCAGATGTTAACGCACACCAAAAGTTGAGAAAGAGTGAAATATAAAGATCAATTGTAACAGCTATGGAGGTAAGAAAAAGAGATTCTGTTTTCTTCTAGTATTTAAAAATAATAATTTATATATTTTTGAGGCTTGTTTTGCATACATGATCAGTTAGGGGCTATGTTCACTATTATGTGTGTACATAAGAACAGACTGAGATGTGAATTTAGATAAATGCTGAATAAAGCATGATTTAACTTCATAATTGCACTATTTCCTTTGTGGCTTTTTCCAGTCTTTTACACTTTGCTTGTGCAGATTATGATATATGCAGAATATGTGTGCTAAGATCTAAATGTGCCTCTTTCTTAACTGCCAGGATTTAATTTGTCATTTGGATAAGGGTCTTGCACGGTTATGTCAGCACATCATGTTTTCTAATGAACTGTAACATGACATGCCAATGTAACCAAGAGTAGCACCACTTCCTAATGACGTGTCATGTCTGTGAAATGTAGAAAGGATATGACTTGCTGTGAATCAGTTTTGAATTTCTGTTTTAATTTTAAAATAAAATCCTTGTCTGTGGTCCAAAAGTAGCTTTCACAGAAGTATGGTTTAAGTTAAGGGAAAAAATAATGAAGGTACCTGGGCATGGTTTCATAGTGACCACATATCTACCTAAGTGCTCCAAGCTGCCTGGTAGAGGAAGCATTAACAAATGCATCCAGAGCATCCTCAGATAGATACGGCTGACCTGACTAATATTTGCATGGAAAAATTCAAGCAGAGCTGCTCCCTTAATTTTCTACCGATAATGAATACTTTCTGTGGATCATTCTGTTGTCTACATATTTTTCACTATCATGAAAAATTCCCATATCCAGAGTCAAAAAATTGACTTGGAAAATATGTTTCTTTAATTTATTGCAGTAGTTCTCCAGGCCTTATAGGCATAATAAAAATGGTATTAAAGTCACAGAGAGAAAGAAGAAATTAAGACTTTTCACATTGGGGTATTGCATCCTATAAAGATGTTTAATCAGTTGGATGTGTAACACATATGTCATTGCCTTGTCTTAAAAGTCTTCATATCAGAAAAAAATACAGAAATACATCAAAATATAACCTTGTTTTAGTTCTTCTTAAAAGATTATCCTTTTATGTCTTTTTTTTGGAGTGAACATTTTGGCATTAGTCTCAATACAAGTTTTCTGAAACCTGAAAGCAGCAGTGAAGAGGTTTGTGGAGTTGATTTTGGTGCAGTTTTCACTGTGCTGCTCAGTTGTGAGCCAGCCATATGACATTGACATCTCTGAGTATGTGGGAATTATTCTGAAATTATTTGGATTTTTCTTACCTTTTCTTTCAGACTGAATGCTAATTTGGGAATAAACATTAAAACCCAGATATCTTAAATTTTTCTTTCTGTTTATAGGCCTGTACTCAGTTTACATCTGATGTTCATACATGAAGAATATGGGATTTTTTTCAAGGGTTCCTAAAGCGGTTGATACTTACAGGTGAGTCTTTCGGGTGAATCTTCCTTTCTTTACTAAACCCAGCATGTCCACAAAATTTTGCTAGATTTCATTTTCAAAATTACTTATGTTTGGGGTCTAATTCACAGTTCTGAAAGCAGCTTGGATGCTTCATACATTAGATCTCAATGACCTTCAAAGGGACATCTAAGCATTTATGGTCAGATACTGAATGTAAGAGGAGCCTGGTAGGATTCTTTTTATAGTGTTTCATCACTTTAATCCCTTTGAAATCACTTTAAACATTTTCCTTCAATTTAAAAAAATGGGACATGGATCTAAATCATATGTGTACTTAAGAAAATATTACCTGTAATTTATTTAAACCTTGTGAATTCTCCAGGAAAAAGGTGTATTGTGGATGCAGTGTGTTAATAGGAAATCTGTGCTATGAATTTTGGGACAAATCTTGAGGTTTTGCCACTGATGTGTCATTTTTAGCCGTTACTTGCTGAGCTGTATCATTAGAAATCTGAGTCACACAGGCCATGTTTAAATTACATATCAGATGACCCAAGTGTTTAAGGCAAGCTGGTGTAATTCAGCATCACTTTAAGCAATTTATGCCACTGAAAATCAACCCCCTCAAAGTCCTGCATCTTCCTGAGTGGAATTATTTCACCTTCTCAAGTTTTTTTTTACATTCCATTTTAGTTAGGACCCCCTACCTTCCCATCCCTGGCTTATCTGACTGGCTTGTGGCACTGATGCAATTACTGTCTCCATATACACTCTACTGTTAGTCTTAAAAAGCATAACAATTTCACCTGAAACACAAGCACACCTGTTTCAGATAGTGTGTGAAAATGCTGAAGAAGAAGATCTCAAGGGGCAAAACAGAGAGAACTTTGCTGAGGGGTGAGTAAAATGTTAGTCAGTTATGATAATACAGTATCCTATCATGTAATAAAATATAACACAATATAATGTTTTTTCTATTCTTTAGTGTAATTTTTATTTGCTGAACAATTCATAGGTTTTCAAACAGGATAGGTTTTCTAACAGCTTTGCCAGTTTTGCTTCTTTTTTTTTCCATACCTCCATCCATTTTCCAGCAGTCATTCCCTTTCCCTTCCATCCTTATGGCCAGAGAACTGTGCTATGACACGCTGAAAAATGTTTACTAAGGTGATTAAAAGTCACGTTCAAAGTTATTGATTACACATCCAGTGACTTCTTGCCAGACCACTATATTTATGCCAAGCTGTGTTATCAGACTCTCTGCTAGCACAGCTTTAGTACAGTGGCTTTTCATCAGTTCTGCTTAAAATACATTGAAAAGCATTTTCCAGAAGCCATGCGTGTGATGTCAAGTACAGGCTCTGCAGCTGTCTCTGTACTTCTTAGAAAGGTGAAAAAGCAATGACTTAACACTCTGTACCACCCAAGTTTGATTTTTTTTGTCTAAGGTCACCTTATCTTTGTAGATCTTTGAAAATGATCATGAATATTTATGATGGCATCAAAAAATCAAGCAGCTGCAAATTGTTTACAACATTTTTAAGAATGTGAAACCAGCTTCTACTATAAATCAAATACATCTGCTAGAACTGGATGAAAATTGAAAGCTCTTTGGTTCCATCCTATCCTCTTATGTACCTGAAAAATCATCAATAGCATCATTCCAAAACACTAATGTGGGCTGTATAGATAAAAGGTAAAACCTGAAGTAAAGTATCAAATTAATCATTCTAAAGATATCACATAAAGTATTTTAATGAAATATTAATCCGAAATAGATGCCATAAAACTTTGTGGAAACTTTCAAAATGTTGAATCACAGTCTGTCTAAAATTTTATCTCATTATGGTTTTTTTGTGTCTTTAGAAAAATACCTTCTTCCATCACACAGTAGTTCAGATGTGCATATTTGAAAAAAAGTGCACATTAAAATGTACACAATATTGTCTTCAAATATTTGTTGGATTTTTCTTCTACAGAACCGTGATTTACAATCTGCTGCAAATTTAATAGCTGGATGGAGAAATAGGCAGAAATAAACAATTTTAAATCTTGACACTGCTGCCAAATTGGTATTTAGATGAGAGTTATTGTTTGAAAACATCAAAATATTTGGTTTAGTTCAAACTGGAGGAATAATGTGTGCTTTAGATGAGGCACAGTATTTGCCTAAAAATTATTTTGAATGACAAGGAAAACTGTTCAGTCCCCAGGACTACGATTTTCAAACTTTTTCTTGCCAAGTGCTGCCACCAGAGCCGTGGTGACAGCAGCCTCAGCCTGCAGCTCTGCACGGGCTCACATGTCATGGGGCAGACCCTTGCATATCACTTGTGGTATGTGGATTGCAACTTGGGAGTGCTGTGTTGAAGCTCTTAATCCATTAAAATGCAACTGTGCTAATAAACAATCTGATTTAGGAACTACAGTGTCATTTTACCTCTCTTTGGGAGGTTTCATATTTTTTGTATTTGGTTTCTCCATTTCTCCCTACACATTAAATGCTACTTGCACTGTCCCTCGGTTTTTCACTGAAATACTTTGGAAAGCATGTGGGATTTTAGGGTCTTCCCTGCTTCATGTTTAAAGAATAATTCAGAGACCTGTGTGCTCAGAGGTGCCTGTCCACTTTGCAAAAGGATCTTTGTTGTCTGCCATATATATAGTTCAGTCCATTCAAGAAGTGGAGCAATAAACTCCATTTCTTTTCCTGCTGCCCAGTGTTACAGACAGTCACAGGCCATCCATCCCTGAGCAACATTGCATTACAATTCAAGTAAACCTCCTTCAACCAGCATGCAAGCCTTCATCAGAGGGCAAAATGCTAGTCTGAGAGGATAATAACTGAGACATTCTTTTAATAAGGACCATTTTTAAATGTTAAGAATGACTTGTTTTAATTGAAGGAGAGGAAAGGAACTCCTACCAAGAGTCAAAGAGATCTCCCAGAGCTCTCTGAAGTCCTCAAATTGTCTTGTATAGAAATGCCTGAGTATTAGAAATGAACGAAGGTTATAAAATCTTTCCAGCATCTCACTGTAAAGTTCATCTGAGGAAGTTATTTTATTCAACCATTAAAAATTTTGCTTTAGTTTAAAATGAGGTACCTGACCACTCTATTTACTGAAGGCAAATCATGAGACTCATTTCATAGACCCAACTTTTGCTGAGTTTGTGTAAGCAGGGATGCAGAATAATTACCATTCGTCCATTCTTTTCAATCTCCTATACAATATCCACCTGTTCTGTCAGACAGCAGGAATGTTTGCCACAAATACAGACTACTGCAGTGACAGCAGCAGGTGTATGGCAGCAACAACTAATCAAATCAGCTGAATTGGAGGTGTGAACCACATTGCACTTCTGTGCAGTGAAAATGAGCAGAAAGGACAGAGCTAAACGGTGGGGAATTTTTGTTTTGTTTTATTTTTAAGATCTTGCTTTTAAATTATAGGCAGTGCAACTGGTAAGTGCAAGAAAAAATAATGAGGACTTGAAAAGAAAATGACACTTCATTCTTCCTGCAAAGGACAGGCAGAGTGACATAGGTATAAGAGACACCCATTGTAATCACTCTCAAAAAGCAAGGCATGGGTTTTGATTTTCCTAAAGAAGCAAATGCAAAAGAACTCTTGTCTGTACCATATGACTCATGATGCTTCTTTACCAGGCTTAAAGAGAATTGAACTTGAGTAATAGCACCATTAGAGCTCTTTACCAGGAGCTAGTTCCTGTGGTTTCACTGGGTCCAGCTGCTGATGACTCACAGAGGAAGTGGCAGAGATTAGGTGCACAGGGAAAAAATCAGAACAGCTCAGAAATAAAGCAAATCAACCAAGCATTACCTTTTGTGCACAACAGAACAATGGCTTAACAACTGAGGTTCAAAATGATCTGTCTTATTCCCCTCATTTGTGCTATTCCTGTTGGAAGGACCACCAGGAAACATGTGAACCACTGTGGAATACACACTGTAATCCATGGAACATCTCAATTAATATTCCCTCTTGACTACAGATAGAACAATACATAGCATCAAGAAGTTTAATCTCCGGCAGTAATGCCTTTTGTAAGATCAAGAGGTCTTTCCCTTGAATTAAGGTTTAAGTGAGGATTTTGAAAATTAGTTAGATATTCTGCATGGTGTCTAGTGGTGGCTACAGGTTCCATAGCTAGGTAAAATGCAAAGACACAGTTTGGTTTTCATTAGAAATGTTGTTATTAGTAGTTTCTCCTTTGTAAATTGACATTGGTCCCCTATAGAAGAGAATTAATTCCTCCAAAAGACTTTGTTGCAAACAAATATATCCAAGATTATATAAAATTTAAACATTGTCTCTGGTATTCAATTTTGTGCTACAAAAAAAGTATGGCCCCAGCAGCAAAAAGTTAAAATATCTAACTTAAAAGGGAAGGTGCAGGAGGAAATATTCTGGATCTTGTTTAAATTGCTGTTGTACAGTAGTAGTGTTGCTGTTAGATCACATCACTACAGTCTCACATACATAGCTCAGGGGATGTTTTCTTCTTGGAAATTGCAGTTTAAGCTCTAAACTGCTTGGGGAGGAGTTCTGTTTGAGTTGCTATAGATTAATGAAGTATCTTATTAGAAAAACCTACAACTATTTTGACTAGATTATACAAGTTCTTTAAATTTTTTTAAAAAATTAATATTATATACTAAAAGCACCATAGGAAAAATACTGCTGATTTTGCAATTTGCATCAGCAATTTATCTTTGTTTTTAAAAATAAATTGGAATAGAAAATTTCACCCACATTCCACTTCTTATTTTCCATAACAGTTTCAGAGGCAAGATCAGTTAGTAATTATTCAGAGATACATTTTATAAACATTTGCTGTAGTGATTAATGTACAACAATTCACAGCCACCTCTTTAGATTATCAAGTAATGCACTTTACTTTACATGTTTTCATCAGCTGGCATTTCAAACCCCACAAGGTGACTCTGTGACATTGGTGCATGGCCTCTGCCACACAGAGTTTTGCCCACGCTACCCTGAGCTTCAGGTGTGCTCCAGCTTATGCAATAAGCACTTGAAAAAATATTGCCAATAAAACAGATGCTTCTTGTGGTGTTTTCCTGCGTGGAAACCAAGTATGAATTCACTCCGTGGCCTCTGTTGTCCCTGTGCCACGGCTGCATTGTGTGCAGTGAGCAGTAAAGGCTGCGTTTGGGATAATGACGGCTGTGCTGTGCCAAGTCTGCAGCACATGGGGTGCCCAGGGATGTGTGGGGTGCTGCTGCCCTGGGGCACCAGGGGCCCTGGGGAGAGCTGCACCAGCTGTCCTGGAAGGCATGGCATTCCTCTTCCCTGAATGCAGCCACATAGCCTTCTTGCACTCCAAGAGCATGTGGATGGATCAGGTCAGTTCATTTACTTTTCTCTCTTAAAAGTCCATTATTTATTTTTAAATATTTTCAGTCGTCTCATCTGCGTTCACTCTTTGGCACATAGGTGAAGGTGAAAGAGATGAAACCTTATTCCTATCAATGCCATAAATATAGATTGAGGGGGGAGGGGAAGTGAAATGGAGTTAATATGTATTAGAAATTGTTTCTTTGATACTGTTATGCTATCCCTTTAAGATATGCTAATATGAACTTCTGTCAATACAACATCACTTAGTTGGTTTTCATCTGGACCTTAGAGCACAACAAAATTATTAGTACATAAATCTCTACTAATTTACTCTAGATTATGATTCTTTCATCAACATGCACATATAAATTATATCATTAATCATAATGATTTCTTTCAGTATTCATATGTAGTTTCTTGGGAATCCCACTGTAATTCAGCATGAATTAATGTCCACTTATTGGAAAGCACTACCTACATTGATATTTCTAGGGGAAAAAACCAACAACTCTGATGTATCTTAAACTACAGCCTAAATGACCCGGGTGCTGGTAAACAGCCACCAAAGGAGCGTCGCCGCAGGTAAAGGAAAGTTGTCTTAAAAGCAGTTTGTTCCACAGCTCATTAGGCCAGATGGCAGCCTGACTTCCAGGAGCACATAAAGCACTTCTGAGGGAATGGGGGGACTTTTCTCTCCTTCACCCTGCCCTGGGGAAGAGCAGTGTGAATACGCAGAGTGAGGGCAGAGCTGGAGCAGGGGGCATTGCTGGGCGCTGAAGGAGGCAGAGCAAAACTATCTGCTGCACTTTTTTGACAGGGCAGAAGCAATAATAACAACTCCATCAGTCTTAACAGGTAACACTTTCTAATTGGCCTCAACCATAAATTTTGTGGAGAGAAGCAGCAGTATTCATCCGCTTTTCTGCAGAGTGGATTTTAGCCGTGAATTTCATGCTTTGTAGTGGCTGGCCCATGGATTAAAGAGGTCAAGGACCTGTGGGTGAGATGCCGTGGCCTCAGTTTCCCTCACCTAAGAAATGCAGCTGCCTCCTTGAGAAGTGCTTTGCCCTTTCTGGAGGTGAAGTAGGATACTACTTAATCTAGCTATCAAATATATAAATGGAACATACATATATACATATGCATGCTTCATAAGTGAGACAGTGAGGGGGAAAAAAAGGAACTTCTGACTATAACGAAAGATTCATTAGGAAAAATGAACTAATCAGTGCTCTCCAAGGAGATATTCATTCTGTTTAGGAGGCCGTACCCTCTGCTGCTGCACATACTTAATATAATTTATATTATTATTTAAATCACTGCGTAAATTTTAGATACTTTTAAAAATCAAGTTAATGGACCATACTTTACTGCTTAGCATCATTTATATCAAGAATTAGTGTCTGTGGAGATAATATATGCTAACACAGAGGAGAAAACACAAACAAGCAAATATCATAAAATCTATCTGTAGCATGGGCTTAAAATATAACTGCAGAAATGAGCCCTTGGAAGAGTGGTGTGCTGTGTAGTACAGCCTTTCCTTTGAGCTGTGTGCATCCCTGTGTACAAGATACTCTTGAACCACTTACCACCACATGGGGGGCCCAGCATCAAGCTGTCATGGCAGAGTATTTATCCTACTGGGAAATGTCTCCCTCTCCTCACTGGGGATGCAAAGAAAGACAAGAATCCAGCATGGCTGTCCTGTAGCCATAAAATGAAGTGGAGATGGCAAATTAAGGAATTCTTGGGGAGAACCCAGGCACCTATAAAACTGCTTAGGAGCTGAAGGGAAAGTTTGAGGCACTATAAATAGATACAGCCTAGAAACAAAGAAAAGTGGAAATAGAGGAAGATAATGGGAACCTGAAAGAGTGAGAGGATCCTGGCAGCTGAGATAAATCCAGGGCCTTCTTCTGTGGGCTCATTAAAAGACAGAATATATTCCATAAAATGTCTTACCTGTACCAGGCAATAAACCAGCTGTGCATCATTGCTTCCTTCAGGATAGCTGTGCTGTATTTCATTCTTTTTGTTTTTTTAACAAGGAGCCCAGTTTCTCAAGCTTTTGACATAAAGTCTTTCAGAGCCCTGGATCCCTGTCAATGTCATGCTGAAGCTCAAGTGACTGAAGCAATCCATCGTGCTGCCGCAGGAGAGTGGTGCAGAGATGGGACAGCCAAGGGGATGCAGGAGGCACAGGGAAGGAGAGGGACAGACCCTGGGAGGTGGGCAGCACCTGCAGCAGCAATAAGAGGGGGACACAGGGCTGCTGTTGGCACTTCCTATTTCATAGAATCATAACATGGTTTAGGTTAGAAAGAATCTTAAACATCATCTAGTTCCAACCCCTTAGCCAGGGACAGGGACACCATCAACTTCTCTTATGTTATGTTGCTTCTGAAGAACAGAAACCTAGGTAAGGAGAGAGTGATATTGTCCTCAGAGTGGGGGAAAAAAAACCAAAAAAACCCCACAGCTGAGTCCAGGAGGTGTGAGCAGGGAAAACTGGAAGGTAAAGGGTGAAGCAGAGACAGCACCTCTTGTCTCACTGGAGAAAATGTCACTTATCCCATCAATGAAGCTTCCCTTTCTGTGGGGAGGGTAGAAGATTTCCTCAGATTTAAGCATTACTTTCTGACTAACTAATTTTGTACAATTTCCTTAAAAATGGTCATCCTATAAAGAACAGTTTGGACCTGAGAATGTTTCGCTTTTGCACCTCATAACTCAGGCCTAAGTTCATCTATCTTTCATATTCCCTCATTTGCAGTCTGCCTTCTTCTTGCCTGACTTATTAACTTTCTTCTCAGTAGAAGTTGTGAGGTTTATCCATATAACAAATGAAGCTCAAGGCAGAAAGTCTTTGTTGTAGCCACAGACAAAAATGTATGTATTTATTAACAGAGATTAACTTGGACTTCTGACATCTTACAGCAGGCCCTGACAAAGTAAATGTACTCAAAATCTAATTTTAAACACAGAGAGCAAAATTCATAGGCTGCACATCATCACATCCTCTTTGCACTGGCTAGAATTATGTTCTGCCAAGGGAACAGTGAGAAAAGCTGTTTGCCATTGTGATGATTTATTCCTACTTAAGGTTGGTTTCTTTGAGAAGTGCAAGTAATTTTTTAGAAAGATGAGTTTTACCTTGCAGTTTGGAACCTCAAAAGCCTCTTAACTCTTGAATGTGATACTGGACAGATTTTTTTCTTTCAAAAAAACTCCCAACAATTCTTTTGATCAGCTCATTTCATACAGCAGTAATTGTTTAAACAAGTGCTGTACCTAAATGATTAGTTGCTGCCCTGCTGACTGCCTGCGTTGCTGGGTCACCTGGCAGTTTTGTATGAGCATTTTCATTGCCTATACATAAACAATTTTATTTCCTGATGAATTCACAAGCTGCTGCCTCAGAGTCTTCTCCCTATGTATCATCTGTGTGTTACCCAATGTCTGAAGCTAAGTGGGTAGATTGCTCACAGCAACGCATTTCATCCATGTCCCTTGGTTTGGGGTGCAGTGTGCGCTTCCAGCTGTCTGGGAGCGCCTCCATTACCCAGGCTCGGGGCAGAGCAAATAGCATTCTGGCCTCAGTCTTCCAGCAGTAGATTAGTGACAGCAGTAGGCAGACAACTTCTGTCCCCAGGGAATATTAGAAATCTAGAGCTAGAAATAGATGGATTAACTGAAATGCAACCCAACCTCTGATCTACATTATTGTCTCTCTTCTTTATCTCACAGGGGAAGCAGAGATAAAGAGTGATAGACACTGATAATGATGGGAGTCCGTGATAATACACCGAAGTGATAAACTTCTTTGTGGCCCTCATTGTGCCCAGTTGTCTTCAGCTGGTTATGAGCTCTAGCCTCAAGCTATTTACACCATGATCAGGCTAGTAATTAGCAAAATGTTTAATATAATATAGAAGCAATTAGGAGGTGATAACACGCAATTAAGATGTGTTTTCAGATTAAAGATTTTATAGTGCTCTCTTTCTTGAAAAGATAAAGTGCCTATCTCAAAATGTCAAACTGCAGTGATTTAATCTGAGTTATTTTCAATTAATATGCATGTATTCTTGCGATGTGTTCACCGTTGTTATTGACATTGATAAATTAAGCTCATCCCAGCAGAATTTATCCTTGAGTCGCTCTATATTTCCTGAATGTCAGTTCTTTATTCGTATTTTTTTTATGCCTACAAGCTGTGCACGATCTAACTCTAAGTCCCTTGATTCATCCCTGGGATTACAGTAATGTGTCAGTCTGAGTGGAACAATAATCTGAAAGGGCATTGTTATAAATAGTGTGTTAGAATATAATTGTTTGTCATGTCGTTTCTCCCCTTTAAATTCCTCTGAGTCCTGTTTAAGTAATTTAGACAGCTAGAATGACAAGAGTCTTGAGACTTCACTTATAGAGTTGTCCAACCAGTCTTCAGCCTACCCAGTCTTTTGAGACTGTCTCATCTGCAAAGTAGGAAGTGCAAAGAACAGATGAGTTCCGACTACACTGCGGATTTGTTATGAGATTTTGCCCAGGCCATTTATAGAACAATGTAAATGCTACTGATGCTAATTTTTCCCTGGCTAGTCAATGAAAATTCTTAGACAATAGAAATTAGGGTGTTTCCTATCATCATTTAGGAAGCTAAAATCCTAAGGATGCTTTTTGATTAAGTTCCTAACTATAAAAACAAAAACAAAAAAAACCAAAAAACCCAAACCATGATGCAGGAAAGACAGGTTTTTATTATTGTTTTCTGTGGTGCCAGCTTTTTAGCAAAAGTAATAACACTTCCAAGGAAAAAATTGCTAGAAATGAGTGTCCTGTTAGATCATGCTGTCCAGTTCCTGAATCATGCAGGATTATTCTTTTTAATGCATTTTTCTGCTGTTTGGTAGTTTCTAGATTTTTCCAGACATGCAATGAAGCACCCAAACATCAGAGGATTTGCACACAGCATGTATCAGTAAGGTTTTTCTCAATTAAACAAGTATTTCCTCTCCTGTTTCTGCTAAGTATTTTCCTTGTAGCTAATGCTAACAGTTTTGAAATATTTTTGTTTATGTCTCTTCTCTTGCTCTTTCTAGGGTCCACTTAATGATATTTTGTTGATATGTGGTTGCAAAAGGCAAGTTAGCTGACAGTCCTTGCAAAACACTGGCTTTGTGTCGTGCAACTGTGATTAAACTCTTTTGAGACCATGGATTTAGCAAAGTAAGATGATATAACTCATCACAGCTTATGCTGACTGGCCAGTCACTGACATAATTTAGTGAGCATTATCATTTAGTGAGTTCTTCAAAGGGCTGCTTGAACACATCAAAATATTGCTGTTTGATAATCCCTGAGTCACTGTTGGTCAAACCAGGCATGTTTGATTCTTGCCTATAAATAAGCACCTGCAATATTCTTCATTAATTCTGAGGGCCAACTTCCAGCCTCTCGGTGTCTCTCAGGTAAGTCACAGGGGATGTAGAAGAAAATGCAGCTCCTGAATGCTGTCTGTGAGTACCTGGGTGTCCTGTCCTTCAGCTCACCTTCACAGAATTTTTAAAAGACAAGCAAAGAAAAAATAATGTAATTAAAGGAAGCTGCCAAAAAGCTGTAGAGGTGTCATCTGGTACCACTGTTCATTATACAGAAAAAGGTATTGACTTCTACATATATAAATTATCTGAGAAAAAGTTATGTGAAGACTTGAAAAAGATACTTTCTATTGCCAGAAGGAAAAAGGAAATTATTAAGAACCTCTGCTGAAATTTATTGGTGAGTAGGTAAACATCTCACTGTACTTGAGTCAATGGGGGAAGATTAGCTTTTCTCAGCTGATTAACTTATCAGTACTAAGGTAGATGAAAAGCAGTGACAATGTAGCTGGCAAGTCCTGATTTTTTTCTTGGATCAGCACCAGAGGTATGACCAGTTATGTCCTGTCTACACAGAAAGCCTTGAACCACAAAGAATTATGGTTTTTCCTTCTCCTGATCCATGGGGTAATTCTGTGGGAGTAGCTTTGCTCCGTGGACCATGGCTGGGACTTGCTGAATGCATCATCCAGAAGGATGCAGCAGTGTATGGGAGGTGGAGGCTGCAACACCTGGACAGCTATCCCAGCTTGTCCCAGCTAGGTGTTTCAGCCAGTCTGATACTGCAGTGGGCCACCTGCGCTCCAGCATGTGAGATTTTGGGGGGGATCCTTGCAAGTTGACCAGGCAATGCATGGAGATTGGTGGAGCAGCCACTGCCACCTTTTCAAAGGTCACCCCATCATGTTCATCCTGAAGCTCAGGAAAGCCTCTGGTTTTCCATGCTCCCTCCCTAAACAAGTAGTAGTCCAAAGATAAGTAAGGTTGGAAAAGTACAGGACCAGAATAAAAGTGTCTGATATTGACTTTTTATAAAGACTAATACATAAACAAATATGGAAGCCACAGAAATGTGTTCATGACATTGGGATATGCACTGAGAGAGGTATTTCTGTGCTGGATTTGCCTTCAGGTACAATTATAAGATTATTTTTACAGTATATTTTTGTTTAATATTTTTCTTTACAGGCAATCTATCAATGTCATATACAAAGCTTACTGAATTATGCCACTTACATGTTTAATAATAAATAATATTTCCAGGAGCTATTATGAATCTAAGTATGGTTATAGTAAGGATATCCAATAGCTGCTTAAACTTATACAAATATAAATTTTTCAAACTTGCAGACTTGATTATAATGTAACCTAGCTATGTTATCAGTTTTAGCTATGCTTATAAAATGTTCTTTTGCATTTTACTAAAAACAGTGTGCATTACAAAATATTCTGAAATTGTGCTTGTGATTTGTATGTTATTCCCTCACAGATGAGAAGGTGTCTTTTAAAATAATGGTGCTAAAGTGAATTTTGATTGCTGTTTTTCTGGGTTACTTTCTACATTATTCAGAGATTACTACAGAGATCAATAGACTTCTACATTATGCTGAATTCAGAATCAGGCCCAATATTCCATGCAAATGGTCTTTCCTATGTGATGTAGCAGGAAAGTGAAAATTTTTCACTAGATCAAGTGTCAGCCAGTAAACGAAAAGGTGCTGTTCTTTTTTCTTGTGTTTGTTTCTGTTTTCACATTTATATAATACACATTTATGAAAAAAGAGGAAAACATTTTAGCGGCGCTACCTTTGAACCTTAGAGTTGCTTTCCAGCACTTATTGCAGTACTAACAAGCCACAGGTGTACAGTACAGGAGCGGGTGAAAATGTAATTGAGGGGTATGATGACAGTTAATTGTCCATAATGTATTTATCCCAAGATGCACTTATGCATCTGTTATATATTTAGGTATTTGTTACTAGTAGCTTTGGTGATACTTAAGCAGAGGGGCATCTATATCTAAAAGACAATAAAAAAGGAAAATGCTATCAAGGGGCTCTAAAGTGGCGAGACAAAGAAAGTTCGTCTCTTTTTCACTGTCTCTGAAATGAATAGGTCTATTTATTTCAATGGGATTTTTTTTTCACATATGCCGTATTAAGGTTTGACTACAAAAATCTTGACTCCTGTTTCTGGATGTAGTACAGAACTGAATTACTTGATTACCTGCAGGCATTTTAGTAGCAATGTATTTTGATATTTGCCTTTCTAATATAGTTACTTCTCTGTTTCAGCTTTTTGTTGTTATAAAACAGCTTTGCACAATAGACTAAAGTAGTGTCTATTCACCCATTGACACATAGAGGATTTATGTGTGGGAGTAACCCACAAACTTCCCCTCCTCTTTATTGCCTCCCTCCATGCATGCCTTGAGAATAGATGTGATAATTAGTATCTACTTTTATCTATATTTGTATGCCATCCAGACGTTTGAGAACAACAAGTCACTGTATTGAAGCGGTGTCCCAAATTCAAATTGCAGTGATAGAGCTTGGATGACTTTGGAGGATTATACATTTTTGGGGCCTACTTCTGATCTCTATCAAGTCAACAGCAAAACTGTCACAAGGGTCAGTAGTGAGGGGAACTGGGACACAAAAAAATGAGGTTATTCTTTTGGGGATTTTTCAGCAGGAGTCAAATAGCTGAAATCCAACCACATATCTTTAAAATATGGTGTAGATTGGGCTAATAACAACATAATTTTAGGGAAGTAGATAGTATCAGGACACTCAGTGAGTAGCTGATTCTTGCAGAGGTTATGAGGTGGACAGAGAAGCTGTATGAGGGGGCAGCTTCTCCCACATCAGGCAGTGGGAGATCCCAACCCAACTTTCTTTGGAAAGTTGACCTTTCAATCAGTCTATCTTTCTTGCCACGAAACTGGCCCTGCATTTGGGTTTGTTTGCACAGGCTCCCATCAAGTTTAACAGTGTTTTATAAGGGGGACAGTAGTCCCCATAAATTGGGGCCTATATAACCACATTATCTTAAAAAAACAGAGCTCAGTTCATATCAGTAGCTGTTTGGTCATTTGAAACTGCCTAACATTAGCATCTTAGAAATATTATCTGAAGTTGCTGAAAACTGATATTAACCTGCTGCATGCTTGGAGTGTTCTGATAAAGTGCAGTTGCTGTGGTAATTGTTATATTATGTTCAGAAAAGTGCCAAGAATATAATTGCTTGCAAAATGACTGTGCAGTTCAGCTTTAATCTACATGGCAAAATTGTTTACTAAAATAAAAAAAAACCCTTCCAAGTCTTTGCATAAACAAGTATATTAGAAGTAGACTCTTTATTAAACTTTTAACACCAAAATTATGCTCACAGTGTTTTAACCAGATGCTACTTGTAACATTTCCTGTTTGTTACAAACAAAACCAAAAAGCATAGAGCACCCAAGAAAACCCAACAAAAAACAAAACCCCCAAAACACAACAAACCCAAACCACCATAGGATGATTTCCTTAAGAATGTTCTCTCAGGTATGTCCAGAATATTAATTAGGCCCATCTATTTCTGTCGGATAATAACAATGTCCAAGAACTGAATAGAATCTGTGACCTGTGAAAGGGCCATTCATATGCTTTAGTCTGCCTTAGCGCATTCCTTAACAAGTGAACATAGACCTTTTTCATAGTCATCCTAAATGTTTCAACTGTGTGTTTCATGGTTTGGTTCTTGTGTCTCCAAAACACATAGCTTCCCCCCCACCCCCCCTGCCCTTTCTTTCTTTTCTTTTCTTTCTCTTTACTCTCACTTTTTTTTTTCTTTTTTTTTTTTTTGGTCTAGTGGGAAGTATTCCACGCTCTCCTCATTTAAATGCTTATGCCTTTATGGTTATTTTTACTGCCATACCTATGGGGCTTCTTACTTTATTGCCTGTAGCTGAAGGATATTTTAAAGGAATTAAATTTATTCAGTTTAAATCTTCAGGGGGATACAACCATATCTTAAACAATTAGCAATAATTAAAAAGCATCTATTCGAACTGTACAAAAAGCAAATAGATTTAATTTAAATACAGTAGTCAGGACTGAAGTTTTTTTTCATTAAAACCAGTGAGGATCTCATCTCCTCCCAAGCCTTTCTTTATTTTAGGCAAATTTTCAGCAGTTACTTTTTTGAAGTGCTTTGTCGGTTGTTGATTCAGAGCATTTCCCAAAGCATTTGCATAAGGCATTACCAAAGTCTCCACAGGGCTGACCTGGGCACACTGTTTCATTGCCTAAACTGAGGGTAGAGATTGAGCTTTGGAGCCTTAAGAGCCTGCTCTGTTTAATTTGCCTCTTTCTGTGTTCTCTTCACTGGCTGTACACATTTTTCTGCAGAACAGTAATCTAATGGAGATCACATCAAATATATGTAATTGCTGTGTATCCCAGTAACTATAATAATTAGAATAGATAGCAAAATGACATCAGAAGTATTTTACAAAGAAATCTCTACTCAGTGTGTGATGGTTGGATTGGCTGTAGTGGCTCTGCTTTGACACAGTGATATGTGTGGGCAGAGCAGGGTTCACAAGTGGTGTGGGTGCCAGAAGCAGTTTCTGCTGTGGCTGCTCAGCAGACGTGGTGGAAGCATCTTCAGGTGGGACTCCAGAAGCTACCTGTGGTTAGACCTCAGTCAGACCTCCTTCCCAAGGCAGCCCCAGGCCTTTCTGTTTGGCTATAATACGTGCTTGGGAATGCAAAGTCAAACCTGGGACACTTTAATTTGTCCTGCTATGGTAGAATTAAGGTGCTTATGCCACCCTTTGCTTCTGTCTGTTCTTCTCGCTCACTCTCCCTTCAAAACTATGTTCATAAGTTTTTTGAGGGTTGTAGCACAAAAGTAAAGGGTTACTGTGTCACTTAAGGACTTTTGGTAGCAGTTCTGAGTCCCTGCCTGGTCACTCTTGGTCTCACAGCACAGCTCATGGATCAGAAAAGAAACACTTGATGATGGAGGCCAGTGCCTGGCATCCAGGGAAAGGGAGAATTTCACAGGGCTGAGCAGCAACTGCTTGTGCCAGTGGAGAATAATGTCTGCAGAACTGCATCTTCCCTGGGTTGTAATAAAAAAACAGATTCAAACTGAGAAGGTTTTGTTTTCATAGTTTGTCAAGGTGCTTATAAAACACATGGATTCAGGTCACGGTTTTTTTAATTAACAAAAAATGTATATACTTAGCTAACATGGTTTGGGGTTTTTCAGCTCAGAGTCTGAGGATATATTCATAAGGAGATAAAAGGGAAGGGATAAATTCTAGACAGTTTGTTGTAAGTACCAAAGAAAGTGACAGCTATCTACATGAGCAAAATTTCTAACAGTGCCTCACATCCACTGGAAAATACTTAAGAGTCCACAAATAGAAAAAGGTTAAAAACTACTGACCTAAATAATTGGTTCAATTTTCAAGACTGCTGAGCATCCAACTGTTCTCATTGATTATAAACAGATGATGATAACGAATAACAGCTCCCATAGTTGATGAAAGGCATCTTTTCTGGGGAACTTGTCCACAGATGCTCAGAAGAAGGATACATCTAATACAAGTCTTTGATAAAGAGGAACGTTTCTCCCTTGGTTGTCTATTCTGTATGCATAGCGTGCATAAATATTTTTGCTTTCACTCTATCTTACGTTTCTTAGAACTCAGTTTAGAATTGAACTGTAGCTGATAAGAGGAAGCATAAGACAAGATCTTATTTTTATGTGTGGATTGTATGCTGCCTCATGCTTCAGTCCTGAAACAGCTTTCACATTCACTGTATTGCTTGACCACCTTTTTAAAACTTAGTAAATTCAACATCCTGTAATACAGAGGAGTTAGAAAAAAATCTGAGTTATGTGTTATATTTTTATACCAGCTTTAGATCTTTTCTTGGTTTCTGCATCCAACAGATTTTATGTTTTGGTTCCATATCGTTGTGGTAAAAACAGAAGAGCTGTTTACTGGGAGGAAAATTGCACCAACTGGTAACAAGAGAAGATTTAAGCTTGCACTTTAATTTAAAATTCTGAACACTCTCCTTAAAGTTTTTCTTTTTGATGTTGTGATTCATATACTTCAGATCTCTTGGGTTTTAGAGCTTTGTTTTAATTAATCTTTTGAAAGATTGATGTGGGCAGAGAATTTTGTCAGTCTTTTCTTGCAATACTAATGCTTGTGGCTGAGAAGAATCTAAGCTGAAAATATGTGAAGTTCTTTGGTCTAGGAGGATTGGGCTAGAGAACTTCTAGGCAGATTTGAGATCCAAAAGCCCATGGGCCCTGAAGGGCTGCACCCATGCATAGCAGGACCACTCACGATCATCTTTGAAAGGTCGTGGCCACCAGGAGAGGTGCCTGAGGACTGGAAGAATTCAAGTGCCACCCTGGAGCTCCAAAAGAGCAAGAAGGAGGACCCAGGGAGCTCCTGGCCAGTCATCTTCCCTGTTAAGCTTATGGAGTGTCTCATTCTGGAGGCCATCTCTGTCCATGTGGATGGCAAGAAGATGATCTGGAGTAGTCAGCATGGATTCACTGAAGGTAAATCCTGCTTGTCCAACTTGATTGTCTTCTAAGATAGAAGAACTTTCATGGGGGGGATGAGGGGAGAGTAGTCTGTTGTCTACCTTGACAAGGCTTTAGATGCTCTTACAATGTCACTGTAGGCAAACTCAGTGGAAGTGTGGACTGGATGAGTGGACGGTGAGGCAGATTAAGACCTGGATGAGTGGCAGGGCCCAGAGGGTTTTAATCACTGCCACAGGGTCTAGTTGGATGCCTGGCAATAGTGGTGTCCCCCAAGGTTCAATACTGCACCCAGTACTGTTTAGCTTATCCATCAATGACTTGGATGAAGGGCCAGATGCCTCCTCAGCAAGTTTGCTGGTGACACAAATCTTGGAGGAGCCCCAGAGGGAGCTTGAGGGGCTGAGGAGATGGGCAGAGAGAAAGCATCTGAAACTCAACAGAGGCAAATGCAGCGTCCTGCACCTGAGGAATATGAACCCCAGGCACCAGCACAGGCTGGGTCCTTCTGTCCAGCAAGTGAATTAAGCCATACAAGGGGTGAAGGCAGTGACAGCTGTGCAGGTACTGCGCTGGCTCTCCTCACATACTACTCCTTTTTGTGACACCCAAACGCACTTAAAACCATCAGTTTCACATTGTGACTTAATAGTTAAAGAGAACTTGTTTAATAAATACATAAGATCATTCTCTTCATTCAGAAGAGGGAGCCAGAAAACAAACTCAGAGAATCCTGGGGGCTGTAGAAACAGGAAGGCTGCTGAGAACACACACATGCAAATGGCAAATTTGATTACAACGATGGGCTGTCTGCTTTGCAACTCCTGGAAGCCCACCCTCAGCCATAAAAATGCAAAAATAGTGCAACAGGCAATGTGGCAGAACAGGGCTCTCTGTATTCATTCACAATTAGGTGTTCTATTCTGTTGTCACCAGATGCTGCCACGCACATTACACAACAGAAATGGGATTAGCAGGAATAACAAAAACCTGTCAAAGCACAAAACCATGGCCTAGTAGTCCTGACAAATTAAACAGCCTACAATGAGTGCCAGAGCATGAAAATCACTCACCCTTCCTCTGCTATCTCTGAGAGGTAGGCAATAAATGCCTTCTTAAAGGCTGGCCACCATGCAGCCAACACTAGCTGTAGAGGAAGAAAGGCATTTTCATTTCTGATGGAGCGTAAATTCAGGACAAACCACCTTAACATAACTAGCAAATATCTGAAAGATAGATGTTAAATACAGAATAATTCACATGCTCCTGGCATGTCTTAAGTGGCCCATGTTACGAACCCTGTTATACCTAACAATCCATTTCCACATATAGGAGCTTCCATGGAGTGCTGTTAGTTTTATTTGTATTTGTGTAATGCAAGATAAAGTAGGCCCAATAGCTATGTAAAACTCATGTTTTGCTAACCATACTCATGCTGGTGGGTCATCAACAGGGGATGTTGGAAGATTCAGAGGATGAGACAAGACTCTCTACAGAAACTAACTCCAAGGCTGGAAACCAAATGATGAGTTGTGTATTACTCTGGAATGGCTGCAGTGTTCATAGGTTTTTAAGATAAAAATAGAAAGTTCATGTCTGTTATAGCCTGTTTTACCTATTTTGAGTTTAATAATGGTGTCATTAAACTGAGCAGCCAACTGTGCTTGAAATTTTTCTAGAGATACATGACAAGTTGCTTTTTGTAGCACTGTTGTCCATCCTGCATCAAACTCATGTCAAAAGGAATGACTTGTAACAAGCTTCTTCACATGCTTTTTTCAAGGTTTCTTTTAGTTTTGTGGGTTGCATGTCACTCATCCTACCTTAATATTCCCTTAATATAGATGGTGATCATTGTCTATTTCTCTTGCTGGATGTTTTTCTCTGAGCCATTTTCATACATTATTTGCTTGTCCTAAACTCAGTGAGCTTTTATTCTTGCCATAACCTCAGCTGTACAGTTCTTCATTTTTGCAGTGTGTGATCTCTAAAAACAGAAGCGATGTCCACATCTGCTATAGGGAAATAGGAACTAAGTGGCTGAAAGATCAGAATCTTTAGGCAGTATTTTAGATTCACAGTATTTAGTATTTTACTTTCACAGTGTACTTCCCCCCACTCTATACTTCTTTAGTCTCACTTTTCTTCCTCCCTAAGGGGTGGCAGATAAGTCACTCAGCTTTAGTGTTACTGTAAGTTTAGATGACCAATTCAGCAAGGGTGACAAATGCTGCTTTCTTGCCTCTTTCCTGACCCCATAAGATTTCCAAGATTTCTTCTGGGAATTGCTTACAGAAGATGTATTTCTTCATCTGTGGCACAAAACCCATTTTTCCCCTTTATTTCCGCCCTCTGAGAAAGTCCTTGGAGTAATAGGTAAAATGTCAAAAATAATTAAGAAAAATACTGATATACACTGTGGCAGAGAATTATACCTTTTGAGATGGTTGTTGCCATCATCTGTAATCAGTCCCCTGACAGATATAAATACCAGCCTTATCACCTTGTTTTAGATGATGATGTGTTGAATCAATGTTGATGAAGACTGTATTTTGGCAACTTCACTTAAAGGGAAAGAATACTTTCAATTGTGAAGCAGAGAACATAAGTTCAAAGTAAGTACCTGACACGGAATACAGACCTTTCTTTATATAACACCTATTTAATCCTGTTCATAAAAAATCTTTCTCATGTGAGCGAAAAGGGCTGACAATAGCAAAGTTCTGTCCCAAAAAAATCCTGACTAAGAGCTTGCTTTTTTGCCTGGCATGGAGATCATGTATCCAGTGAGTACCCGTGCCCAGGAGCAATGTCTCTACTTTTAGGCTAAGTGGCTACTTGGATTATTAAGTGTTTATGTCCTTAAGAATGAACCTTTTTGTCCTGTATCTTAAAAGAAAAGATCATATTTATTTTCAGGGGAAATGTATCATGACTAGATTTATAGTACCATGTGCTCAAAGATCAAATTGCATGACTGCAAGCATTTATATTTTTATTTATAGGAAATAATATAAAGGAGCAAGAAGCTTACGTGCAGCTTAAGTGTTTGGCATTTATCTTTTTCAAAATGCATTAGAAAGGCAAATGGACTTGCAATACCAGTTAAAAAGCTGGGATCACTCACTGTAATTTATTACTTTTTACATTTAGATAGACTCAAAGTACAAGTTACGGTGCCCACAGTTCAACTGCTCTACTATATTTTATGAAGTACAAGGTAGCAATTGGTTGCATAAGGGACTAAAGATTTGGTACTAAATCCTCTTCAACTTTCAAATGATACTTCTTTATTCTTTGATATTTTTTTTAAACAGCTGTAACAGCTATGTCTACATAGTAGGTGTGTACCTTAACCTGCTTTGGAATGGATCTCCATTCCATGTGTCCACATGCAAACCTCTGTAGACCATTCAGAATTTCTCCAGACTTTGGGAATTCCAGGATATTGGGACGGTGATCAGGGCCAGAGTTCTCACGGTCTACATTACACTTGAAAATTAGCTGGGTCCAAAATCCTCAACAGGGGCATGCTGTGTTCACATGATGGACAATCCATCAAGCTAAATGAGTGTAAACAAACTAATTGCTCCTTCAAATCTTTCATATAAATGTGATATTCTTTCAGATTTTTTTTCTTCAATCTTTCTGGTATGTTTCCACCTCTCTTTCTCTACCTTTAAATATCTTTTCTCCTTGTCTATCTATTTAAAGCAAAACTAACAAAGGAGCAATTATCCAACAATTATTATTATTTGCATCACAGATGCAGCAGGTCTCTGATGACAAGCAGTATCTCAGTGTTCATTTTAATTACACAGGCACAAAAATCCACTGAAGCAACTTGAGAAGTCTACACATTGCTGCCTTCATAGAACTCTGTATTCTGGGAGCATGGAAAACTCCCTGACACTCGAGATGTGCATGGACTCTTATGGAACATGATATGTGAGTATAATCTAATATGTGTATCAGGGAGCTGAGGAGCACATTGACTTTTCATGTAAATGTATCAGCAAAGTCCCCAGAACTAATTTCTGGTAGCAGTAAGGAAAGCTGACAGAGCATAGCAAAGCTGGAGACTTTTTCTTGTTGCTCTGCAGACTGTGTTGAGGGGCTGGGCTCAGCAGAGCACCGCACACAGTCAGTCAGTAAAAATTGTTGGCACCACCTGAAGATTACTGTTGTCTCTGGAAGACTGCCTGTCATGTGGATAGCTTTCATGCACAATATGGTGTGTGGTATGAAGCAAGTTCTGTGTGTTTTCAACAAGAGTGCAAACCCAAGAGCTGCAGAGCAAATCTGTGCAGAAATAGCTAAGGGATAAAAAAAAAATTGCCTCCTGATGCCCCAAAACCTGGTTACACTGGAGCTTCTGCAAATGCCCCTTAGCCTCACCTCACTACTGGCTCCACACTGCTTTGAATCAGGCTCTATCCAGTTGGCTTTGCAAAGGCTACCTTTGAATTTTAGCTGGGGTCAGATGGGAACTTCTAAAGTAGATCTTGTGGTCATTTTCATTGTTTATGCTTTTGCTCCTGTTGAGGAACTGTCTCAAGTGCATGGAATGGAATTTATTTTGGATAAAAGTAAACCAGCTACATCTGATGCACTCCAGAGAGAAATAGGTACTTGGTCTGTGGGGTTAGACAAAAGATTCTCCAAAGTAAAAATAAATTAATTAAAACTAAAATTTCTTGTAATGCAGCTTTTGGGTCCTCACTGTCAATTGTTTTGCTCTAAAAATCTTCCTCTGGTCTGCACTGGTTGCTGGTGTGGATGTAGCCTTAAGGCTCAGCTGAACTTATATTCCCAGTGTAGAAGGGTCTTTCTGATGGTTCCAGAAATTGTTCAGTCTGTCTGTAGTTCATGTTGTTAAAAGTGTGAAATGGGGAAGATAATGCTTAACTGTCTTTATCAAACTGTACACATCTCAGATGAAAGCCCAAGCAAGTCCAAAGTGTAGTAATATTTTACCTATTACTGTATCTCAAGGATCCTCCTACAATTTTCTGTATTATGTACATATATTTTAAAGTTGCTAATCTGAACTGTAAAAATACACCCAAAGTTGATGGCAGTGCACATCACCAAATCCTCTTAATGTAAGCTCTTGTTGGTTTCTCATATGATATTTAGTGCCTGGTAATTGTTTATGGATCAGTTTCCACTGAAATGCTGTTTATGTGTGTATTTAGAAAGGTGAAGGAGAACAGCAGCCTCTTTTGGGGTAGCAGACAGCTGCTAAATTAATCTCTACTAGGTAGGTGCACTGTTACCCTAAATGAGGCATAAATAATGAATCAAATTTTACGAATTATGACCTTAACTAGGCCAGTTAGATGCAGTGAATGTTTAGTGAGAAAACAAAAAACACGAAAACAAAAACATGTAGTGTTTTGTTTCAGCTGTTTTAATAATGCTCAATTTTTTTTGAGTGAGAATTTCAGGTCAGTTGGATTGTTTTCATTGAAATTAAAAAAAAATGTACTCTTATCCAAATGAAAATAGATTTAAGTTGTTTTTTCCCTCTTTTTGGAAAAACAGAGGTACTTAATAGACAATATAGGAATTGCTTAGTACACTGGGATATCAAGTTATTTTTGTGGAATTGCAAGAAAACATGATAAAACACAATTTGCTCTTACTGTTGTAAGACCAGTACTTTGAACTGGTTGAAGATGCATTCCTTATGATTCAAATGTATTTTGCTTTCTGTGTTAATATATGACAAATATACAACCAGTTCTGTAAGTCCTTGAAAGATTTGAGATTTCCTTCAGTATTTTAAAATTAAGTTTGAGCCATCCTAAGTTCCAGCATGTCTTCTCATTGGCAGCAGGATGTTAATAAATCATCAGAGCCCCATTGATCAACTGGCTTATTTGACACTGTACAAACAGCAAGAACGGCCACAAACCCCACTCCTTGCAGTTAGGAAAGTTAATTATTTCACACTGACAGGTTATTAAATTCTCTCTAGCCCCAGAGTTAAGACAAAAAATATTCATAAGAGGTTTTTGGACAAAGAACAAGTTGGGCCAGGTCTGATCCCAGATCGAGCTGATCTGTTCCAGGTGAGACCATCACTGCCAGCTCTGTTCAGAGCCTCAGCTTCTACACCTGAAAATGGAGGGAATTATCTTGGCCCTTACAATGTGGTTACAGATTGACTGGGCCCCATTCATTTCAATCCATTTTCTACTCCTGCCATAGGATAGCAATTCCCAAGTGGTGCAATCTTTAAGCAATTATCTTAGACTTCAGTCTGACTCGGCTCATTACATGTTTCTCTGCTCTCCATTCCCTGCTCATCTTTCTTTGATGTTGCATTTTTTACATTACTTTCCCCACATGCACTTGTAGAATTCAGCCTGTATTTGCCTTATTAAAACTTTCACTATCTTCATAGTGAACTGGCTCCATTTTCTTATTTCATGTAATGAAAAGAAACCACTGTCAAATAGCTAACATTAATGGCACAAATTTCTGCATCTCACTAAACAGAAACACTTAGATCTTCACCTGATAAATTTAGTGCAATTTGATCTAACTCTGTCTCCTTCAAAACCCTAGCCTGGTACCTAAATTAGGTCTTAGATTAGAACTGTCATCAAGACTCTTTCCTCTAGGGGAAAACAGAAATATTTGGAAGATAATTCGTCCCATACAAGACGAATCACTAAATACAAGGTGAAGGTATGTGAACACTCTTCATGGAGCAGAGGAGCTGCCACATACCCTGGAGTCCTGACTTCACATCCTTTGCAGAAGGAACATCCACATGCGTCATATTCTTCAGCCTGCCAAAAAGGTAATGCAGAGAAGATAAGAGAAAGGGTCTGAAGATCATGACTGCCATGGAGATGAGCAAGTGCCCACTATTTTTTCTGATACCAGAAGTGTGGGGATTAAATGAAGGCAACATGCACAGCCCCAGAAGGGATGGTTCTACACAGTGTGAGCCTGCATGCTGTGATTATTGATCCTTTTATGGGGCAAAATAGGAGGCAACTGGAAAAGTTCATGGAAGAGAAATCCAGTGAGGTCTGCCAGTGGGAAGCCTTTAAGCTGCAAATTTTTGGAGCTGGCAAAGTATCACTAAATGTTTGTTTCTTGCTTATATCAATTCCCAGGCCTCCCTGTGGACACTTGTTAAGGCCAATAGGGCTGAGCACAACTTGCAGAAGTTGGTAAGACCTATTTTATCAGTACTACATGATCAGAACTATTTATGTTCAGTACCTCAGCTAGCTGCCTTCTTGGTGAAAGGAATCTGTTCACAAAGTGCGGTTATGGGGTCTCTGTGGGACCTACTCCTGGGCCTGCTCTGGCAGCCAAGTTGCACCTATAGCATTAGCATTTTGCAATAGCATTTGTTAAAATGAAGTTTCTACTACAGCACTAAATTGCATTTGAAATGTATGAGCTGATAGAAATGCTATCCCAGTGATCACATTTCAGTTCAGCAAGACTGGATTTCTTTTCATTTGAGGGAGCTCTGGTCTAATTTTGTGTCTTCCCACCAGATTTTTATTTCTCCTAGCTGGCAGTTTACTAGACTACATTCTGGTAAAACACACAAATATTTTCTAACTGCAAACCATCGTGTTTCAGTGGTCTCAGCTTTTCAGATTGTTATCTGCAACTGTTATTACTATGCTGTTGTAACCACCACTTTTTGCCAGATTGAATGTGCTGCTATTCAACTCTGATCCCATGGATAGATTGTGAGCAGCACCTTTAGTAGGATGGCAAATGTTGTCTGCTGAACCATGGCCATAAAATGGGTATTGTTTCTTTGTATACATTGACAAGTGAAAAAAAGAAACTAAGCTCTGTTTTTTTATTAATGGATGAATTATGTGAATTAAAATATTTAACCATTTTAGAGCATGGAGTGTGGATGTGCTAAGTTGTTTGTGGGATTGAATTTCTAATAACTTTTTTAATTGGAGGTTGAATTCAGGTCCAAATGGGCAGATCTTAATAACCGTATAAACCAGTAATCACACCACTAGGCAGATCTTGATGTGTCTTCAATAATTAATCTGGGCAGATATCCTTAAATAATTCAGTGATTTTTAATTAAAGAAAATAGGGTATTTAGTTGATATTTTTAGTCTGGGGAATATTTATGAACATGATTCCATGCCTTTACTTTTCTCTAATATTTTTTCTTTCCCTGCTTGGTATTTTATGACTTTTGGATTCTTTCTTAGTTAAATATTTTTCTAAGAGCAGAGACTTTGATTTGTAAATGTGAATGTGATCAATAAAAACTTGTGGCTTCAAAGTGTCCTTATTTATATTTAAATCCTCCCTCTCACCTGCTGTTTGTTGCTTTTTAGTTATGTCACCAATCCCACTGGAGCTCAAAAAATTTAGCTGGTCCTCTCTAAACTCCCAGACATGTTCTTTTCCCATGTACTCTTCCGTCCCTGCAGCTTCTGATGTAAAACAGATTTAAGTTTGTGTAGAGCAGAGGTCAACATGAAAGCCTAAAACAAAACAAAAAAAAAAGCTGGCATTCAACTTTACCTCTGGTTCTTATTATAACTCAAAGCTCTATTTTAGTAATTTAAAAATGGTAGTATTGTTCTACATCCATAACCTACCTTTCACCGAGTTTCTTAATGACTGTGATGCCCAGTTTAGATAAACTTCTGGCTGATAAGCATTTGGAAGAACTGCAGGCAGTTGTGCCACAGTGGTAAAATGGACAATTATTTTGCAAAATTATTTCTGTGAATTTTATATTTATTTTCCTTTAGATTATGGCCAAGAGCAAAGCTTTGAACACATTTCTCCTATTCCTAAGCAGTTATTTGCAAAATCATGACTTTGGCGAACCTAGGTATGGGTAGAGGGAGCAGTGGCTACATGAGATCCCTTCAGTGACAGATTTCCTAAAAGTTTATTGCCAAGTGCTTCAAACATTTATTAATTTTTTTTTAAGCAGACCAACTTTTCAGTTCTGTGTTTCGCAGTATCACATCCCTTTCTGAAAGGCTCAGTAAATAATCATGAATTAAGTGTTGAATGAGGATTAAATGCTGCATGTTACAGCTCAATGTGTTAGTCCATTTACCAGGGTTGTGTGTAGGTACCCAGCCTTCTGCATTTTTCAGTGTTAATCAGATGGAAATAGCAATTGGAGGTGTAATTCAGTGTTGTGCTTAAGGTCATTAAACCCTGTGGTAATGGGTAAACCCAGAGCCTGCTGTGGCCTTGTCAGACAATTTGGCAAAGAAGCCAGTGCTGTGTCACTGAGACACTTTGATCTGGACAATGCTGCATCCCTGCTAAGGGACAAAGCCCCAGTGTATCAGTTTGCTGTATGTTAACCTACGTGGAACATGTCTGAGGTGATGAGGATCTAACCTGACTCTCCACCAGCCTCTCCTCTTCCAGGGAGAGGAGTGTACCCAGAACAGCCCTAGAGCTGCTCATCAGTGAGCACCAAGAGTGTTTGTCCTGCTCTTCAGTTCAGCAGCTGTCTTGGGAGTCAGTTCCTGTGGTAAAACTGCCCTTTTTTCACAGGAGTTTCATTCATGCAAAATGAATCCTGAGATGTGATAGAAAGTAAAGGAAGGTATTCGAGGTAATAATTAATTATAAATCAAAATAGAAAAAAATACTGTAAAAGTTAAGGCCTTATCCTGCAGTGGGTTTGAAATCAGACTGAAGTTAGAAGGACACAAGAGGTATGAGACCCTTCATGGGAGCTCAGTAAAGACTGTAATCTGCACTCTGCAAAGTCTAAGACTGGGTCTCAGCTGTGAATTTGGTATTGATTTAGCACCTCCTTTGCGTTCTTTCTTCAATGGTAACTTATTGCCCCTGTGGTAGAGAGGCCTTCTTTGTGGAGCTAGAAGATAGGGTAGAATGTGGAGAGCAGACAAAAAAAGGCACTGGTGAAACAGAGTCCTCTGAAAAAGTGGATGGAGGTGTTTCTATGCCTGATAGCTAAAAAAAAAGTCATGGCCCTAGGCCCTCCAAATGTGTTTGATTCTTTTGTGTGCAACAAGGAATTTGAGCTCTTTGAGCTTTTTGGGGAAGGTCAGGTGGTTAATTTTGAAGTGTTTGCCACAGCTGTGTAAATGTTAGAGAATCCCATGAGGCTTTGAACGCATATTATAAACTCAGGAGCTCTGAGGTGGGCGTTGTAGGAGACAGGACTTTATCACAAGAAAACTGTTGATGGAAAGGGAGAGTTGTTTACAGATGATTCTGAGATGGAAGGAAGGGGAGAATATCATGTAATTTGGATCCTAGATGCCATGGGGTACTCAAGTAACATATATTCTTTATAATGCACTGAATGCCAAATAACAGAATATTTTGGAAATTTCAACAAATGTTATTGTTAACCCCAAAGTGCTTAAAAGTCATGAATTCAATTTCAAAAGAAGCTTTTGAAGTTTGAAATAATAGAAACAATACATGCAATGCATGTTTGTGATATTATGGCACATTTTCAAGCAGTCTCTGATATTAAGGGTTATATACCTTGTCTTTTTATTCTTAGACTTAATATATTGTATATCCTCCATTGTAATACAAAAAGACTAAATAACTGAGACTTACATATAATCTTAAACTTGTAATATTGTCCAGAAGGCAGTAATTGTCCTTCAAATCTCATAATCCATCTTCCCTCTTGTTTCCATACTAATTACTTGTGCACATTGTTGTATCCTGATTTAAGTTAGAACACACCTCTTTCTACCCTTGTGCATTACAGTATTGAAACATGACTGCTCATAATCTTGAGGATTTTATAATTTTTTTTTTTCTGATGAAATCACCAAAAAGAAATTTTGATACTCTCTGGTTAGAATAGAAGGTGATCAAATCCAGTCTTGTGTATGGTCAGTGAATTTTTCTGGGCAATGTGGCAGGTTACAGTGTGGGAATGGGTTAAGCTGAATAATGTGGTAAAATATTTTTTTATTATTTTGGGGTTTCTACAGAGGAAAACGAGATTTTTTTAAAAATCCCACCTTTGTTGATGATTCCATTGTTTTGGAGCATATTCTCTACAACTCCAGAAGTTAAGTTTTGCAATTCTTCCTTTGGAAATACAAGATACAGTCCCAAAATTACTACAGCTCTTCATCTTAGATCACATTCTGTTGAAAGAAACATTCTCAATAATGTTCATTGGCACATTTTCACCATTATCAAGGGCTCAGATAAGAGTACTTGTGCTTTTGGACTACTCATATTCAAGAAATTATTGCACAGAAATATGGCAATGTGTTACATTTTGTTTGCTGGAGACTCAGATTCTGTCCTCTTTATTGTTCTTCCACCATTACTTAGCAGAGGTTCAGCAAAATAAATATGGGTATTTACAGAGAGCTGGCTGTCTCCACTCACAAGCAGGACAATAAAGACACTATTATTTTCATGAAAAATATTTTTAAAGCTTAAAAAAAGTTGCATTATAATTACTTAAACCTCTTTTTTTCTCTTCCTTTTTTCTCGTCCTTGCAGTTGGAATTAAGGAAGTGAAAATTTCTGTCTTCAGAATCTCAAGTTTCAAAAGAAATATAACTCTGGATTTTGGATGGTCTGACTTCCTTTTCCAGGGATGTGTCAAGTCCAGTATTTCAGTTTGAAACACTGATGTGACAGACTGCCATAATGCAATGTGTTTAACCACCTCAACGATGCATCCAGTGAAAGGAGTTCCCAAAGATTCAGTTCACACATGCACACACACACAAAAAAAATGAGGGATAAACAGTATGGGAAGCGGAACATAAATCTTTTTCACATAGTTTGGCACAAATTCAATTATAATTTGTAAATGTTCAATCAATTAGACCACTCAGTTGTTTAACTTATAACTTTGAAGGCAGATTATCTTTTCCAAGAGGAAAGCTTCTCTTAACCAAGACGTTTTATGTTAACTGCTCCAGAAAGAAATTGCTACATTTGCCATAGAACATGCAGAGATTCAGGAGAAAAGTGTGTAATACCAGGATGTCTTTGGCTGAATTTCAACATTTTGATAGGAATAGGCTAGCTCAACCTTTAAAACTGCCAAATGACACAAAAACACACTCCACCCTGAAGAAAAAAATGTTTTTTCCCCCTTTCAATTAGAAATAGTAATCTAGTGTCTTTATAATGTTCAGTACTTGTAGTAATAATTCAATATTAGTTGCAGGTACATTTGGAAGTTGAAGAAGCTTCATGAAAACCCATGACATTGTCCTTCATTTTCAAATGCTTTCCAGAGTCTTACTTATGCACTGATTTTACTACTGGCCTCTTTAAGTTCAAAACCTGTCAGTTCCTGTACAAGATACCACAGTATTCATGTTACCAATAGTCACTTCCCAAACACTGGGAACTGCAGTCGGCACCTGGGTGCCATGGAGGGGACACTTGTAAATATGGAGATACAGAAAGCTAAGAGTGAGATGGGAGGGAGATCGATACCAACACAATATGCACTGTTGTGTTTTTTGAGTTCCAACTTTGCCATCAGGGCTGGGAAAACCCTTGTGTTAAACATATTTTCCTGCTGCAGATGCAGAGCTGGCCTGTCAGAGAGCAGGAGCACTGGTAGGTTTGGCAGTCCTGTGATGGCACCAGAAGCAAAGTGACACACAGGAGCTGGAGGTCTGTCCCTTCTGCCAGCTTGCAGTGTTTGTTCATTGAACACACTTTATGTGGACAAACCAGAGCTGTCTGCAGTCTGGGACCAAACTGGAGCAGTCCCTGACTGGCTGTGGTCCACTGACAAAACAACAACTGAAATATTGTTCAATCTGAAAACATTGCATTTACTCTCTCTCCTAGTGAAGGCAGTTGCTGTGTTGTGTTGGCTGCATAAGAATTTTGACTGAGCAATGAACATGTAGACCAAAACTAAATCATAACCAGATTCTGTCTGAAATCTTGTCTGCCAACAAGCACAACAGAAATTATGTCTGTCCAAGCACTTCTGCTGCTGGGTTAAGACATCTCATAAGTCTGAGCTGCATCACCAGCTCTGGCTGAGTGCAGGAGCCTTGGCTGCCTGCTTTTGACTGCATGTAACCTTTTCAAAAGCACCCAAATAACTTACCAGCCTGAATCTCATTGAAAGGCAGATAGCTGAGGGGTGACTAACATAAACAACAGCCTAAATGCAGTGAAACTGCCTGGAATGGTCTCATAAACCTCAGAGCTCTCCTTCTGCCTGAGTTTGGGTAGTTGTGCTCTGTGGAAGCTGCAGTTAGCTTAGTTAACACTGCAGAGTGTTAAACAGTGTTTAGTTGGCCAAAGCTGGCTGATTTTTGGAAGGGTGAGTGGCTGCTAATTTTTTTCAACCTCCCATTGCCCATGCCTGTAGATCTGGTGTGGGGCTTTGCAATGGCCACGAGATATTGGTCTGTAGGTGCATGGTGCTCCTTGCTTGCTCTGTGAGCCACCCAAGGTGGTGCTGAGTGTGGAGTGCTCCCACAAAACCTGTGGCATGCCAGCTCTCTTTAATTCAGTGAGGACTGGAACATTTTTTCCCTGTGGATCTTTTACATTCAAGTCAGGCTTCACATAGCCCACAGTCTAAAAAAAGAAAAAAAAAAAAAAAGAAAAAAAAATCCTTCACTACAGAGACAAATAGCAACATGTGGCTGGAAGATAACAGAAACGTACATGCAAGTGCAAAAATTAAATATGGAAATATGAAAATGAGGTTGGGGGTTTTTTAAGCAAAAGAACTGATCCACTTTTCATTGCTGGAAATTGCATGGGGTTTTATTTCCTCAGCAGCTGATCGCAGAAAAACAAAATAGAAAAAAAATAGCCATAGATAAGACACACCACCACTGTACCCTGACTTTTTGGTTTGCTTTGGAAGTGGGAGTCTTTTGCAAAAGTTTTGCAGCTGGCCTGAAAAAACAGCAACAAAAAAGATAAAGGCAAAAGAGTACATTAGAACTAAATGTGCAGAATGCAGATGTGCAGCCCTTCTGCTTTCCCTTCTCTGCCTTCAGTCTTCCTACAGTGTCATACCTTTCCAAGGAACATTGGATTTCTTTTAAAAGACTGTTTCTTCATTTTTCACTGTCATTTTCCACAGCTTCTCCCTGTGTATCCTTCTCCCTGCCTGCAGCCCACACCTTTGCCAGATAGTTAATGTAAAAATTATTACCTCAGCTCTTTGCAGGCTCTGCCCTCGCTCTGTGGTGGTTTAAACAAGCTGCCTGGTTGCTGAAAAAATCACAGTGCTCAGCAACAAGGCTGGTTGTCTCTGAGCCACATCATCTTGGAGGTGGCTGGTAAGAGCTGCCTCCAGGAGCAGCAGAGAGATAGATACAGACTCCAGTGTTAAAGAGGCAGACTGTGGGGATCACTCTGTTCCTTCTCCTGTTAATGACTCAGTCTGTATTTACAGAGGAACAAAGTAAAAAAAAAAACCCACTCATGGTCCTGTAATTTTCATTAGTCCCCAACAAATGAAATTATTTAAGTAGTCTTTGGAAGGGAAGAAAATGAGATATCTAGTTTCCTCTTCCTATGCAAGGATTTTGTATGATTTTTGCCCATATTGCATTTTAAAGTGCATGGTTCTGGGACTGTCCCTCACCAGGGGCCTTTGCTGTGTCAGGTACAATTAGAAACTGAGGCTAATTGGGGTCAATATTCCATTATATGAAGCAAAGTTATAGGGAAATGAGCTTTCATTTGAAGGTAACTGGTTCTGGCCTGTGTGTGGAGGCAGTCCCCACTGGAAAGAAACAGAGGCCCATTTTGCACTTACAGACACCACATTTTTGGGGTTCAAAATTAGCTGTGACTTACTGGGTTTTCCTATCAGAATAAATCCCAAAAACTGCCAGTGCTCCAAGTCTGAGGTGTGGGGTTTTTTTTGCTCTGTTAAACACCAGAAAACATTTTCTGTTAAAAATAATTTAAAACACAGGGTTTGATAATCAATTAACTTCAACATCATCTATAAAGACAGCTTGACAGCTTTCCCTTAAACAAGCATTAAATAATCTAAAATAGGGGTGGTTTATCAGTCCCATGCTATACAACATGAGCCACATGACAGCCCACCCCTCATTGAGGGATGCTGGGCTCTGCCGTGTACCAGCAAAGGCCATTAAAAATAATTAGGGAACCTGGTCCCTTCTCTTTCCCATCTGACTAATAACAAGTTGTGCTTCAGAGCATGCTGTTCTAAAGACTGGAGAAGGCAGGACCAAAGTTAAGCCTAGAGGTGTACACACCAGGCACACAGGAAAAGAAAGGGAAGAAGAGTCTGGTCCTTCCGTGGCTGTGTTGTAATATGCAGACTCTAAAGCAGAAATGAGACAGCCTCAGCATCTTTGCAGACAGTCCTTTCTAGTAGTCCCCTTGCTTGGCTGCTATTGCTGTTATTTTCCTTGTGTTTTTTTGGTGGAATCTCAAGGAGTCCCAGCCTCTAGGATGGTGTGGGTGATATGATCCTGATATGATCCTGATATGCCCCCAGTAGAGGCTTGTGCTCAGCAGGTCTGTGTCTGACGGCCTTCAGTGGTGACGTCTCCTCGTTAACAAAGTGCTCAGGACCCTGAGAAATGGGTATATGAACACAGAAGGGACTAATCAGAGAGAAAATTACATGGGTTTTATAGTTCGTATAAACCTAAAGAAATTTTTTTTTCTTTTTTTTTTTTTTTTGCCCTCCATTCTCTTTTCATTGTCACTCATGCACTCTGTTCCCACAATCTGGGGTTTACTTTACACAGGTACTTAATATTCTCAAATTGTTTCCACTACTTTGAGATCTGATTTTGTTTCCTTCTTTTTATGTTTACTTTTTCCTTACAATGCTTCTCATTAATTTTTTCTTGACTTGACAAACTCCTTTCCAATTGTTTTCACTTTCTAGAGACCATCTATAATTTTCCTGGGCTAGTAACAAGCTTCTGATTGACCACTCCTCAGCTTTGATGAGTATCTTCCACTATCTCAGATGTACAAATTGTGTAGCTCCATTTGTCTTCATCTTCTTCTTCCACCATACAGTCACAGTTCCTTTAATCACTCTTCCTGATTTCCTCAGGTCAACTGTTCATGTTCAGAGGTTGTGGAAGGGTAATCTCCCCTGAAGACTCGTGGTGCCTGCTCCTTTCCTGAATGGAAAACTGCAGACTTTCATCTCTTCACTTCCAGGATAACTCCAGGTATTCATTCAATATTCAATACTGTAATCAGAAGGAGGTTATGAGATAGACTGCATCTTGTGTTTAAAAGGTGCACAAAATGGTAAAAGCTTTTCATTTTGCTTACTCCTGATTGGCTCCAAAGAAATGGGAAAATGGAGATACAGATAGTTCCATCCCTACCTGGAAGGTTTCAGTAATGAGAGAGGATTGCTCTGGTCTTTCCTGCACTGAGGGCAGTGAACAGCTGAGTTACTGCACGCACTGGAGCAGGTTTCCTTCCCTGGCTTGTCAAGGGCTTGGTGAGACCAAGTCCAAGTACTGTGCACACTTTGAAACCAAGGGCAAAAGAGACCCTTCTTTAATACACTGAGCATTCATTACCAAATTTCAGGGCACATATTCCTTGCAATCATTGGTTAAAGAAAGCTCAGATGAAAAATGAGGAGTATGATGCATTCTTTGTATATGACTCCTCTCATGGAATAGGGGGAGGATGTAAAAAACTACACAAAATTAACATACAGTAAGTTAAGTGTGCTCATACACCATCTATTAAATAAACAGAGCTCTGCTAGAGAAGTATACCTGTCCACAAGGCCTTTATCAGCTTTTATAAGAGCAAAATAGGCTATATGAGATTTATTTAGTTCTTTGCTCTATTTTGGAAAAACTTTGGAGTTATCTACCTTAAAATTAAAAAAAAAAAATTAAAAATCAACACAAAACCACACCACACAGAAACAACCAAAGGGGGTAAAAAAAGAAAATCACAAACATTTTCTGCTTTCTAGTTCTTGTAGTTTCATTTTTAAAAAAAATCTCTGAATCCAGAGCAAGGTGAGAATTGTTTTATTGTGTGAAGAAAGTGGCTTATTTATTGCAGCACCATATCTCTGGCACATATTCAGTTGAAGACACGATAT
Source organism: Onychostruthus taczanowskii (assembly GCF_017590055.1). NCBI lineage: Eukaryota > Metazoa > Chordata > Aves > Passeriformes > Passeridae > Onychostruthus > Onychostruthus taczanowskii. The sequence continues at coordinate 1,170,868 of NW_024502014.1, forward strand.
CACAGAATTTTGTGACAGCAAATGAGGACCTTTAGACCCAGGTCTCTTATTTTCCAGTAATTCAAATTAAGTATTGTCTTGCTGGAGATCCTTGTAGCATTGGATTTCTGTTTATTCTGTTGGATTTTATCTGACTTTGGTGAAATAGTGTGTTATTGCATATTGACAGCCTAAATATCCAAAGTGAGGGAAAAAAGGGTTTCCTTTTTATTAGTAGTTTTGAATCTGCATCTTTCTATTATCACTCCTTTTCCTTGTGTTATGAAACAAGGAGAACAGAAGCACTGGATCTATATTCTCTGGGCCAGTCAGGGTTTCACACACTTTTTATCACATTCTAGAGGAAGCTGTGCTATTGTTTTATACAATGCAGTGGTACCACAGCACTTCAAACAGGTTTGTGAAATGCAGTTCCTTCTCTCCCTGCTGTTATAATTTTCTAGGATATTAGAAAAGATCCTAAGCCCAAAAATTAGGGTAGAGATCTCCACTTCTCCAACAGCTGAGTTTGCTGCCTTCTGTCATTGGGTTTGCAGTTCTTGGTCAGTCTGGGAGAGGTTACAGTCTCCCCTGTTCTAACAAGCAGGCAGGTCCAGAGGCAGCTGTTTCTGCTGTTGTGCCCTAATGAGTGAATGACTGAGCCCTAAAGAAGGAGATTTCTTTTAGCCATTATGTAGCATCAAAACCTGAATTCAAAACTTTCTGCAGTTTTAAGTCTTCCTTCAATGTCAGGGGGTTTTCCTGAGTAAACTCTGCACCTGATACTACTCAGAGCCTAATTACTGTAAGTCAGGCATTTATTTCTTTCCAGGAGAAACCCTTTTGTATTATTAAAATACAAAAATGCCTAACTGACTGACTTCCATATAAAGGGGGAGGGGAAGGAGCCACACATAACTCGAGTTACTCGAGCATAAGCTATTTTTATTCAGCTGAGCCCTTTAGTTCAGATTAGGATCATAGCTTCCTTTGAATGTACAAGTTACTTTGAGTTCTTAGTTCAGTGTTGAAAAACTAACACTTAGGAACTTCTGAATATAAACCTCACTGAAAAGCTGAACTTACAAAAGTGCCTGTCTGCATTGTATATGAATCTTTACAGGAAAATAAGGAAACAAGCTAAGGTAGCAGTGGAAAAGTCTTGTTTGTATTTGTCTTAATATTGGGACAAGAAGACTTGTAGGTTATAACAACAAATTTGTGGTGGATTCTGAGAAAACAGTGGAAAGGTTGTGATAATGGAGAGTGGTACATGCATTTTTTCTTCTTATATCTCTGTGTAGTAAGAGGCAATCACTCCAGTGTCAGATTCTCTTAGCAGACTATTGGTTGGTTGATTTAATTATTTGTCATATATGACAAGGGAAATATATTTTGTTATAGGCTAATATTAATATTATAATAATAAACCACACCATTTTTATGCTATTACTCCACTGTCTTAATAAAGAAGGCCACTGTTTTAGCAGATGGAAAATCAGAACTGACCAGGAAGAAAAGAAAAAAAAAGGCCAAAACTCTTCTCTAAAACTACTACATCTGAAGGAGGTTGTAATTATTTCCTTCTCTGTAAGTTACAGAAACATATTGAAAGTTAATAAAGATAAATGTAACATTTACTGGGTAATAAGAGATTGTGGAAGGAAATAAACAAATGTAGGATATAGTGCATCTAAGTAAACACAAAGGTTGTAAAACCTTCAAATTCAAATATCAAGAGCACTGCAAATTAATGCTGCACACAATAGACCCTTTGGAAGCTAACTTAATCCACCCCCATGTATCTACATGAGGGCCATGCATAACAATGCATGAGCTGGATTTCCATTAGACTTTCCTCTGCAGGCTGTCAGTTGTTTGAAGAAATAACAATTTCCTAGGCATGAAAGCTTTTTCAGAATGTTCCCACTGATGTGTAATAAAAGTGACTTTACTTTTTTTCCTTCCCTGCTCTCCTTCAGCCCCTCCCCCTGAGATGTGACTTCTGGGGGAAGAAGAGGATGGACTTAGACCCTTGGCCCCCTACCAGTTTACCTTGCCAGGATTATCAGTGCAGGTGTTAAAATAATTGAAGGTGTGGTAGAAGATACAACCCCTAATAGCTTTTCCTATATGGAGATTACCTAGGTAGAGAATGCCAGAGTACCTGAAGAATAGGCAAGTGAGTACCTTATTAACATAGCACCATTCAGCGGCAGCTGCATATCTGGAAAAAAAAAAACCTTTAAAGAGCCTATTCATCTATGTTAATGGGCCCATTGCACAGTACATTGTGTGGGAAATTAAGTCTCTGGCTGTGAACTTCCTGTGCTGTGCAAGCTGCCTTGACTCTTTTTTATTGCTTCAGTGTTATTATCTCCTCCTGGAAATAAAAACAATCATGTTCTCACATTTGAGAAGCCAAAACATTCCCAGATAACAAACTGGTTGAAAGTTTCTTTTGTTTCCCTTATTAAGTGAAAAAATATGTTTTGAAATTAAAGTAAACCCTAAATTAACATCAAAGCCCATCAAATTAGCTGAGCTGTCATACGCATGACAATGTTGGGTTTTCTTTTTTTTTCCCCCTCCCCTGTAAAATACACAATTTAAATTGCTTTCGTATTTATTGTTCCTTCCTTGGAATTAATTTTTGCCACAAAATATGTTAATTTATTCAAATGAGACATGATTTTTGAATGTTTGACTGGCAAAAGAACTGCTTTCCTGCCGAAAGACTGAGGTAGAAAATAACAATTTTTTTTTAAAGCATTTCTCAAAAATATAGTCTCTTTTCATTTTAGCAAAGAGTGAACCATTTCTTTAAAAGCAGATCAAGGAAAGTATGTTTAAAAATTGCTTATTCAACTTTTTTTCAAGCTTTGTCATAAATTTGAGAGCAATATACAATGTTGTGCAGTCTGTCTCACCTTCAAGGAAGAATTATTATCAAATATTTAAACAATTTTCCATCCTCTCCTTATGATCCAAGTGCTGCACATTGCATCATCGTCATCATTATCATCATTATCTTCATCATGCTGATAAAAGGACTAATGATCAATACTAACTGATTACAACTCAATTAAGGAGGATCCTCTCAGTGTAAATTTTTTTTAATCTTGCCTCTTCTAGTCCTTCTGCATTTTCAAGTTAACCTAATATGTTCCACTATTTAACATGTTTAATGAGCATACTGGAATATAAGTAAAATCGTTATTTACTGTGCTGCATTGCTTCCACGGTATGTAGTCAACTTCCCATGGGCAACAGGAATATATAAAGAGCGGCCAAAAAAACCCAAAAAATCACAGTTAGAAAATAGTTCTTGATATGAACAGCAACAGAATTTATCTCTTCAGACAAGCAGCTGTCTAGAAGCCTTGTAGAGACAGAGATGGCCAGGAGAAGCTCTGAATAAGTTACCACGCAATAGAGAGTGTGAAGAAGCCAGTGTGGGAACAGCCTCCCAGTACAAATCATCATTTTATCCAGTCTGTTTGCACAGACATCCCTTGCAACCATCCTATTATTTTTCATCCAAATGTTATCTGCGAGCTCTTTGAGGCGAGGATGGCTTGGCACACGTGGCACCTTGCTCTGTGTTCTGTGCTTGATAGTGCTCGACAGTGTTGTCATAATGCAAATTATTGTTGTTCCTGGTAGGGACTGCACTGAGTGCTCTTCGCTTATCTGCAAGTCTGACAAGTGATAATCCAGTAACATCAGAGAGGAAATCAATATTTCATATTAGTTAATGATTTAATTATGGAAATTCTTCCCTTAATGCCATTTGTTAACTAAAGTCACCATAAATTGTATTCTGTTCAGCTCATCTTTCAGTGGCACTGAATTACACCTTCCTGACATTTAGATATTGGAATATTAAACAGATTTCTCTTTCCAGTCCGGTCCAACACTTTGTTCACAATGCAGGCCATCTGGGAATGTGTACCCATTAATGATCTGGGAGGCACTGTTAAGAGTTTGCATATTTTAAAAAGTCAGAGAAAATTAGAACTGCAGGAACACCAACATATTACATTCTCATTACATAAGTAGATCTGTCACTTACATTATTACTTTTTTCCAGTGATATCTTGCACTGTATTTTTTTCCTCTTTGCTCATGTGTTTATTTTTAAAACAACAGGCAACTTTTTCTTTTTTTTTTCCTTTCCTTTAAGGCTGGACTTTCATGTTTTATACTGTGCTGTTGAGAGTTTAAAAATGTAGAGTGAAGTCCCAGGCTAGCGATTCCCATTTAGTCATATTGCTTTTACGCAGCAATATTGTTTTTATATAGCAAGTATGCTGTTGGCATTTCAAGAGTCACAGAGGCGCCAGTAATTTGGGTGCAAGCAAAATTTTTGAAACAGTTCCTGTAAAGATAATTCAGATTAATGGGCCATTTACAGTCTTGCTAACTTACTAACTGGCTATGTGCTCTAGGTAATCAGGGTGACATTACTGCCGGCACAAAAATGACATCTCGTCATCAGAAATTTTCTTCATTGGCATGGAAAATGCCAGGCACATCACCTCTGACTGTGTGGCCACCACATCTATTAACCTTATTGATTTGGAGTCATGCTGTGCCACACTGGAAAACTACTCCCTGCTGAAAGACTCAAGTGGATCAATCCTGAACCATGAACAAAAACTCAATAACTAAATGTAGTAGGCACCTTTCTCCATTAAGTATTCCTCAAAGTAAATCACATTAGAGAACATCACTGTGAGGAACTTACCTTGGGATTCTGTGATCTCCCAGAAACCAACAGGGAAAATAGCAAAATAGGAAGGCAAATATTGCACATCTTGATCTTGTTCTCAAATATCTATCTTTATGTCATGATATTTTAATTTTATTCTACAACTCTGTTCCCCTTTCTAAATATTAAAAAATTTTCCTTGCTGTTTTTTTTTCATTATGATTGTCCCTGGTAAGTCATCCGATGACAGATGATTATGAAAGTTTTCTATCCTTTATGAACCCTTCAGCATTTTCATGTATTTATAAGCATTCATTTTTGAGACCCTCATTGTGAAGGGGTTTGAAAATTAAACAAGCCAACTCCTTTCAGCCTCATACAGTTAACAAAGAAGGCAACAAAAGGACTTCCAGAGCTTCATATTTCCTGACAAAAGATAGAGGGCGGCAGCAAGCCCCATTCATATTTAAATGTTCCTGGCTTTGGAATTAAAAGTCCATCTTTCATGTTACCATTTCCGTTCCTCACTTTTTGTTGGTGTTTGCTGGCAATGAAAACTCTGTCCCAAACATTAATGTGAATCTTCAGTTCAGTCTGCACAACTTCTGTTCTTAGAAAATATTCCTTGTCACAGACAGCTGAAGATTTCCTAAACAGCACTTGCACGTCATTATAGCTTATAATTGTCTTGCAAAACTGATTTAGGGCAAGAAAAGTGTGGGTGCAACCACTCTGTGCACACGTGAGTAATGACTGATTGTAGCTGAGTAAGTTGTTTAAGGGGCCAGAGGGACCCTTCTCCTCAGAAAAATTACTTATATGAGTCAGGGGTACAGGACAGGACAGGATCATTTCTGTTGCTCAGTACTGTTACAACTTTGCCCAGGGGTCTGATCTGAAAACTTGACAGCAAAACCTGAAAGCACAGGGTTTACTTTTGCATTGTTTTTGGTGTTAATGGATAGAACAAAGTTCATTAAAAATGCTCCTTGCACTGTGTTCAACCCTGCTTATCATCTGTATACATATCTGTATTTCATATTTTAATATTTTATTTCAAAGTAAATTCTGGATTATGCAAAAAAGGGAAAAGAAAATGCAATGACATATTAGAAAATATTATCAGTTACTTGGGAAAAAGTGACTTCTCAAAGCCATGTAAAAGTCTGGAAAGTATTCTTTTTATTCCTTAGGAAATAACCCTGGGTATCTAATTAATATAATGAAATTAAGGCCATTTATCTGAAAAACTGAAAAAAGATCTATATATGCACCAAAGTTCAGTGTTTGTCCCTGAGCTCTAACACAAGATATACTGTGTGAAAGTCTAACATGGGATACACCATATATCATCTCTATTTAGAGCCCCTAGGCAGGAAGTATAGATAAAAAAAATAATCAAAATTACTGTTTTTCTTTACTGAAAGCCCTCTAAGGAATTCATTGGAATGAGTTCTGTCTGCCCATCTAATTGATAATTATTTAATTAGCAATTTATAATGATAATGGGATTTTACCCCCCACCAGTCCATCTTGTCTGTAAGAAAAATTTAAGTAGACAACCTTATGTATTACTTTACCACTTTTGGCAGTTGGCACAAGATATTGTGGGCCAGCGTTGTGATTTCCTACAGTTAAACCATAAAAGCAATGTATTCATATATTTCCTTTGCCTACAGTGTTTCCTTTTCTCATTACTGTGGGTGACTGGCACTCTCACAATGTGTGTGGGTGCACAGGCTTGTTGTGTCACCGTGGACAGTTCTAAGAGCAGCTTCATTAGTTCTTTTTACAACAAAAGCTAGGTTTTTTTTCCTGCCTTCTCTTTCTTTCCCTTAGTTGGCATGCGGGTTGAATTTTTCTTGGACCCCCTGCTTGACTTTTTTTTTTAGAGCTCCTTTTGAACAGTGCAGCAGTGTGAACACTAGGAATTGTAACTGATAGACTGTTTGCAGGAGAACTCATGAAAGTTCTCTTTGTTCACTTCACATCAACCAGGTTTATGCAGACCCTCCCCCATCACAGGGAAAAGGAAATCCACTTTTAATTATACATTGATGGGAATCACTGTATAGTGAAATTGCATCAAGTGGAGAATGCCCACTTTATTCTCTTTTATCTGAGAATCCAAAAGAAGAACTGGAGTAAAAAAAAAATGGATATGCAAGCATAGACTTCCCAATATAGAGCCAGGCCTGCCTAATTTAAATCAATCTGCCAACTCCACTTCCAGTCCTGATTAAAATTTTCAGCTGAATCTTTGCACTGTGAGGGTGTCTTGTCTTTAGTCCTTGAGCCTGGAAGGTCTTCTTTTTTGAGAGCTTTACCAAAAAAATAATTGCCAAAACAATATTTTTTTATGTGAAAGGAAAGAATTGTAAGCATAAATATTTTCAAAATTTGAATTTAATTTTTTTTCCCTTTTTCTCCCTCAAACAAGGATATTGAAATTGTGTAGAAGAATTCTGAGGGCAAAAGAAAGAAGATATATCTGGTGGCAGAATGAAGAGGTTACATAACCTGGTAAGAAGTATAAGTAAACAAGAGAAACACTTTGTGTCATTTCATGTTGTTATGTCCAGTGAAATGAAGGGAAACATTTTCAGCAGTACTTACAGAAACCTCTGAGATGATAAATCTTTTGAATAATCTGCTAATAAATATGTAATGTTAATTTTATTTATTTTTTAAATTAATATCACAAGATGCCATTAATAGAGACAACGAAGCAGGATATTCAGCTTTATTGTGTATACTATCGAAGTTTACTATGGTTCTATTTGCCTTTTGAATCTTCCAGTAAAAAAAGGAAATACTGGTATTTTTCTCAGACATTTAGTCAGGAAAGAAATACTTTTGAAAGTGTTCTTGAAGACAATTTTTAATATTCTTTCTTAAATGGCTTTATCTTAATTTTATCCAATTATTTTTATACAATTTAATGGGATTTTTAATATTTCCTGAAAAAAAAAAAAGTTGACACCCATAAAAGAAGTGTTGTGAAGACCAAAGAAAAAGCAGCCTGCCTAGAAACATTGTATGATTCTGCCCTTAGATGTTTAAGCGCACTCACGTAAAGGGAGTTGGCTAAGACAGAAATGTTCTCCATGGGTATTAGGAGGAATGTGGGCCTGGCAAATGAAAGAAGGTGGTTGATAGATCTTACCTCAAAGACAAAATCCTGATTGCCTCAAGGTCAAAGACAACGGTGCAGTTCTGTCTTGCAGTAACACCAAGAACATGTTCAGTTGTTGATGGGCCCTTGTCTTAGGGAAAAAAAAATATGTGCATTGCATCCAAGTAGACCCTAGGAAAACTCCATCCAATTGCCACTATCAGTACTGGATACACTCCTCTGTTGTTGGTCAAGTCACAAATGAGTGACTAACCATCCTTTTGGCCTCATTCAGATTGAGGCTTCTACTCCTCTACTGTTTCACATTATCCCAGATGTTCTTTCAAGAACCTTCAGACTTTTCTCCCTCAGCAAAAGTCTGAACAAGAGAAAAGCGTGTGGATATAGTCAGGGGGGATGAGGAGTTGGATGAGGCAGAGATTAAAAGTTATGTGGTCTTAAAGACTTGGAATGAATCCATGGCTACTCTTATAGTCTAGAATATCCAGTAAAAAACAGCCTTGAGCCTGGAAACTCTCCTCTGAGCTTCATTTCTTTACTCATTTGCAGTTCTCCAAGTCATCTACAGATATGTGTAGTGACAGAGAAGATTTTAAAAGACCAGGAGTTTTCCACAGTATTTTTTATTTATCTGTCAGAGCCACAAGTTCCCAATTTGTGGGACTCCCAGGAAGTCTGGACCCAAGTCTGTAAAATTGCATGAGTCTGTCCATCAGGGTTCTGCTACTCCAGAATGGGAACATCATAATTTTCCAGGTGGTCATAATTTCAAAGAACAAGGAAAACAGGAGATATTTAAGAGCTAAATACTAACTATTTTGGATATTTTTTGACGAAACAAAGGCACTTTGTGATGTTAAGCCAAATAAGATGATTTGAAAAGGATCATTGAACCCCAGGAAAGAAAGGAGTGACTCTTAAAACACAAATCCCAGTCAGATCCTAGGACTAAATCTAAAATTATTCAGAATAGGCAGCAGGTCAGCTTCCAACCAAATAAGATTTCACTGTAGCCAACCACTAAATGACACAGAAGTGTGGAAATTGAGGCCAAAGTCACTGGGGAGACTGATCCATGTAAAGGAGCCTCAAGAAAAAGACTACAGTAGAAGAACTGATGCACAGCAGGAGTTGCCTGGAAGTGATGCCTCTCTGCCTGCTGTGAGGGAATCATCCAGGGAGAAAAAGATGGGAATGGAACTGACTTGGGAAAGGCTGAAGGCTGGAGCCTGAGAATCAAAAAGGTATCTTAGAAATATGGTAAAAAGTAAACCTCAGGTTTGATTGTTCTGGTTTGCTTTCTTTTTACATCCATACTGGAGGTTATTTAAGAGTCCTCAAAGACCAGTCTAAGGTTTGCTGCTGAGAATAAAGCTACTGAGATGGATAATGTTCTTACAACAAAAGAGTTGGAAAAAAAAAGTGGGAACATTTTCTTGTCATGGCTTCGTTATCTGGATTCTCTGTAGCTTTCCTAGAATAGACCAGGGCCACTCCTGGTTTCAGTGAAGTTGCTCATTCATTTACTCCCTCATTCAGTTTAGAATCACGACTTTTTTCTTTAAAGTTCAGAAAAATGTAGTTCAGCAAGTTTCCTTCTGTGGAGAACTTAGGCTCACTGTTTGAGAGAAAAGCCCTTGAGGCTGACATGCTTTAGTTGGAGTTCTGCTGAACTGAACTTGCACATTAAGTACTGTACCTTTCTCTTTCCTGCTGAAGCATCCCTTAAGACTACATGTGTGTGTAAATAAAGGAAAATGGGATGCAGCCTCAGGATTGGGATGCTGTGTCATCTATGAAGAGGCTGTTTGGGTTGCATGGCGAGCCAAGAATTGCTGGGTTGTGGATACAGAAGCCATATCATCCATTCTCAGTGGTATGCAGTGGAAGACAGCCATACCAGTAGAAAATTCACCAAACCAGACTCCCACAGCTGGGTTTTTCTAGTTTAAGCTTACTTTGGAACCAGGGCTAATGTAAAGCAGGTTTAAAATATATAAGATGTAAGGTCTTCAGTAATCTTAGGTCTCTGTGCAAGAGCATTCTATTCCATGTAATGAGTTATTATTAATAATGAGAAGACCTGCTTGTTCATGTTGATGCAATATTGCCCAAGTCCTCATAAAGGTAAGGATGTGTAATTGGATTTTAGATTGCTGAGTAACATAATGATTAAATGCCCATCTTAAGCAAATGTCCTGAATTCAATCACTTCAGTCTTTAGCAACAGTTTTCAGGTAACCATCACCATATTTGTGGAGATGGGAATCAGATCAGAGTTTCTGTACTCTGCTTGGTTGTGTGTGTAGCTGCCAAGGCTGACATCTATTAATGGAAAAGCCTTTGACAATAACACATCTCTTTTCGTGAGAATCTGAATAGCAGTGACAGATCAGGAACCCCATTTTGATGCTCACTGCATATTTTTCTTTTCTCCTCAGTTCAGACATACTCGTTTCATTAAGTTGGGTCAGTTAGGTCAGGCAGCCTTATAATTATCTCCCAGGACCAAAGCTCTGGCTGAACTTTTAGTTCAGAACATTGTGTCTTTCCTGGGACCTCGTGGGGTTATCCTCCATTTCACTTCAAAATTACGAGGATGGATTCTTCTGTGCTTGTGTATACTTTGTGTACCTGCCAAGTCCTCGCCTTCCATTCCTTCAGGTAGTCTCAGAAGTCACTGATTATAAATGCTGATCTGACTCTGTAAGCTTTCAGCAGCACACCTGAGGTTCCCGTTTTCTTTCATGGTGAACAGTTTTTCTTTCATTCTTTCTTTGACTTTTTTGAGGAACTGATTCCAAAGATTTTATTCACAGTAGTTAACAGGTGTGAATTGGTGTTTGCTAGCATAAGTGTCGTGCTGGGTAGCCCTTTGTTCCCCTCCTGCTGCTTCCCTGCTCTATTATGGCAAAACTTACTTTAATAGGAGTTTTTTTAAATGGTTTGTACAGTGTGTATTTTTAAAGCATGTTATGGAATAAAAGTGAATACCTATGAGAACAATGTGTTCCTCTGAACCTGTAACAATTGGGCAGGTTTCTTGATTTCAATGGACACACTCCAGAACAAGGGACTTGTACCACCTGAGCAGGAGTGCTAGAATCTGGCCTTCAACAGATGCAGTTTTGTTTCCACCAGCATGTGCCAATTAAAATGATTCTGCTGTAATAAAATATCAGGAGACAGAAAAGGAACCGCCGTGAACTGAGGCAATACTGAAGAGTTAAGCGCTTTTTCAGCTGACACAGATCCCCTGCTCCATTGGTGATCAATGGCAATAATGACATTCCCTTTGCAAGGCAGTGCTGGGCTGCTGAGGGCTGATTCTGATGCCAGTGGCTGGTGTGAGTCGTTGGGGGACATTAAAAGATCATGTTGGATGGGTGGCAGGAAGATCTGAAGCCACCAGAGATGTGGAGCAGAAATAATAGGAGGAGTGGTAAGAGCGACACCATTTCCAGAATATCTGAATTAAGAAGGAAGGCAGGAGAGGCTGAGCTGTGTTTGAAATACTTTGTCAGCTCAGTTACAGGTAATTGTAGATAGTGTAGATACTAGTGCCTCAAAAATGAAAATTAACTACTAGAACAAAATTTTAGTTTTACAAGTCTCAGCAAAAGTGGTTTTAGCCAGCAAACAAAACCATAAAAAGTGTTCCTTCTGATAAGTATTTTCCTTTCAGTGGGGATATATAATCTACTGAGTTAACTCTTTTATACCTGTTTCATGCCTTTGTAACATGACCCAGCCTCATGGATGTTTCTCCTGATGTCCATAATTTGAGAAGACAGTGAATCCTGGGCTCATAGTAAAGGACATATCTTATTTAAAAAATGCTGTAGAGATAAGGATGTCTATGCACTGTGGCTATGTTTTTTGGTTTGTTTTTTTTTTTTTTTTTTGCCTATTGCTCTTTATGGTGGCTAACATTGCTTGTTTTAATACAAGCTGCAATGCTTGTATTAGCTGAGCCTTTTAGTAATTACAACTTAATTTCTGTGCTGTGACACAATTTCAAGTGGATTTCACTGCTACAGATTCTGCTACTTTAATTGTCACATTTGCCCTTCACAGCTCAATTTCTTTCTGTTTTCCTGCTTGAGGGTTTTAAATCTAAGTTTTTATTTTTCATACATGTCTGTTTAAAATCTCACTGGGATGAGAGAAATACAACATCAAAAAGTTAAAAAGAACCCCAAAACCCAACCTAACAAAAATACAAAAACTGAAACAAAAAAGCCAGAGAGGTTTTAAGATCGAAGAAAAAATGCTTATGAAAAAAAAGGAAACTTTGCTGCACCACCAATATGCCAGGGCACACAGCACTGCTGTACTCAAACACATTTTTTATGTCACAAAATTCTACCTGTTTTAAGAGGTCTCAGGCTTCTTGTATTCCCCACAGACTGTAACAAAACTTGCAAAATGCCTGGTGCTGGCAGAGGCAGGAAAAAGACCTAGATAAAGAAAAGGGTTGTCTTTGGAAGTAGAGAGCTCTTCAAAACTGATGATCTTTATGGATCCGCAGAGGTCCGTTCCCAGTAACCAGAACCCAAGTATGGAAGCTTAATTTGATAGTCAGACACTGGAAGGGATGCACCAATATAGTCAGTGGCAGGTGACACAAGAAGTCTGGCAGAATTGAGCTATAGCAGAAATTTTTTTAAAAATAAATCAGTATTTTGTTTTGGTTTGGTTTTTGGTAGTTTTTTTATTTGTTTGTTTGTTTGCTTTAACAGAAAGCTTGCTTTTCCTCTTATGTCCAGTTTGGATGCTGAAGGAAGAAGAATGTGGTCCCGCAATCCCTCCCCACATGCAAACTCACATTTTAACCTCTAGAATCACTCTGCCTGAAATCCTGTGTTTTGACACTAAGAATTTTCTCAAAAATAGTTTACAAATATTTAGAATAAAAATCAACATTTTGAAAGATGATGCAAAGCATCCTGTGTTCTCCAGATAGGTCTATTCATGTATTCTTTAGCTGTCAGAGTAGAACTGTAGTTCAGCAATTACCTGCATTACATTCACATCTTCCTTTTTCTGTTAAATCATGCACACACATTTTCAATTTATTAGTACTGGATAAGTGGCCAACTATGTCTAGGAGCCTTGTAATGTGTAAATTACCCTAGCCAGTTCTAAAAAAGAATATGTGTCCATGAAAGTGAATTACTCACAGATCACAAATGAAACCACCTTTTCAAAATTATTTCAGATGGTCTAATTATCTGCAAAATGTAGGATTGGTTTTGTACTGTTGACATTTGTTAATATCCACCAAAAATGCTCATGGCATTTTTGTATGCACAGCAGGAAAATCAGTATGGAACTGGAACTTGTTGTTAATAAAACTTGAAAAGCACAGCTTAAGGTCTTTGCTGATCTATAAATGGTTTAGGCCTCTCAAGCCTACATACTGTCTTAGGGTGAGAACATGTGGAAAATACACATGAAAAAGCAATTACAGAAAGATTTGGGTTCAGGGTATTGATATTAATTAGAGGTGAATAATACTGATTTGAAAACTTGACACTTCAGAAATGGCAAAGCAAAGCAATCACTGACATGTCTGGAATTCATATTACCTGTCCAAGCAATTTTCTTTTTCCTTCTGTAGGTGCATGGTATTGTTCATTTCAATAAGATATTACAGACAGAGACTAGACATTCAATTCCTTCTTCTTCAGACAACTGGGATTTAAATACCCATTCAGTTCAGTAAGTAGTTTGTCTGTCATAAAACTCCTTTCTAACTCTGTGTCTGTGATTGCATACGCATGGTTGATATATAATTAATAGGCATTTTGCATCCTTCTGAAGAGCATGTGTACAGTAGTCTTTTGGGTTTTTTTAATTTGTGATACAGACAGTGGATCACTGGCACTGAATATCTATCAAAATCATATTGCTACGCGTGTAAGAAAAAAGATCTTTTACAGACTTAGAGCAAAGACAGTAAGGCTGGTGATGTGTTCAAGATTATGTCTCATATTAAGACTGAGTAGGCTTCTCTATCCATTAAAATATGCTCCCTTGTTATCCACTGATCTGTTTTGATTTCGTTTTTCTTGTAATAAATTTAGTAGCAACAGTGTGTGTGTGCTGGGAGTGGTTTGCAAAGAAGAAAGCTCTGTATGATGGGTTGTGACCTGACTCTGTTTTTGGGTAGATGCATTAAATCTGGTTTTTAATCTGTTCATCTTCAGAATCAATACAATGGGTGCAGCAGAGTCTGCTGAAAGTCCTGAAAGGAGTTCCCGGAGCTCGGTGTTGAAAGTATAAATGGAGCACTTAAGTAATGTCAGGTCACAGCAGGAAATAAAAATTAAACTTTAGAAGCAGCCTTCAGCACTAGGCTATCAGGAGGCTCCTCCAGGTTTACCCTCACAGGACATGAATATATGACCCTGTTTTGGATTGAAGAGTCAGTGGAAGAGATTTTGCAACAAATTGGAGAAAATAAACAGGATCTAATTGTAAGTATCAGATTATATGACTCCAGACAGAATTCAGCAGGGAAATTGCTGAATTTTCTATACCAGGTAAGATAACTAAGTTTGAATACAGTTTCTGTGAGAACAGATATAATTTTGTAGGAGCTCAATGAACAATGTGAGATAAGATTGTGTGATCAAGATACTACATCTGGTTTTTCTAAAGGCCTTATAAAGGATCCCTAAACCAAAAGATCTAACTTTTTAAGAAATAAGAGAAATCAGCTTGGATTAATAACCAAATATAAAAATAGGAGACAACAGGTAGAAATAAAATAAATTTTTTTCACAATGAGTGGTTGCTCATAAAGCACAGAGGATTTGTGCTTATATTCATAAATAACATTTACTGAGGGAAGGGGATGATTCAGAAGTTCCCACTGTTTACAGATGATACAAAATTATTTAAGGTTGACAGATATACAGCTGACTGTGAAAGTTTGGAATAGTATTCTCTAGCCAAATGAGGAACAAAATAGTAGAGGACATCCAGCATGTGTTCCAGTTTCTAGAAAATAAGTACCTAGAGTCATCTGAAGGGGGACATGTCCACATCATGATGGCAGCAGCCACACACATAGCCAGTCTTTGGATGTGACATTACATGTCTATGTCTGGGAAACTGATATATTCCAACTTAGGGAGAAAAATAGTCCTAGGTATATGTAAAAGTAGCTTGCAAAATATTCAGGTAAGATATTTTGAAATCAATGTGTATGGTTCTCTGGAAACATCAGTAACAGTCAGAATTGGTTGTTAAGCATTATTAGAAAAAATATAAAAAGGGGCATGCTCCTGCATAAAACGGAATACTGTGCTCAGTACTGATCTTTGAACCTCTAAAAAGATATGAAAGAGCTGGGAAAGGATTACAAGGGAGATGGGAAGAATGTAACTGCTTTCAGATAAGCTCAAGTACATTAGGAGTCTTCATCTTGCAAAAGCCATGTCAGAAAAGAGATATGACAGAAAACTACGAAAAAACATGAATTATGTCAGAATGTGAACAGGGAATCATCATTCACTATTTCTCACAGTATGAGATGCAAGACTCCCACAGCAAATGAGCTTTTAAGGTTTAAAATGGAGAAAATGCTGCCAGTTGTGGACATCATTTCTATAGAAAACTATGGAGGTTGAAAGTATAGATGGACTGAAAAAACAATAACGGAAAGTAATGTAGCTTTGGTCCATCAGTGGTTCTTAAACAAGATGACCTGGAGGCCACAGTAAGCTGAGTAAATTTTTAAGTCCTGCATTTCTAGAATGCAGGAGAAAAAATGGCTTTATGCATGCCATTGTCTCTGCTTCTTTCTAGCTAATGACCAATGCTGGAGCCAAGGAGCAACAATGGAAAATTTAGTCTAACCAGCATAACCAGACCTATTCTGCATTTTTATTATGAGATCCCTGCCTTTGACCAGTAGTGCACTGGCTTTTCTGTAGCATAAGTGGAGTAAATAGGCAGGGTCTCTTCTTCAACATGTATACCATTGAAAGCCAAGAATAAATCTTTTAAAAATCATAACATGTTAAGAGAAACAAAAGAACCCTTCAGAAGGTTCCTTCAAAAAAATTTCATTGTCTCATATTTGGCTGTATTAACTCTGAATCATAGAATATTCATAATACTCCTTATGCTGACAGTTCTTACTACAGAAACAGCCTGAAATCATCACCAAGTTAGAGAAACTGCTGGAAGAGAATAGCCTTTGAGCAGTCACAGAAACTTTACATAACCAGTCAGGATAGCAGCTGTGTAAGAGAAATTCTGGAGAATGGTAGGTGCACATGCTGAATTCAGACGTGTATGAGTTAAGAGAGTAGGGATAATACTACTATGGGGAGAAAGAGAAACACAGGAAAAACAATTCCAAATGTCAAAATCTTCATGGATTTTAATGACTGCAGCTACTAGTTGTTGATTCTAGTACTCCTATTTCTGGTTGGCAACCCCCATGCAAACACACTTCCCCACTGCCCTGAAATACTTGGCTCGCAGCTCGTATAGATCCCTCACAGCCTTTTCCACCCAAGCAAAGGCACCTAGAGCTTATTCATACTTGTATAAAGCAGTTATGCCCAATTCTGGTGCATTCCAGGATGTGTTGAAGGAAGCATCTTTGCAATGTATCTCGCTGAGCGAGCTCTACAGGGTTTATGTCAAATCAAATGCCACTAGGAAGGCTTTATGAGAAGTCATCTTTCCCTGACATGCCTGCTAGATGTTTCCTGCCAGCTGGGATTGTTCTGAGCTTTTGCTTGTCCAGGTAGATGTGTTTCTCTTCACAAGGACAAGTGACATCAACTGACAGCCTTTAGAAAAAGCTCTGCTTTATTGACAGAATACAGATGAGGAGTGTTCAACCTAGGAACTGTAACAGCTTAAGGTAATATAGTGGCCACAGCCAAAATCCTAATGTGAGCCGCAGACAAATAATGGGATAAAGCAGGCTCCTAATATTTGATATGGCAGTGTTCTTGGATATGCATTGCTGGAATCTGGATAAGAAAAGAGGAATGTGCCTCAAACCAGGACAAACACATGTGACCGACCATATGCTTTAGTGGATAAATTACAACTTCAGACAGTGTATGAGAAATAATAGAATCAAGGTAGGGTAAGAACAGTTTAGCAAAGAAAGGTGCTTCTTAGCAGAATCAGACCTTACAAACCAAATTAAACAGATGGCAAAGCTTTCTCAGTCATATGAGGAGAAAATAACCAAGAGAATCACTGTGCACTGAGGACTGAATAGAAATTAAATGTAATCTAGGTGTGACCCAAAATCTAAATTGAGATTTCAATAACAAAAAAAAAGATCAAAATGGGAAAATGAGATTAAGTAAAACATTATTTTTTTAGAAGTCATTCAGATAAACTTGTTATCTCACACCTTTTATTTAATGACAACTCTGTTGTTGAGATAAAGCAAATGCAATAGATTCAACCTTTCTGCTCTTCAGTAAAGCATTTGATACATTACTACATGGGGAATTATTAGTTAAATTGAAAAAGATAAGAGCAAGTATCAAGACTGTAAGATAAGTAAAAAAGTGACTGAACAAGAGACGAGAGTGAGTTATGTTGAAAGGATTTCTCTCTCTCCCTGGAGGAAGGTTGCTTGTAGAGTTCCTTTAGGATTGGTCTGGGGATTAATTTTATTTAATATTTTCCTTAATGGCCTAGGCAGAAAAAGTAGGAGTGTACTAATTAATTTGCTGATGATACAAAACTGGGAGATGTCATGAATACAGAGGAGGATTGGAATATTATACAGGAAGAATTAAATGACCTTGAAGACTGGGGTAGTAGAAATGGGATGGAATTTAAGGTCGTGCGCTCCCAGGTCATGCACTTAAGGACTAATGAAAAGAACCAGCTATGAACTGTAGGCTCATCAGTGGGAAGTGACAGAAAGAAAAAACACCTAGTTGTAACAGTCAATCACAGAATTACTATGAACTACCCGTGCACAGAAAAGGAAAACACAATTTGGAGATATATTGAGTAAAATATTTTTAATGAAGCAAGGAGAGTATTTATGTCTGTGACCAAGGTGCTTGTTAGGCATCGCCTTAAATTCCAAATCCCTATAGTTAAGGTGCAAATGTTCTGGGTTTTTAACAGCTGCAAAGGTCTGCTGACTAGTATGATGATCAGAGGAAAGGATGGCCTGTCTGAAAAGAAGCTGTGCCCAGCAAAACAGAGGTTGGAGAGGTAAAAATTGCTATCTCTAGGTATACAAAGAGGTAAACACCAGGGAGAAGAAAAAGCTCTTGAATTCAAACAATAATTTTGACATGAGAACAAATGGACTTAAAGTGGCTGTGAATACATTTGGACAAGAAATGGAGGAAAGGAGTGTGGGAGCAAACACAGAGTGAGACAGATTTATTTGCTGGGCTTCTGTGATGTGATTCATGTCCCAGCACAGGCTTGAACCTGATGACTCCTGGTCAGCCCTGTGCCCTATTTTTCAGGCAGCCTTGCTTACAGTCCTTTCCTTGGCTGGCTATATTTTCTGGGACATTCTCGGTTGTACTTGTGGGAATATATTTTATAGCATAACCTCCTTGATATAACACAAATATTAGATTATATCTTTAGCTATCCATTCTCTTCTTTCTTGAGAGACAAACAGCAATAACAGCCTATGTCTTGCAATGACCAGAACAATGGAATGAGGCAGAAATAGAATGGCTGTTTCTATACAAAAAAAAATTTGTTGCATTGAAGCAAAAAATCTAAAATAAGAATATATCAGTACAGAAAGTAAGCACTTGAGTCTCATCCACTCAGAAAAGCACATTTAGAAGTAAGAACTTCACTGAAAGGCAATCTCTAATTTTTGCCTTTTTGTTCCCATTCAATATATTTGCACGCATTTTTGAAAGTTCCTCAAGTACATTTCAAATTTAAAGCTAAATACTAAATACATCAATAAAACCATTTTAACATGACTCAATATTATGGTTACAAAGTCCTTATATTCATGTAGTTCCTTCTCAAAGAATTATACTTGCAATATTGATAGGAATCTTGTGAGGATTACAGACTCTAATATTTCATAACAATAAGTTGGTTCATTTCTCAGAATATACATACTTCCTTATCTTAACCAGACCACAATTGTGAGGTTGTAATTCCTCAGTTTGATGTCACTGCTATCAACAAGAATAACTGGGGGAGGAGGGAGCCCTCAGTTCCCTCTCTGTTGAGTGATGTGACTTAGTCATAACAAGTGGAAATTGTCCCAAGGTTCTGTACTGTACTTGTGGTATAAAATCAAAACAGTCATATCACACCATTAATGCCGTCTCAAATGGATCTCTTATTTCATCCTGAGAAATTCTGTCCCTAGTATGTCTCAAATCTCTTTCTAGTGTTATAAATTAGCAATGCAGGCATTGAGAAACAGCAGCAACACACTCTGATACTGGGTAAATACCAAAAATCCTGTGATTCCCAGGAAAGGATCCTTCCTTTATGCTAAACTAGCAAATTAAACAGGTTTATCTCTGACTAAGGAGTTACTATTGAAAGTTTGAGATTATTTGTAATGGCTGCTGTTTCTGACAAATATTGAATTATAACACTTAGTCTGTGTAACCAACAGCTTATTTCCTTCTGTCATGTGCTGTTGTGTTGTGTTTCATCAACTTTGGAGACGATGCAAAATAATGCAAAGTGACACCATGAAATACAATAAGATGTGACATAACACATTAGAAATTTAAAGAATGAAAAGCTTCAGTCAATTCAGGAAATAGGAACCCTGTCCAAATTTATTGTGACAAGTACGAACAGCGCAAACACTAAACACTGTTTTCAAACCAGAGGGCACCATTGTTTTTTGACCACCCAAATTGCTTGCAGATACTGCCATCATCTTTATTTTTAGTTTAATTTAATAGCATAGAGCTGCAAGCTTTTTCAATTTGGGTGATGTTTTTGTTGTTTTGGGGTTTTTCTTTCCTCTCTCCTCAGCCTGCCATGAGTATCTAAATATCTAAATTGGCATCTGAGCGACTTGGCGTATTTGTCGGCAGCTTTCCCTTCCAAACAAACCCGTTCCTTGACATTTCAAAAAAATGTATTGCTAACATGTTTCCAAGGATTTTGTAAAAATTCAATTCTCTGAGCAAGGGCTCAAAATAGGTGAACAAAAAAGCACCTGTGTTAATAGAAAAGAAGTATTTTGAGTTCATATCTAGGGTATGTTAATTGAAAATCTAGAAACAGGCTGCTTTCCTGTAGAGTACTAAAATGAATCCAAATATGAAACAACTCTCTTAAATCTGACTACTCCAGACTTTTCTTTCTCACATTTTCACTGTCATCTATTCATATCTGTCTGGTGATATTTAGGTCTGCATTAATGGATTAAAGTCTACATTGATCTCAGTTGGAAAATATGAGTTGCTGTTGCTGATCACCCTATGCTATTGCCAAAGCCTTCTCCTTTGCTAGTAAAGTCAGATTCTATTGAAGTCTATCCCAAATAGTCATCTGTATAAACAATGATATGTAGTTCTAAACTTCAAGCACATTTTCTGAGCAGCTGTACTAACCATTTTTATGTAAGTTTTATTTAAGGGCAGCACTACCATGCCGTGAAGTCAGACAATGAAGAGATTAAAACTATTTTTTTAAAAGCCTTTTTAGGGCCTGGATGGCTCATTTGATTGGACACCAGACTTTCATCGCAGGGAAAATAAGCTCATATCTAGCCCTGACTGTTGTGTTCAGAAGGAATCTTTATGGGATGCTTACAAAATGTTTATAATGAAATGAGTACTGGGATTCTTTGTTTATTGTCAGGACAGTGAAGAAGAACAGGGAGCTGTCAACTGGTGCATGTGCAGGTGAAAATTAAGTCTCCTGAAAGGGATTTTTAAAAGTGCAAAGCTCATACAGGCACCTAGCTAAGTGAATAAGAGACAGGTTATTGCTAAAAACACATCTTCCCCAGCAAATCAAAATTAAATTGTATAGCAAATCCTTCTAAATCAATAAGTGCTATAAAAATCTCTGTGGAGATTTATTTTTGTGCACAAAAGGATAAAATCCAAGGTTCATTGAAATGGATGAAGAAATAAATGAATTAAATATATACTCTTCTTTCATGCCCCTGACACTTTAAAAAAAAAAAATAATGATTCTGAAGCAGATCCTTAGCTGAATGGTGCAGCTGATTAGCTCCGGTAGCCAGATTTTGTGTAAATCAGATAGCAATATATAACTATATAACAATTTTTCAGAGCTAAATCTGCCATTATTTGAGCTTTGTGTGTCACATCAGCTGAGAAAGTGGCGAAAAAATGTTCATCTACATTTTAATATGAATTGGGATCCGAATTGCTAACATTGCAGTAGAAAAAAAAAGTTGTGTAATAAATTTAAGGCTGCTTGAGCAACTTTCTTGAATTTGTTACTCTCAGGTAGAATACAATTTGATACTGATGTGATCAGTACCAGCTTTCAATGTATTTATGTAACTAGCCACAGGTCATTTAAAATCTGGCTTGTAACTGTTATTGTCAGTTTCAAGAATTACAGTTGTGGTTGCTGATACTGAATTTCAGTACACCCAGAAAAACAAGCCCCAGGAAAGCAGTCTTCCAGCTTTCTATATTCTTTAACTGAAGTCTAAGAACAGTTTAGTGTTTTTCAAAATCTGGTTACAATTATTTTATATTTTTTTCCCTTGAAGTTTAATGATTATTAGAACTTGGCAAGCTAAAGCTGAGTATCCAAAATCTATAGGCTTTCCGTGAGCTAGTGGTTGGCTGATACATTAAAATTAATAAACTTTTAAAAATATAATAACTTAGTTTCAAGTTTTATAAAATAGCCAAATTGTTGTCAGCCAATGAGATACCACATATCTCCATATAAACATATGCATATGAACATGTGTAATGCATTCACACGGGCTGAGTTTGTCTGGTTGTGGAGAAAGTCTCCAAGAGGTTTCTGGGGCTGTACTTGTTATCCCATTCTGTTACATGGATGCAGCTGCAACCTCTTCGTTCCTGTGCCCTGCTTGTTCTGCACTCTGCAAAGCAGAGGAGGGACCCCAGGGATGAGTTAGTGATGGGAGAAGAGCCATGGACTCCATCCTTAGCTGGTGGCCTCGGAGCTGGCTGCTTGCATTTGCAGCACTACTGCAAGCATTTTTCCTCTGCACAGGGGAGTAATCTGGGAGGCTGCACGCCTCTTCTCACCCCCCTGGGATGGCCTGGCTTCAAACTGTGCCTTCAAAAGAGCAACGTGAAACTGGCATGGCAAACTGCTTATATTGTAATTTATGAACTCAGTGGTGAGTAAAATTGTTGTGTATTCTCTATTCTTGCAGTTTCTAACTGCAGGTTCCTCAGTAACAGCCTGCCAGTTTAATGAAAGTAAGGGCTGGGAGAGAGGAGGGCTCTGCCCATTTATTCCTTGGTTCCTCTGGTAGAGCTGCCAAGAGAACAACCTGAAGTGGGGTCTTTTGTCGTGTGAACATCTGCCCACTGGCTCTGGAGCAGCCCAGCAATATGTTCCATGTAAGTCACCAGGAAACCATCACATGGTAATGACTTCCAGTCACCAAGGACCTGTCCAAATTTGAACTTGTAACCCAGGGGTGAAAGCTTTTCTAACTCAGCCTTCCTGTGGGCCTACCAGTACCTGCCCATCTCACAGTCAGAAAAGATTAACACTCCTCACACTGTACTGATTTCATGCACCAGATTCTGGAAGAACTTTTTCAGCTGTGTTTGCTGCACATTTGATGCCCTCAGCATAAATGTAAATCATATAACAAATACAAAGATGTTCTACACCAGCTCGTGGTAGAAACCATTGATTTTTTTGATTTTTTGATTTTTTTTTTTTTTTTTAAATTTAAATGCATGCCTCCTCATACTGGCTTCTGGAAAATGCTGCCTTGCAATTTATGAGGATAATAAATTTATACAGAGCTGGCTATGGACGGGATGAACGATCTTAATACTTTCCTGTACTGAAATTCATATTAGAGCAGGAAAGATGTGAAAATTGTGTGGTATTTTGAAGTAAACAGGAAATTGAATGGCAAATGTTGTTCACATACACCAATATGAATATGGATCAATTGGACTTGGAAAGCAGTGGAAATTCTGATTTAAAAAAAAAGCTGAATTTGCCCCACAAGTTTAAGTACTCCTTTTACAGCTTTAAACCACACAACAGATGTGAAATAAGTTGCTAATACTTTAGGCAATGTTAATATTGCTAATGCTTATAAATATGTTTAAAGTTCAAATTCAAAGGATAGCATAGGCTTTTCTTTTATCCTTTCATGTATTAGAGGTTCCAATCAGGGAATCAGATATTAGGAAACAGAACTTCTTCCATCTTCAGTAGCAAGGAATTCTGAAAAAGCAATATGCAGCCACTGCTGCTTTTAAAGCACACACTATAATGTGTGTATGGCTTCAGGTCCCACAAAGGCAAACAACCTCTTGACCTCACACTTTCATTGATGGGAAAAAGTTATTGAGCCTATATTTTACCATCTTTCAGATTATTACAACATACATAAGAAACATATCTCTTGAGGGAAAAAAAAGAAAAAAGAATTAATGCAATCCTAAATTCTCAATTGTTAAACCACCCACTCCACTTCTAATTGTTTTTAAATCCTGTTAGAGCTCAGTGTGGGGAACTGAAAGGCTGAACAAAAGTAACTTTAAATCCACATAATGCTAGTTTCTGTTAAATGGCAAGGAGGTTTTCAAATGGCAAAGTTTTTTGCTTTCTCATTTCAGTGTTCTGCCTTAGTGTACAAATGAAGGGAAAATAAAAATCAAAAAATAACTGAACTTTTCTGTGGTGTCCAGATTAGAACCGTGTTCTGCACAGAAGTGATGGGCATGTAAGCCCTTCGTATCAGGAGATCTGTCTGGCACTCATCAGGCAGTGTTACTTGATCACAGCTGGATAAAAATGCACACCCAGGGCAAATCTGTAAACACCAGCTTAATCTGCATGGGAAAAGTTACTGTCATCTCCTCCGACAGAAAAAGCCTCCAGGACATTCCAGCAGTAACAGTCACTTCAGTTTGTTACAAATGTTGTCAGATTTAGACACAAAACCATTATAGATGTCAGAAAGCTACAACTGAAAAAAAAAATAAATGTATTGCTTTTTAGGTATTTTGGTTTAGAAAAATGAAGCAAGTCAGTAGTTTTATGATATGACCAAAGAGTGTGTGTGGAAGGATTCCTATCATACAGCACTTGCAAACAAGCTACATTTTAGACTGTAATTCACTATTCCCTAGGACATTTAAAGAGATTTTTCTTCAGGGGAGGGATTGTAATTTGGATAATAATTTGCAGGAGTCTTCTTAGTGCATAAACTAAAAACAATTCTGTCTTTAGGATGTGCCAAAACATGCTTCAGACTTTTTAGGGCTTTGAAAACAGTCATATTTGCAATTGCAAGACCAGAGCCCTTTACTTTTGTAATCAGCCCTGAAAAACACCCTAAATCACTTCATCATCAGAATAGCTATAAACTAATGCAGAAAAAAAGGGCTTTAATCAGTTCTAGGTGCTTTAGATAAATAATGCAGTTAGAGATCCATAGTTTGCTTGTGTTTTTCAACAGATATTCTCATTTCCTTCAGAGAGAATATGCATCTACCCAAAAAAAAAAAAAAAAAAAAAAAAAGGAAATTTTCATTTAAATTTAATATGAGCTGGACCAGACCCCAGAGTTCTCAATGTAATGAGAACTTTTCAATGTATGAAAATCATAATGCAACAAATTCCCACTCCGACCTTGTATCGTCCCTTCTACCCTCCCATGCCCACACTCATGCATAACAGAGATGTAGAATGACTGGTTTCTGCAATGTGTTAAATAGGAGAAAAGGGAACATTCAGAAGAAAACTAGGTATTTGGGGCTTTCTTCAACCCAAGATTAATGTCAAGAGATTTTTCTTAGCATTAGTGTCAGTGCTAGCCAGGAAAAATGATCCCATTAAATGGCCCCTCATGAATAATTCATGAGGCCCAATTTAGCGTTAGTACCGAGGGTGAGAGATAAACAGGTGATAGAGTTTGTGGGGGAACCATTGCACTTGACATGGTATTTTGGTGTTATTAATATATATATATATTTTTCTTTTTTTTTTTAATCTGTATATGTATTAGAGGAAGGAGACATAACTTGTGTATTAAGACTCAGGTTACTGTTCAACTTTGAGTTGGGGATTTATGTGATTTGTGTTTCCAAATCATTAGTGATGAGCTATTCCCCCTAAGTGCATTAAAGAAAAAAGCTCCATAGACAAGCTGGTAATTTAAGGGCTGTGTTTGGCAACAGGATTCTTCAGTTCTTTGCTGTTCTCTTCTAAGTCCATTGTGAGTATGGAAGAATAGTTGCTGAATATAGCAATTAAGGGTTTTTTCTCCTCAAATTAAAAGTTACATTTTTGCAATAATTGTGGTAGTTGAATAATTTATGTCCATTTAAATCAAATGGGATTTACTACTGATGTTTACTGAAAATCTTTTTGTGTTTAGTGTAAAAAGGTGAAAACAAAACTGGTGTAGAAATTCAGGGAGGCCTGTGAACATGAGATTATTATCATGTCTGTGCAAACTGTCAGACTTCAAACTACTACTAATTGACTTCTTTAAATTATAGCATGTATTGGTAGATTCCAATCAAACAGAAGTTACTAAAGCTGGGGCTAGAGTTGGTTGAACCATCTCAGCTGGTCACAAAAAAGTTCCTAGTAAGGCTTTAGTAAGAACCCTTCAATTTAAGCACTGTGTCCTGCTGATTTTCATGCTTTTAGAAAGCCAAAAAGAGGAGAACAGACATAGAGTCACTCAAAGTGACTGGGTGTTGTGCCTTTTCCATGCTGACCTTGGAAGGTCAGGCACAATTAATATCTCTATGTCCACGTTGTGCCAGTGTTCTGCAAACCTCTCTCCTGCTCACCAGTCATGGAGAAATGACCTCCAGCCACTTAATGGGTTTGCTTCATTTCTCACTTTTAGTTAGAAACACCAATAGAAAGAGGAATTCTAAATCCCCAGGAACTCTGAATTCACAAAATTTGAGAGCTCACTATGCCTATTTGTGCTGGGCCTGGCAATGTGATTGTTTTCATTTTATCATACGAATTTTTGCATTCAGCCATAGGAAGTGACTCTGATTTTCATGAGTAGAATTCCATTGCTACTTCCAAGTTGCAAGGAAGGCAAATGAGATCAGCATACATCCCCCTGGGTTTATTCTGATAAATATTCACTGAAGATTGAATTCTACCAAAATGCCACGAGGATTTTGCTCTAAATAAAAATTATGTCATTGGACTTGTGGCCTCTATTGCCATGATCTGTGATCTGTCAATCCCAGATGCTCATTCCCGTGCAGTGGCTACAGTTTGCATGGTTGAGCTGGTTTAATCCAAAACTAGGATGTTTCCACCAGTGAGTGATTGGCCTAGAGGCATGAAGTGACAGGACAGTACTTCAAATTTAATTTACTTAAGTGATGTTGCTGGTCTTTCTAGAGTGGTCACCTCTGTGGGACATTGGTTTTGTAAGCTAAATGCACATTTCTCAGTGTATAATAATCACTATCCCCTTAAGCCCCATAGGGCGACATAAATCTACTTTAAAAAAATTCTCTAGTGACATGTTCATGCAAATGATAGTTTAAATTCCTATAGCAAAAACAGCATCAACCTTCCAAGTTTCAGTTCTTGAAAAAAGCACCAGTATATCAAGTCTGTAGTAAAAAAAGTTGTACTTTTTAAATTGTGCCTCATGAGCATTGAAAAATTTAGGCAAATAAAAATATTCTCTGCTTTGAAATTTCTGTTTTACCCTCCAAGTGGTTAAAAAATTGAAGTGAAATGCCATCTTGTGATCCAGATGTTGAGGTGAATAATAATATGGCACATAGACAACAGGTTTAAAGCATCAGGTTGAAAATGTATTAACCTGGTTTTGTAATTCTAAGCACCAGTCAAACAGTCCTGGAGTCCCAGCTGTGGAAGATAAGGCCTCATGCCATCAACAAGGGATAGGTTTTTTCCTACCTTTGCTCTTCTAGTTGCCTGGGAGATTCAGCTCACTGCTCAGCAGGAATAAGCATAGGGATAGGGATAAAGGATTCCTCTCTTTGCTTGGCTTTAATGTTTCCTCCTTCTGCGAGGATCATGATCAGCTGTGGGGTTACAAACTTGAGTTCACCTGGGGATCTACTCCATGGGTTGGTTGAGAAGCTGAAAGTATGATGAGGACACAGTGCCCCATGTTCCTGCATATACCTTTACCCTAAGGAAAAAAGGAGGAATGAGTGTGGTCGGTGAGGTTGGTTGTTTCCTTCTGATGAGTTCAAGGTCTAGTGAGAATGGAGTGGGAAAGATCCACTTTTCTCTGCAATAAGGGTCTCCTCTCTTCTTCCCTCCTTCCCTGATTCTCTCCAGAGCTTTTCAGGCTGCTGGGAATATATTTTCTTGCTTCTCTGGTGAAGCACTATTCACAGTGGGAGGAAGAATGGCTTTGTAACGTACTGGCATTTGGGCATACCTTTCTCTTCTGTAGGACAACTGTGTAGCCCAGTAGAACAAAATTTGTTTGTGTAAACATGTATTTGATTCTTTGGATAGTTGATAGCTATGTAAATTGTATGCTCTATGTCTTTTTTCAAGTATAAAAATGATGTACTTTTACAAGTTTGGGAGTATCTGTTTTCTGTTGTATTTGAGTTGCTACATAAACATTATTCTGTAAAAATACTTCTACCTTGAATTATGCTTGGCACCAATTTACATTGTAATATTACTGACACTGCCATTTAATTTGCCTGCTTGCTATGGTCTAAGTGTAGGTAATTTACAAACCTTTAACAATGTTCAGCTTTCCTAAATGGTAGGGAGAACTGCAATTACACTTAAAATGCGCTGGTGCACTATGTGTCAGCAAAAAAGGACCTACAAAAGACATAATTACAATGTAATTGCCCACAAGTTCATGAAGTAAACATACATTATTAGAAGGCACTCATCTATTCAATTTAAGTGACATTACAGATAACACATTGCATAAATAGGAAGCCATTTTGTGACTAGTTAGTATAATAATAGGAGTTGAAATTAAAATGTGGTATATGTATTCCTAAAAGCACTTCAAGCTTAGCATCTGCTCTACAGTGCCTTGCATTATGCTCCATTTCCAGTTTTAAGCATTTGAATATTCTCTAAGGATATACACCAATAAATAATGACACTGTAAGGTATCTCCTTAAAAAAAGTTTCAAATAAATATTTAGGCTGCCTAAGGCGATTCTTATCCAAGAAAAACATCAGAAGAAAATTGTTAGAGGCAACAAAAAAAAATTCCAGGAGTTATTTTGATGAGCAAAAATGTTCAAAACTGTAACAATTTAAGTTCTATTTCAGTTTTGGTCATTTGATGAAACCTGGGTATGTATGGAGATCATGATTCTCCCACGTGACACCAGAAGGAGGATCTAAGGTGTCTGAAAACTTTCATCCTAATGGCACATTTTAAAGAACTTGGCCTTGTACCTTTGTAATGAATAGCAGCTGAATATATATGGAGATTAGATTTGGTCACTGGAAGTTGATGATCCCTCTGGATCACATCCCCTCTGGACTGTCCCCCTGTTTCTGACAATTTCTAGAATAGGCTTTGCAAGAATTCAGAGCAAATAACTGGCTTATTCTCACAAAACCTCTGGAACACCCATTCCTCACATGATGGCACCATAATTTCCTAAACACTTCTGCTGGTTTTCCAGCTTGCTAACAAAATAATGTGTTTATCCCAAGTTCCCAGTCCTTGGAGAGGGGTCAGGCTCCATCTCAGCAAAGAAGCAGAGCCAGAATTGTGAAACAGGGGCCTGTAAAGTTACCAAAAGAATGATCTCTCCTTAGATTATGCATGTGCTGTTAAGGACTTAATTAGTGTAAAAAAAAACCCATTAAAAAAAAAATGTTTACTGTTAAGATCTTATGTACTGTGCTCTCCCACTGAAAAACACAGTTCTGTTTGAAAGTCTGGCAAATGTCTTAGGGCTGTTGGAGCCCCATATTTAATGTTTGCTTTTTTTGTATGGCCTTACAAGCAGTCTGACCATGTTGATCCAGAGTAGATGGTTTACTTTTAATTTGCTCATAACAGTCTTCTTTGCCAACTTTTACAAACAACAATGATATCATAGATTTTCTTACTTGGGATTCCACACTGTTGAACACACTCACATTTTTTTTTCTCTTTTACCTCTTTCATAAGATAAATATAATAGTGAATTACAAACTTGTTAAGTATTTCCTTTTGGAAAACATTGTCTGATACTTGATATTGTACCAGGACTCAACCTAAATTGCTTTAATTCCTTGTACCTGCTGTGTAGTTAGATGAGATCAACTAGACAGACCTTTCCCATTGGTTAAAGGTCAAAAATAGCCTAAAGACATGTTGTTTACAGCACATCATATTGAGAAATATACTTTTCGTAGAAGGTATAACCATATTTTCATTAACAGTGATAAAAAAGCATAAACCGCTCTGTGGATAAAACTACAGAGAAGTATTTTTAATCACAAATCTATTTTTAAGAAAACATAGAAGAACAAAATTCACCAGAGAATATTCTCATTATTATTTTCCCATAATTATTACACATTATGTAAGACGTTGTTCTATTTTTCCAGTATTTGAGTATATTTGAGAAACTCCAGACACTTCAGAGTAAGAGTCATATTCTGTTGACATTTATATAACTATAAATAACTTTAGTGAGGTCTGCCCTCTGCAAAATTGTAAAGGAATCCCTTATGGCTGAAGTTATAATGGATATTGTTGTGTTTTCTCATTTTAATTATTGTTAGATTACAAGATGGAAAATAATCAGTTTATTTAAAATTTTCAAATTATTTCATCCTTCCAAAAAAGACTCAAATTAACAATTTTTTTATGCTTTGCAAAGTTGGGGTTTTTTAATGTTTTGTGATCTTTTTCAACAGAACTGAATGAAAAATAAATTAAGTCCATCTTTGCATAGGGTATGACCTATGAATTTTTAAGAAGTCAAGTTCAAAAAAAAGACCAAAATTAGGATATGTGGAGGCTGAGTTGGGATTTTGTTGGATGATAGCTCGAATTTTACACTCATCTGTAGTAATTGAGAATCAGTGGTCACCAAAATGTTGATATCATCATATTTTCAGGCACTAATATTTCTTTTTATTTTTCTTAGGAAAAGCTTTCAAAATTCTTTGCTAATTAGTATAAACTTACCAAAAATGCACAGCAAGCACTTAAGCATTTGAGTTTGTATTTAGTATACAGAGTTTCATAGGAAAATATTTATTTCTGTGATATTTTCTACTAAAGAGAGACAGTACAAATTTTTCATCACTTACACTGGACCTCAGAATCTCAGTATTTCACTTCAAAATGGTTTATAAGGAACTCCTAATGAATAATTGCAAGTTTTCTTGAGGTATTTAGGCTGGAAAATCCCTTTTTTATTGAGCTGAAACGTTTAACATGTTTCTTGAAAAATTCAAAGCAAGCCAGGAAAGATTTGTATTTCAGAATTCATGTTCATTGGTAGGTGCCTACTTAGTTAAGTTGGCCTTTCTTTCTTATGGGAGAGCCAAGAAAGACTCCAGACTTGGATGTAACCATTAGTTATTTAAAACTGGGGATTTTATAAACCTTCATTTAAGGAGTGTGCTTATATTAACTAGAGTTTATAGAAACAGTGGAAGTTGTTCCCATGCCACGTGATTTGAAGGGACCTGGATTTAGGAGCCTACATTCCCTTTATAGCTGGGGTGGACACAAACATCTCCAGGAAAAGGTCCATCAAAGTTAAATAATTACAGGGTTTCTTTACAGTGAAAAGGGCTGCAAGAATGCACCATGTCAAACACTGAATTACTAACAGACTGATAGTTATTTGTGAAAAATATGAATAATGTGAATATTTTATATTATGTAATAGATGGCAAGACAATGATGAGTTTGTCAGAGTAAAAACAATGCAACCCTATAATGTCCAAATGTGATTTCTGAAGTAAAAAAATGGACATGAATTTTCAAAACATAGAGACAATTGTCTTGTGGTGTTGACATCCTCCCAAGAGTCCTTTCTGTCCACACAAGCCATGTCTGAGAAGAGGGAATAATATTTTTGAGCTTATATGGCTTGACACTGTCAGAAGACTAAACAGGGAAGATCTGGTAATTCTGTAATTTACAACATTAGTTAATTGAAACACTGAAGAGGATGGAAAAAACCCACAAAATTATGATGAATGACTTTCAGATATTTGTGGTGACAATCTGCCTCTTAGGAGAAATTTCCAGTGTTTTCATAAAAGATATGTGGTCCAGCCTTGTACTTGCCTGAGTGGTACTATCAAGTCCAATGATGTCCAACCAGCTACTTGACAAAACATATCTTGATGTTGACTTTTGAGATGCTTTGGCAAATAATGATTTGCATCTAATGTTTAGATGCATTTGTTGGTACTGGAAACTACATTTGTCTCTAGATGGGAAAGCAAAGTCATTTGTAATGTCAGATACCTTAGCATTTTTGAATATTCTTGATGATACCTTAAATTCATAATTGTGCTTCATCATTCTTGGTTTAACATTTCCAATAACTGTTTACCAAAAAAAAAACTGGTACATATTTTAAAAGAGTACTTCAATAAAATGAGGATATCTTGAAAATTTAGCAAGTGGAGAGTATATGGCTAACATGGACAGCAGAGTCCATGTTTGTATTTTATATGACAAGAGCACTAACTTGGTAATTAAGTAAATATTGTAATAAGTATGGCTCTGATATCCACTTGAAGGTTATAACTCCCCAGGGAACAGATGCTTAATTTGCGGCCGTGATAATAACAACCTAATGAACCTCCCATCTTTCTGGATAGCTTAATAAACTTCAAAGCAAACAAAACAAGAATCTATGAGTAAAAGTACATCCTTAGCTTTTCATTAAGCAAAATGAGCATGAGTCAAGGCCCAGCATGGCTTCCAAAGTTAAAGCTACCAGCTACAAAGCAAATGTATGCAGAGAAATGTACAACAAAAGACATAGCTTTTAAACCTCCAGTTGAGTTTCCATAAATGTTGCTTACAAAAGCTACCATTCTCTATGTTAACAAAAAGTTGTGGATATGTTCTTCACTAAATCCTCTTTTCTCATATAATCCACCTTGTGCACTTTATCTCAAGTGTGTTTTATCTGATCTAATCCTGGGCTCATTCATTCTCAGATAGAAGCAACAGGATTATTTCACACTTAAACTAGGCCCAATCTTTCTGTGGGTCCATAAGAGGACACCTGGGTAATGAGAAATTATCTGTGGAACAAAAGATTAAGCAGGTGCTGGAGGAAAAAATGTTCTTTAAAATACAGCAATTTTTAAGGAAAAGATAAAACATTTTTATTCAGAAAAAAATGTTCAGAGGAGGCACTACATTTTTTAAGAAATGAAATTACACCATTAGAACCAGTGTTACTTGGCACAAGTTTTATTAGGGAAAAAAATAATGTTTTTCAGTAATCCTAAAATTACATAGATTTCTCTGGAGTTAATCTGGATTTTAATGGGTGTAAATTGGGATACAGTACACAGGATATATCAGAACATAAGTTTTAACCAAGTCAGAGAGGCCAGTGATGCCCAGTCACAGCTTCTTCCTTGTTCTACCAGACCTTATTTTAGCACACTTACATTTAGGAGGAGGAAGAGGAGGGAAGGCTCAGTAAATTAAGAGGGTTTTTTCTTTGCAGTAGTGGGCAAGACAATTCAGACGTAAAAATAAAACCCTCTGCTCCACCCCCACCCCCCTAACATCGGGACATGGATTAGTACAAACCAAGTTCAGTCTCCTTTGTTTGACTTATTCAGATCTATTCCTATATCTATATATCAATCTCTGTTCATCCCCTTTAGCTTTTAGAAGCCACAGGATCACCTCAAATACTGTCTTCCATCTGTTTCCAGTGTATGTCAGACTCTTGATGCAAAGGTGTGAAGGCAGGGGGAAAATTTACTGGTTTAAAGCCGCAGAGCAGCTCCTCAGAAGTCATTAACTGATAAAATAAATAATTATTTCCCTATCTCTCTCTCTCTCCTTCCCTGTTGTCATCAGCCTCCTCATGGACCATTGTACAACAGCAGAGTTTTCATCCCTTAATTCCACAAACCCAGTGAGACCATGGACTGATGACTTGACTTTCTGCCTGGTGGGTTTTTGAGTTTTTTCTCTCCAAAGAAATACAACAGAAGCACAGTATGTAAATAGTGTCACAGGACTGAAATGAATACATCATTGAATTACTACACGAGAGACTGAAAACAGATATATAGTGGGGAAAAAGAAAAAAAAAGAAAGGAAAAACAAAAGAGTGGAAGTTATCTAAATCCTCAGGACTCAGGATCTAATCTGCCCTACTGGCTAATAGGGAAGAAATGTCCAGTGGGTTCTCATACAGCTGAGTGGTAGAAGTTTATTTCTTTTTTTCTTTTGTAATATACAGTGCCACATGATGTTGTTTACTGAACAAAAGATTAAATGGTCAACAGATGTAAGAATTTTATGGTCTGTGTCTTGCTCTTTTTCCCAATGAGTATTTGGCAGTACATAAATAGTTCCTTTTACTTTCAGTAAGGCAAGCTTTCCTCACCGTCGTGGTCTCCCCAGTTCCTTCCAGTTAGTGGGACAATCCCTGTGCACTGACCAAAAGGGTGGAGGCTAAAAAAAGACAGTAAATAAGTTAAATACAGAAATCTACAGTTAACAGTGTTTTCAGAAATACCTAAACATGGAGCAGCAATTCTCTGTCACATGCAGGAATTCCTCTACCCAAGAGCACATCTAGATTGATTTGATTAGTTATCTTTTTCAAAAGTGGGAGCACTAATTCAGCACCTGCTGCTTAGGGTTATTTAACTCAGGATGTGTTTTCCAGGACACTTGCAGAAAAATATCATAACCATTTTTTGACTTGTCATCCAACAGCAGTTTACTGAAATGCAAGCAAAGTCAGGCCCATTGACTAGGTAAGATGAAATTTAAAATTAAATTAATATGTACAATTGCATATAAATTTCAAAATTTTATATGTAAATGTTAAATATCAGCAACCTTTGAAGATCTCATAGCTTTTAAAAATGTATGCTAAAGCAAGTTTTTGCTTTTACCTATCTCACAGTAATACATATTTATCACTATAAAGTACCTTTATTAACCTTATGTATGTGGGTATTTACATTTCTTTGTTATAAAATGCCACTTTTAACAGAGCTGTGCTCTTGACTTACCCTTAATTTGTATATAGAATATACGTGGATGTAAAACTTTAAGCACAAAAACAAACAGCCTCTCTCCCTGGTGGGGGATTGGAATGAGGTGAACTTTAAGGTCCCTCCCACTGTAAAGCATTCTATCATTCTGTGATGTGACATTCAAGCAAAACAACTTTCTGTGCTCCAAAAGTACAGTTATTGGACAGGGACAGTCATGAAATATTTCATGGAACAAATAGCACCCTTAAGTACTCAAGATTCAACATGGAAAAAACCACTATTTCCTAAGAATTGTAATTTGTGCACCAGTTGCTTTTCTCTTTTATCTGAATAATGCAATAAAACAGTGGTTATTTCTTTTGGAGGAATACAACTATATTAAAGATAACGAACCTTTATAGTCTAGTTGGAAAACAAAATCTTTTGATCTTTTGAAACAGTGTTTTGGAACAATTCTGACAAAAGATACTAAACTGATATTGTCATACTTAACTTTTGATTAGTTAAAAATTATTTGCTCTTTTTTTTTCTATAATGCTCTTCCAAGTATGCAAGTTGGAACAATTATTACAGTTTCAATGTGAAGTTTAAGAACTAGAAAAATTTCTTACAAAGTGATGCATGAAAAAATAAGACAGAACTGGTCTTATCTGTATTTATAGGTGTGTATATACATATATATATATATTTAAATATGTATATACTAATATACAATTATATGCTATAATTATTTATCTATATATTACGCTACTTGCTCTTCTGACCAGTAGATAGTGGTAATTATCTGTGCAAAGGTACATGTATGAGAAAGGGAGAACAGATGTCCATGATTATGTAAGTTATGGTAATTAATAGTACATAAATGAAACAAGTTTGTTTTTGTTGATGTGTCACTTGCACACTGCTCCTCTTGAGCATTGGGTTACATCCTGTACACGATCGCCTTATTGTCTACTGTCATAAAAATTCCAGTTCTGTTTCTGAGCAGTCACAGAATGGGACTTGCCAGCTGTCATGGAAAATGTATTCAGTTTCATTTCCACTTAATTTATCTAATCTTAATTCTATTATTATTTTATTACAATTATTTAAGTGCTTGGGGCAACAATCTAAAGTAAAAACAAATAAACAGTAGGAGTTCCAGATAATTTGTAAGTGATCTGAAAGGTCTAATGGAAACAACATCATTATGGCAGTTTTATTTTTTAAAAGGTTAATATTATAGAAGCTTCATCATTGCTGCTATAGTTAACAGTCTGTCAACACTGACATGTTAAATTTCTGCTTCACAAGATTAAAGGCTAAACGATAAAACCTCACCCTGGACAGGGGAAAAAGAAGTTGTGAAATAGTGTTTAGATATTCAAAAACCCTGTAACTACAGTCCTCACATCATCTTCAGCACTGTCTACTTGAAACACAGAAGAGCATCCAAGCCCGTGATTAAGTCCATTTCTGTTCTGCTAAACACTTTCACACAGAGGCCCCTGCCAGCTGCCATGGCTGTATTGAAATCAGAACGCACACTTAAAGATCCACATTCCAAGGTGCCTTTCACCAGGTTGAGGTGAACTTGTGGTTTGTCATCCTGGGCTTGGCTATCATCTCCTCTCACCCTCTTCAGCAAAAACCGTGAGTAGCTGTGTTCAAGTCATCTGTCTCCCAGTCAAAACATGGGTTTGTTGGGTTTGTGCTTAATCACAGCCCTTTGCTTCTGTTTAGTTGCTGAGCCCACTCACAGGTGCTCTCACAGCGTCTGTGTAAGCACAGAATCCTCACTGCCACTCACTGTACTTCTCCATCACCTTTGTTGCCTTGCCTAGATCCTCCCCCTAGCATGGCTGGTTTAAGGTGCCTTGCAGAAAAATTTATCTTCGCTTTTTTTTCCTGTCTAATGCAATGAGCCATTTATTTATGATGTCCCCATCTCATTTAAATATCTTTTTTTCTCTTTTTCCTTCCTTTTGTACTCATCA
Organism: Onychostruthus taczanowskii; assembly: GCF_017590055.1. Lineage (NCBI taxonomy): Eukaryota > Metazoa > Chordata > Aves > Passeriformes > Passeridae > Onychostruthus > Onychostruthus taczanowskii. Next base: position 1,207,040 of record NW_024502014.1, read on the forward strand.
TTTAGATGGTATGGTGCATGTCCCACTCTGTCTGAACAATAAAAACGCATAATAAAAATACATAAGGAAGGTGATAACTCACTCAAAAATAAGAAATTATTAATGCACAATTTTAACCTTATCCTAGAAACTTCTGTTAAGTATGAAACTAGTAAAGTCAACTATTCTAGTGGTCCCATAGTGATATGGTGGTTTAATTTAATCCACTGTGCAACAAGAAATTTGATTTGATTAAGAAAATGCAGTAAAATATCCTGAGCCTGATCTAGTCATCACTGAATATGATGCAAGGTTTTCCAGTGGTAAAATGTGAGGGGAATCATCATGAATGGCTGAATCTGAGGCAATAAGAATTCAAAAGGAAGGTTTTGAATGACATCTCAGCTTCTAACTTCTGGAATTTTCAGCAGCATTTAGCATTTCTTTAAAAGAAATTTGGATTTTACTGGATATAAGCAGCTGCAGATAGCATTACTTATCTAAGATGATTCTTCTCTTCATCTGAAAGGAGACACAGGAAAGAAAGGCAAAATTCCAGAGTGATGACTCCATAAATGCTTTATTTAGAAACTGAAACTTGACTTTGTTTTCTACAGAAACCAAATGTGTTAGTTTGATTTGGATACAGTATATTGACAAAGGGTGGGTTGTTTCTTTTTCTCATCTAACCCTGGTTGCAGAGATAGAGAAAAAATAATCCATCCTGAGAGTAAACAATGATCCAAACTCTTTGTTTGCTTGAAATGGCTGACCTTGCTATAAAGAGGTATCTGCACAGATGATGGTGGCTCCAGAAGGAGTTACGGAATCCTGGCACGGCACTCGATGCCTGTGCGAGCGCTGCCAAGGCTCCGTCCAGCCCTGATCCAGAAGATGTGCAGCCCTGGTGTGCCCGGGGAGGTCTGCTCTGCACAGCCTGGCCTGCATCTCCTCCTGCTGAGCTGCCTCTGAGGGGAGCTGATATTGCCTCTCCAGGGGGAGCAGGAAAAGGCACAACGAGCCAAATTCTGATGAGCCAAAATCCCATAAGCCAAAATCCCATGAAAAAAAAAAAATGCCCCCTGTAGTGGCACAGGCGCAGTGGGAGCTTGCTGATGGTCACGCTGCCCTCAGGCCGGAGCTCTTGTCCGGCCCACTTCTGACAATGGACACCTCGCCTCCTCCTCTGGCTGACGTGAGAAAGCTCTGAGGCTGTGACACAGAAATCACCTTCCAGCTTGCTATTAAGAAAGTTTGGCAAATTGACTGCTGCTAAAATAAGAGATATGAAAGTTCCATCTGCAGTTCAGTCACACGGGGCAAATCTCACAGGCCTTACGCAGTCGGAACACCCATGGAGCGCGCTCAGCAGGAGCTGACCCGCAGGATAATAGGGATGCATACTGAATGAATTGGAAGTAACACCTGGCCTTTGTCTGGAAAATTACCATTTTTTTAGGCCAGTCTTCAAAGCTGAACATTTCTTTAGGACTCTGGAGCCATTGAGGAGGCAGACAAAAGGAAGAGAGTCATGGAGAGACCTGTAAAAGCTGTAGGCCCAGCAGAAAGGGCGAGAGGGTATGCGAGAAGGCTGAGGGAACAGAAGTTAAAACCTCAGCATAAAATTCCAGTTCTTCCCATGCAGATCAGTTTTTCCAAGGGTGAAAGGAAAATGAATTTTACAATGCATCTAAGTGATTTCATTACACAATTATGTACTTGCCTAAACTTTAGCCACATACTGTTACCCATCCTTGCAAGTAGTCAGTTTTTAGTCTGTGTTTTACAACATGTACTTAGTTTCAACATAAAATACATTAATGTCTGCACGTGCAAAGAGACACACTCACCAAACTCTATGCCCTGCCTATCATTACAGAGAGAGGGAATGCATCTTTTCTGGGCAAACATACATTCTGAGAGGAATAATGCTTTACCTTTAGGAACAGCCAACATCCATTTACTACATATATCTAATTGAGGTAAAATGCCACTCTTCTACACTAGCATCAAAGCTTCCAAACAAATGTTCAACTCACTACATTTCAGTGCAAAAGACACCATTGCACAACCCAACTGGAGGGGTATATGCAGAATACTGGGTAGTTACATTCTCACAGATACCTCACTCTAGTCTGAGACTGATCCAGCATAACATAAGTAGGTTGAAGCTGGTAGGACTACCCAAATGCTTAAAATTTCACACTTTCTCAAATGTTTACTTTTCTGGATCAGACTCTTGTGAATAACTGGGCCTGGGGCTTCTTGGACTATTTTTTGGGGAGGGGTGTAATCAGGTCATAAAAATGAGAATACCATCTTTATAGGGACTTAGCAGTCACAAACTGCAAGCTGATCATCAGCCTAATTGCATGTCATCCTCCCCTAAATCAGATTAGTCACAAATGCTTATCAACTGAGCCCTAAAATCCTGATATAGCTTGAAAACATACAAGTTTTTCTGAAGGTTATCTTGGAGACCCAATAAAAAGAAATCAAACATGGCAGCTTTGAATATATCTGGTGACAGTGCCTAGCAGCCAAGAGGAATCAGAGAGAATTGCTATGTAAAGCTACAATCTTTTCAAAAACAAGCCAGTTAGATTACTTCCAGGTCTGGAATCTGCTGTCATTGCCAGCAGCCACGCTCAATATTTTTACCTTGTTTTGTCTTTGCTAGCTCACAGCTTTGTGACAGCTATTAGTATTTTGAGTAAATTATGCAGCTTTGATTTGCATAGGCATCTTCTGGTGGTACCAGGTCTGCTCAGCCTGAGCAGTTCTGTGCAGTCTGGTGTGAGCTGTAGGGGTTACATCAGCCTCCAGGTTGGACTATTAGTCTCAGAAAACTTCTTCAAGCATTTCATGGATGACAGGACACTACTGTCTCAGGAGAGCAAGCCTGTGCATAGGTATTTACTCAACTTGTACAATATTCTTTAGTTTAATGCAAAGCAAGGAGCCAAAACCATCATTTTTAGCATCCCAGTGACATACTGGTAAATGTGGCAGTTATTTCAGATTTTTTCAACCAATATTGTAATCACAGCAGCATGTTACACCTTTGTAGAGATGCTTCTTGACAAAACAAAATATATAGTATGGACTTAACAACAGGTTCAGTACAGCTGTACAATACAACTTGGTTGAGCAAAGAATTTTTGGTTTATATTTCTTTTCCTCTGCCTCTTCTTCTACCAGAACTGATTTTACCCCATATTGTATCTAGGTCCAAAATTAAAGGAGCAGATCTATTTCTTTTCTGAGCACCTGTTTCCTGTTTTGAAATGTAGTGAAAAACACACAAATTGATAGTGTATTTTTATTTCTAGAACACAAATAATGTTGCTTATATCTGCCTCAAGTGCCAGAACTTGGTATACTTATGCTCTAGTTATCCAGCTGACTTTCTGAATTTATTAGATTTTTAGTACAGTATATTGCATTATAATCAATGCACTATTGACAAAAACACTTGGATCACACACCATTTATTTAATTTACTACACCAACTCTAATTTAGTAAATTTAATTCATACATTGTGTTTTTCTGGCACATTCAGATACATTATTCAGAAAGGGCAAATGGATTGCTTAGCAAACCACTCTTAAGTTATGTCAGGGACCTTGCTTTTAGGCTGTTGATCATTAACCTATTCTTTACTGAAAGCCTTGCTTGCTGCACATGTTGGGTGGTAACTTGTGAAATTTGGCCATAGTTCTGCAGCATTTTTCATGTCTACTGAAGTCATAACACAAGAAGCATTTTATTGTAAACTGAAGGCACCATAAATTCTGAATCTCCAACATTTCTAGAACCAATTATATCAAAGCAATCTGATTGCCATTCCTTTGCATATAGGGTTCTCCCAAGTAGTCTCGTATTACAGGCATAAAACACTGATAAACATTTTAGCTCCAGCAGACTAGATGCAGCTGTGTCACATTTGGGTTTCCTTATTTTATGTGTGCCAGTTATCTAGATTAAAGTTGGAATAGCATAGCACTCCACTAGATGACAGGCTTGGTTTAAAGCCAGGCCACTTACTGATGTTTATCAAACAATTTTCAGCTACATACAGTAGCACAATTCAAAAACCTGAGAAGACCCTAAATTATCAGGCATGCCATGAGGGCTCATTCAGTTTTTGGAAGGAAGATTAAAATGTTCCCCTAAAAAATACATGGAGTCTCGCTAGTCAGGGGCATCAGTGAAATAATCTGATTTCATTTTGCACCCAGTTTTGAATGAATGTGTGACCCTCGTGGTTCTGGACAATCTTACCCAATCATTTGGAACCAGAGATGGAAAACGTGTCAAATTGGTGGTCCATGAACTTCAGAAAGTCCTGCTTTCAATAGCTCATTTTTCTCTTCTTTGTTCTTGTGCTCATTTAGTCTTTGTTTGCTTGGTTGTGGTTTCTAAGCTATTAATGACCAATTCAACTCCATGGGCTACCCTCAGGCAGTGGTGCATTAACTTACAGCCCTATTAGATACAAGGTCACCTTGAGCTCCCCTTTACCTAAACCTGTAGTTTAGATCATCCCAGGTACTTGCAGGAAGAGTATGACTGCTGATTCTGATACATCCCAAGATAGGATGCCTCCTGAGGGCAGAGGGCAAGGTTTTCCAGGATGCTGATGACTGTTGGTACTGATGGCATGACTGGATTTCTGGGTAGGCTGCCATAGGAAGGAAAACCTGGTTTGACTATCCAATGCTAACATTACTACTCCAAGGGATTCTTGAAAGCTAGATTACTTTCTGTGTTAGAAACCAAATTGAAGTAAATTATGTGGGAGGTAGACTGGAACTATGTTCTGAACTTACAGGTTTTCTGTTGCTGCTGTGGAAAAAAATATCAAGAACGGTGTGCTGTACAGGGAAACAAGACAACAGCCTGACTGCATCACTGCCATCTCTGTCCCAGCTTGGGATGCCTGTACTGACCCAAGTTGTGCTTACAGATGATTTCTTGCACATTGAAGAGTGATGGTGAACATGTGTTAACTTCAGAGAGAAACAAGGCTCATTGCCTGGTCCTTCTGTTTGAGAGGAATGGCTGCTCACTTGCTCTGCCAACACTGTGACGTGAACAAGAAAGCTCTGAGTTAGCATCCTCAACACCTCTTCACTACTTTTGACTGAAACACCTATTATCCAGTGGTTTATAATAAACAAACTATAATCAACAGCAGAACCAGCTAGCACTTGGCAAAACTCCATAAATGAATGGAGTTAAGAAATTCTAGGTAACTTGAGCATCTGTAGCAATAACTTTACAATAGAAACCTTTATGTGATAAAAGCAAATAAGCAAAATACACCCTGATGCTCAGAAAGGTTAAAGAGCTAATGGCATGATCCTTGGAAATTCTGGTTCATTCATTAGTCTCTTCTCAGTAAAACCAGTAAACTTGTCCTTTAGGTTTACTTTGGTAGTTTTGTTTACTTCTATAGTTTGATATTGAGTAAAAATATCCTGTACATTTTCCCATAGTAATATCTGTGTTTTAATATTATAGGATCTGATTGTTCATTTTCTGGAGTCAGTGGAAATTTTCCCACTATGAGTGAGAGCAGAATCTGGCTTGCAATTTTTAGAGGATTGAAATTATCCTTAGAACAGCATATGCTCTACTCTCCACTTTCTTTGATGACTTCTAACACTCTTTTGATGTGGACTCCAAAATAAACCATTTTCTTCTTTGAATATATGTGTTGAAAAAAATGCAAAGCATTGAATAGCAGAGTAAAATATTTTGTGTTTCAGGTCACAACAGCATTTAAACCAGAAGCTGCTAATAGCTGTTAGTTAAAAGAGAAGAAAATATAGAAGAATAAAAATGCTGGGCAAATCTCTTCAAACTCGTGGAAATACCATACAGTTTGGTGTAGGCACATGTGATATTGTACTGACATAGCATAAAAATGTCACTTATGCCCTGGTGTCTGTCTACAATCATGAGCTGGATATTCAAACAGAGGTCTTGTGAGCATCCTGACTCTGCTTCTCTGCACTCTGCCAAGAGAGTACTTAAGCAAAATGGATAGATAGGAGGGTAAATGCCATTTATAAACACAGAAGCCCAGTGCTCTGTCATGCTGATGATGGAGGGAGGGGTAGAGGCAGATCAGGATTAGATTCATTTAGCTTTTAGTTTCTCAAGGTTATGATGAGAATAAACGCTGATGAACTCAGATGAAGTTAAAAAGTATATCCAGAGATATAGCTAGAGAATTGTGAAAGATGCCTGGCAGCCCTGCATGGCACTGAGATGTCACAGCTCTGATTGACTTCATGGAATATAGTTGATGGAACAGAATGCAATCATATTGTTGAATGTAGTAGTCTGGAAAGATGCTTCAATGTTAAAATAATAGGTGTCATGTAAAATCTGGGAAAGAATAGGATAGGGTATAATTGAGTAGAACAGAACAGAGTCCTTTCAGAGGCCGGGGTTTTGACTGCAGCTCTGAAATGAATTGAATTTTCTTCTTTCTGTTTTTTTTCTTAGTGATTAATTATTATCAGATATTCTCTAAGAGCTGTGACTTCTGCTAAATGTAATTACTTTCTTTTCCATATGTAAATCAAGGTCTTCCTTTAAAAAAAAAAAAAAAAAAAAAAAAAAAAAAAAAAAAGGAAGAGGCAGTTTATACTTAAATTAAGTATTTTTATCTGCAATTTGCAAGTTAAGGTGTATGTAAAGCCTGTGGCTATACTAAAGGCTCAGTTGTGCCTCCTAGGCACAGTGTTAATTAAAGGGTGGTGTGGCTTTGTACAACTCTGAGGAGAACTCTGGAAGGGATTATACCTTGGAGAGGCACAATGCCTCCAGTGCAGCACAGCATGTCAGTAAAATGCTCATGCTGTGCGCCACCCGCCTTGATGTTGCTCAGCACCTCTGTGGGTCCATCTCCTTCCCACACCCCCTCATCCACTTGGTTGGGGTTCACACCCAGGGAATAACGGGAAGGGATGGTCCTGGCGCCAGTGTGCAATTCCTGCATGCCAAGGGAAAGGTGGTGCTGACATCCTTTATGTTGCTGATAACTGTGCAGGCAGGATACAACCTGGCCAAGGATAAACAGAAACTGCCAAGTGTCATTCTCTAGATATAGTTTCTCTTTCTACTCAGTGTCATGTCCTTTAAAAGTCTGACAGCATGTATGATGTTTGACAGCTTCTTACATTTTAACTAAGCCCATCCTATATAGCTAATTTTGAATAATTCTATATCCATGTCTGATTTTGTTCTCCTTCACATTTTTCATCAGGGATCATTTTTCCCTGGGGCAGCTCTCTTGACACCAGTGTAGTTTTAGATATGATTTACTCCTATAAGTAAATAAGATCAGCATCTTACCTATAGACCTTTTGTTTAGAATATTGGCAATATCCAAAAGATTTATTCCAATCTCTATGTAAATAATATCTGTGATCAATTTAATACACATTTAAGGGTTTTTCAAGGCCATATTACTCACTGGATTAAATGTACATTTTGGTAATATATTATTGAGATTGTACATCTGATAGACCTAATTCAGCCCAGGGTGATTTTTTTATAACTGAGTAATAGACCACTGAAAATAGGATTTATTATAGAAATGCCAAGACATTCTTATTTATAGTCTAATAGTACAAATTGCCCCTATAATAAATACTCTTCAGTTATCAAATCATCAGTCTTTTATGGTAACACTGACAAATGATCCCATAGGCAGTAGGATATTATTAATGTAATGTATTAACTTTCAGTTTTAAATTGGTTATTGGATCTGGAACAACTGTACATTATATGATGTAGTTTAAACAGGACTTGTGACCTAAATCTGCATAGCTTTACAGCAAAATATGACTACACATAGTGCTTTAGACGATTCTCATATGCAATGTGAAAACAGTATCACTCTGAGCCCACAATTCAACACAGATCTGCAGATTGCATCCACTGAGAGGAAACTGCTATCAAAGAATGTCTAAAAGGAAAATTTTTAAATAGTGGAGAAAATATTTGCTAAGTCATTGTCATTATTCGTTCCAAGAGAAAGCAGGTCAATTGTTAAGAGCTGATGAAAATAAAGACTAGAAAGAAAATTCTTTAAAATTAATTTTTGAGGGTTCTTTTCTTACCAGCAGGTGTTTGTTTCATAAGCTGTTTGCTGTTACTATTGAAGAAACAACATTTAGTTATGCATATTTGATCTGGAAAAAATGCAGAACCAGGGTCGTTTGTAGAGATTTTACATTTATGTAAAGTAAAACAAAATAAGCAGGCTGGATTAAGAAAATGTTATAAAAGTAAGCTTTGCAATAAGTATTTATTTGAACAATGAGATTGGCAAGTCTAACAACATAAGAAATATATGCTTAGCAACTTTTCACAGCTTAGATTTGTAGTACTGAGCAAACGCATTTTTTATGCTCAGTTCAGTCCCATATTTCAGTACTAGAAATCCAAATAATTTAAATCATTATTAGTCTCAGAATTAGGTATTATTTAGTTATATAAATTTTATGCTTCAGCATCACCAGTAATTTATTCAGAATTGTATCTGCTCTTTTAATGCATCAAATCTTGATCGGAAATAAGTGAAAAATTTCTATTTGTCTTTCTGGTCAGTTGGATAATATTTATTTTGCTTAAGAGAAATTTAGCCCATTTTTTCCAGCAGCCAGTTAAGTGTGGTCATTGTTGGTGCCAATGCACTGTAGGGATTTTAAAGGAAGCTAAATAGTTTAGACAGTCCATTGGGGGGGGGGGGAAATAGTAATCACAATGGGATGCTGGGAAGATTTTTTTTTGTATGACTTTCTTATGTTACGCATTTTAGTGTCATGGAGAAAATCTTGATTTCTTGACTTGTCTCGCTCTCATTCCAGCACTCAGCCTCACAAGTCAAGTAGAGCAGCTAACTGGCTGATCAAAGTTAGGGCAGCTGGTTATCATCCCCAGACCACATTATAGCATGGAAAAATTCATCCTGGATCTCAGTCAAAAGTCTTTTCCCTGTCTGTCTGTCCTCTTCCAGCCAGTTAACCTAGTCCTTTTCTTCAGAAATTCCTGCAGCTGAAGACATGGCTTTATCCCAGATGGAGATTCCAGTGTTTTTTCACTCTCCACCTGAAAAACATTTACAGATATTTCTGCAGCCCCTTCTACTCACATTTGGCCAGCAGAGCACATCTGTAATTTTATTAATTTACACTGACATGACTTTAGACTGCGGATTAAGTACTCATTAATAGCCGGTAAAAGTATGTGTTTAGATCTGTCTATCAGAAGAAAGCATCTCTATTTATCCCAGCAACTATGTCATTCATGGTCATCTGAAGTGCAACATCCTTCATTCATCCTGTAAGAATGTTCTCTCTTCAGCTTATCTAAACAAACTCTTCAACTACAGAATGCAGCAACTTAAAGTCCAGTTCAGCATCCCTTGTCTTGTCAAAGCTTTTGTCCAAATTATGTCTGAGGTGGCTCCTGGACCAGCAGTTGCTATGAAAGAATGTGGAATCACCCAGGGTAACAAAATGAGCCTTAAACAACCCCTAAGTCCCATTCTCTGCTGTCTGCATAACAGAATTCAGACCAAGGCTTCATTTTTAGATCAAACTTTAGATCTAGGTACAAAAGGAATTCAACACTGATTTATACCTGCAGTTACTTTTGGAGATGCAATTATACCCACTATCCCAAAGCCCAAGGCCAGGTCAACACACATTCTAAGAATCAGACATTGAAATGCTGGTGGTGATGTAAAGGCCTCGAACAGCGTTCCATGTTCAGTTCACACTTGATCCTAAGCCCATTGAAGGCACTGTGAATCTTTCCTTTGACGTCAATGGGCTTCAGATCAGGGCTTCCTGAGCAATTTTTTAAAAACCTCAGAGAAATCAAAACCATTTCCTTTGGAATGAGATTGTTCACACCCCTTGGTGAAGACTATTTCCTTTCCAAACACAGCTTTCATACCCAAGTCACATCAGCTTATTTTCTATTTTTACCAAAAGCTTCATTTTTTAAAGAAGCAGGAAGTATGTTTTTACTTATATTTCATTTACTAGCATCTAAGCTGGTTTTGTTCAACTTTCAAAAATATCCCCAGCTGGGCAGATCAGACCTACAACCAAAAATGCAAAACATTTTAGAAAGTTATGGTCATGTAAAAGCGCCTTTTTTTAAATGGACACTCCTTGCAGAGTGATTGTCCCTACACATTACATCCAGAACACTTCAGCAGATTATTTTGTCTAAAATGTATAGCACCATGGCAAATGTTATAACCTGTATAGCAAAACTGATGCAACATTAACTGTTATACAGAACATCATGATAAATACTGTACAAATTGATTTATAAGAGTTTCCAAAATTCAAAATAAATTACAAAATACAGTAGACCAGGGAGATCAAATCCATCTGTCAGGATCCAGTTCTGTCTAACCATTTCCTGAAAGTGATGGGGAGATTCTTGGGTAATTTTGTCCATTAAAAACAATCCTTGTGATGACCAAGAAAAGAGATAGGCATGACAACCCCACCTCAACAATGGTCATCTCCCATTTAATGTGTGATTTCAACTTTACTCCAGGAAACAGCACTCTCTAGATAAGCTGCTTCCTGAAGAGTCTCCTATGGACACTTTTTGCCAAGTCCACCACTGCTTTCCTGTTGTATTGGGCCTCCATCCCTTGTGAGAACATCTGTGTAAAACAGATGGATAAGGTGATCTTCATCTGCAGTTTCTGAGAATTCTGAAAAGATGTACCTCTCAGGGGCCCCAGACCTGTGAGTTTGATGCAGAAGCAAAAACACGTATTTTGCAGAGGAAGAATGTAGATCTTGTGGGATAACTTATGAGGCACAATAGTACTGAGTAGAAGCTAAATGAGACAAAACCAGATAATTCCCTTGGTGAAGAATAGTTTAAACTATGTGGTAGACAGTCTTGGGATGAGATAAAACAGAAGAACTCAATACACAAAAACAATCTAAGAAACCTCTTCCAGAGTGAAAGGAGCAGTTAAGAAGCCTGAATGAAAAACATTTCAACTACACCTTCTAGACTGCATCACTTTCTTCTCCTATGCTAATGAAATACTTAGTCTAACCAAATTTATTGTCCAAAAAGGGCTTGTTCTAGAACTTCAAACGAGACCAGTGGAAGGAACAGAGATTATTAGTTTGCTATAATATGTGAAATTGCCCCCAAAATATGTACTGTGCCTCAGATCAAAACCAAGCAGACCAGAAATTATAAAATAAGCTTTGAAGGCAGTGCAGGGGGTCACAAGTGTTTTTTGGTGTAAGGGTCTTAGTAGGCTCAGCTGATGTCAATTTAAAGAGACAAATGATTATACCAGAGGCAGAAAAAAAAATAATGTGGTATTATTCCCCGAGGTATCGATATCTCATCAGACACATTTTTTTGAGTTAAGCAACAAGACAAAAATGAGTTGGGGGGAGGAGGGAAGCCAAAAACCAACCCCAAGCCCCCCAAACCAAAAACATCACAGCTCCTCTGAGTATGAATTTAACCACCTAGTTGCCTGGCTTCATTATGTGTTTTTAATCCCATGAAAAACCTGACTTGCTTATCTGGCTAATTGGGACTCTTCTTATATCATGACGGTTCAAGAAGCCTAAAGAAAAGGGGTATAAATACATACAGAAAGAGAAGCAATGAATAGGCAGTCATCCTGTAGGTTTAAGAATTGCCCTAGCAGATACCAGACACCCAATTCTAACTCAATTCTTTAACAGCACTGGTGAACATCAAAGGGTACAGCACAGAGCATGCTGAGTCCCAATTACACACCTCAAAAGTAAATGTTACTTCAATGGAAAGTCTTAGGAAATTCAAAATGAAATAAAGGCCAAGATACCCAAATGCTCTGTAAAAAATGTACACCCTTACTGATAACAACTGTTTCCTCAAAATAAATAGTTATTAATACACAATACTACATCATTTCATGACAAATTGTTTCAGAAATGTGTTAAGAGCACATATGGATATTATACTCTGCAAGATATCAGGAAAATAAGTGTAAAATAATTAATTTCAGTGAATTTCTATTGTTTTTTAACAAGCCGTTTTTAGACACAGGAAATATGTTCTGAGCACAGATCATGTTTAAAGGAGAAATAGAGTTGGTACAAATAATTGGTGTGTGTTGAAGCTGGGCAAGCATGAGCTGTTTTATTTTTTAAAAACCCTCTTTAAAAGCTGTGTAAACCCTCTGTAGCCAAATACATGTTCAAAGAGTTATGTCTTTCACATCATTAAGAAAAAATCATTGCAACAACCGTCTTTGATTGTTGGGTTGGTTTTTTTCTTTCTTCCCACAGTAATGAACAGATTTTTCTCTAACACCTTAATACAGTGCAACAAAACAAACTTAGCCATGTGGCCATCACATTCATTGAAATAAGTAATGGACATGGAAATTAATAGGCTAATTGGTCTTTAATTTCTGTTGTACAACCTCCCTAACCTTCATGACAGTGCTCACATGCATACTCCTGTCACATACATGTGCTTTCCTGCAAGTATATCCAGTATCCAATGAACTGGCTATGGCATGTAATGAAAGTATAGAAGAAACTTCTACAGACACCAGCACACACAATGTTACTTATTGAATTGTTTTCAAGAAAATAATTTGAAATTTAATTATTTTCACAGAAAAAAAATTCTGTGCTATGATAGATATGCCAATATTACCTAGGGTAATATATATAAGCTATATAAAAGGAGTAGATGTGTGTCAATTCTGTATTAAGCCTTTGCATTAATCTACCTACAAAAGTTTGTGCCCTTTGCTGCAGAGGGTGTTGGTGTTTAGTTCCTGTTTTACCTGGTCCAACCTCTAAGACTGCAAGTAGTTCTGTTTTTATTCTCAGAAAAGGACAAGAATAAGCTTTTCTTAAAAAAAATAACATAAACCAGGATTAAGAAAGTGCATTAAGCCTCTACTACTATTATTTGAATTCTAGACTGGATGCACTGCATATAAGATGTAGAAGATGTGTCAATACAGAAATGCATAGCAGATAATTCATGCTGAATATCTTCACTGATACTCTAATCTTGCAAGACAAAGTTGAAAGAAGGCTTCCTTTTGTCATGCAGCAAAAAATAATCACCATATATTAATTTCTTCAAAAATGTCAGAATTATGGTTTTTTAAATGTGCTCTTCATTGCTCAGTAATTCCCTTCCTCTCACTGTTTTTTCTGATACACTTTTCTTGATTTTGTTCTCCATAGCCTTTCTTCGTTCATTTCTCCCTTTCAACCTATGACCTTAATAGCTTTCCTCTTTGTAATGGGTTCCTCTTTCTTTCTTTTTTTCTTTTTCATTAGGTCCCCAATAATTCTGCAATATACTTTTTCAAGAATGGACGATTGTACAAACTAAGGGAAGGAATTTACATTAGATTTAATATTAAAAATAAGAACTGAGCTTAACTACAAATTATCTAAAGTCCTTCAATCACACACTTTTTAAAATAAGCACCTATGAGTAATGCCCTATAATGAGGACATCTGTATTATGTTAACACTCCTTTGTGTTGTGAAAGATAGCAGAAAGTGCTTGCCCATGCTGGCAGGCCCCAGGCTGCCAGACCAGAGCCTGGGTGCTGGTTACACCACGTGCCAAAAAACACAAGAGGAAGAGCCAAGAGCTGAAACTGCAGGGCAAGTGCTCAGCAGAACCTGTGAGCTCCTCTAAACCAAACATTTAGGTGTAAAAGGAACCATTTGGATATAAAAATTATTTGGATGCATCTGCTTCATTAAGCAGCCATTATGCCTGTCCAGGGCTCTTACACATCTCAGTCTCAGGTGTGGTTGATCAAATATGGGCAGAAGCAGGTTTGGATACAGGATCAGTCAAACCTATGAACCTCTCCATTAAGATAGATAGCAGCCACAGCAGTACTGAAGCTAAAACAGAGAAATCACACAGCAGGGAAGCAATGCACAGTAAAATGTGAGGAGCTCTGAAGTGTGTGTTCTTCTCTTCACCCCTTTTTTTTTTTTTTTGCATGCTTTTGATCATTTTTAAAATAGTTCAGAACTGCCAGTTAATGCTGAATCTAGATAAATGACAGCAGTTCCTGCATGTTTTAGAACATGTGGGTTGATAAGGGTTGCTCTAGGTACAAACATTTGTGGGGGTAGTTTTGCTGCCATAAGGGCTAATTTTTTACTTTTTTTTCCAGGAAGTCTTGGATTGTGGACCACAATTCATTAGTCATTTCTTGTGGTTCAATATCACCTTCAGCATGATCCAAACCAGAAATGTGAGTCACTAATTATCTTTCATTTGTTTCTTTAGAATCAAGCCTTTTTATTTAATTTTTTATTGTTTTATTACTTATCAAGTGCACAAAAAGCAAAATTTCTTTTTCATTGGTACAAGAACATGTGCACATTTCTATTTTTTGTTGTTTGCTATCTCAGTTTTTCACTAACACAGAATTACTTGCTTTGTAAGGCTGTAATGTCTCTTGCTGTTTTACAGTAAATCACCAGCTTCAGAACTGTCAGAATTTCAGGAAATTTGTTTTCAAAGTTGCTCCAAATAAAGGATTTTTCAGCTCAAACTTAAAAGGGTGGCCATGTGTCTAGACAATATCACCATTTCTTGCTACTAGAAATTATAAGAAATTTTCTCTTAGTGCACTCATACTAGGCTAGTACAGAGTACTTTTAGATTTCAAGTTACTTAGTTCAAACTGCAGTACGTGGAACTTTTCACAAAGTACAGTGCACTCAGCCTGTTAAAAAATGCTGATTTAATCCAGCTTTATGGATCACTTCTGTTAAAAACAATGATTTTCAAAGCATACCTTTAAATCCCTCTTATATCTTAAACCTTTTTTATCTTTCCTTGCACTCAGAATGCCAAGACAAACTGATATAGATATTAGTTAGAATTGATTGGTGGAATATATACAATATTCCTGCATTTTAACCCTACAACAATTCCCCCAAATTTTCTGCATGCATGGAGAGCCTTACTTTAGTTCCTGTCAGCCTAAGCAAAGAATACACATCAGTACTTCCATATTTCTGCCCAGGATTTCCCAGACAAAAATATGCATTCACATACCCTTAAAATATTTGAGGTATGCACAATAAATCCATTACTTTCACAACACATCAGACGTAGTTGTGAATGTGCAGAAGAACTGGACACCACATGCTAAGTGGCTGTTCTGCCTCCTGGAAAACAGAGATACCCTGTGCATGTCAGAACCTCCTGGCAGCAAAGTCCAGCGCGCTCTGGAGTCATCAGGCTTAGAGGGAGCAGCTCTGTGGCAGCGCTCAGGGATCCTGCTCTGCCCAGCACGCTTACACTGCCCCATGCTTTGGAAAGGGAGCGTCCCCTCCACCACCCTGCCCTGCGCTGCTGGGCTGCAGAGCAGGAAAAGCCCTGGCAGCTGGAGCCCCCCTCAATGCCAGATCACACGCGTGCAGCCTTCCAGCAATTCCCATAGCAATGATGGAGCTGTGCTGGTCAGGGCAAGGTTAGAATGTGACTCTGCCACTTTTTCTCTCAAGAAAAGATGCTGGCCTTTGGAGTTGGCTGTTGATGTAGATTAACAAACAGAACCAACAAAGGGCAGGACACATATCGGCACAAGGATCATGACAGGCACATCAAGAAACCCAAGAAAAATTTAAGCCAATGGAAACAAGCAAAGCCAAAATATCTACATCTATACACAAGCAGTCTGGTGAAAGATAATATTTACAACAGATGTTCAGTTTCTTGTCCATTTTCTGCAACTCCAAATTTCAGGAGACAAGCTCTGCTTTGGCAATGTTACTGCACATATTTAATTCAAGGTATTAGGAAAGCATGTATGCACTTTAAAAGTTTACATTCATGTTATGGTAGAAAAAGAATTTTAAAAGAGAAATAAAAAATGTACATAAAGAGAAAAACACAGGTAAGATGAAGGTGCTAGACTTGACTCTGTTTATTCATCTCTACATGTGAATGTTGCTCTGGTGCACTTCCTCAACCTGAACACACTGACATGTACAGACAATCAGGCACATTGAGCCCAGCAGCAGGGGACAGGGGAAGCAGCTGAGCCAGGGAGGAGACAAATTCAAGACAGATCTCAGGATGGCAGGGGAGAGTATGTCAGGAATAGCGATTTTACATCCTAGGAAGGATATTTTGCTCTTTCAAAAGACTTACATGGTATAGTCCAAAAATGCGATGTTAGGCATACAAGGTTTAATTGCTGTATTTCAGCCCTCAAAAAAAAAAAAAAAAAAAAAAAAGTGCAATGTAAATTAAAAAAAAGAAAATCCCATGTCCCTTGGTCTGATTGGACAGCTATAGTAAAAATGTATGAAGAATGTAACATATCTTCCTTGTATTAATATACAGTATAAAGAAATAGGTCTAGAGCTCAGGACACAAATGGAGCTTTAGATTAGCTGTCAACAATGTCATATCCATGTTAATAATGCCCTATTCATGCCTGGGGCTGACAGTCTTTCTTATTTTTATTCACAAATTCCATTTAATAACAGCAATAAGTCACTCTAGACAGTGTATTTCTAAGGGATTTCTGCACTTCTCAGGTGGTTAAAGTCACTTGACCTTCGGCCTCATGCCTTAAAAACTCCCTAAGAGATGTGCTAAATTGCCCAGAAATACATTGCCTGTCATGTCTTGTTGGTTAATTAAGGGCCAACCTAGATGGCCTATAAGGACTGCCCTTAAGTAATTACTAATTGATCTCCTACTCAAGAAAAATGAATAAATTCCACAGCAGCCGCACTGTCACATGGCATTTACTCAAATTCATATTCCTCCAATAGAGGATGAAAAGCACGCAGTACAATCCACAGGGTGGATTGAGTGCAGAAACACCTCCAGAGCAGCAAAGTCTCAGTCCCAGAGTTTGTCATGTTTTACTGGTTGCAGCCACTGCTCTCAGTCCTTCCCTTGCATTGAGACAAAATACATTGCCTGAAAATCAGTGTTTGTAGAGTTTAAGAAATATCTAGTATTTCCCATCTGGATTTAACTACTTTGAAAGATATTTAAACTTTGTTGCAAATATCCAGCCAAGGAATCTCAGAAAGAGTGTTAAATTGTCACCTGATGAAAACCTACCAAAACAGCCAGAGGAAACACATCTCAAGGGTTTTTTCTGAAGAAAGAAGGTGGGATTTAGGTTGGTACAAAGAGAGGTTTTTTTCAGCTTTTTTTAACTCAAATTGTTTATCAGTACTCATGACAGAAGTTTCCTGGCATTTTCTGTTTAAAAAAATCCAAACACCTGCTGCTGTCATTGTTTTGATAAGACAATGAGAAAGCTTTGAGTTGCATCAGAAATCTGGAAAATGTATAGGAAGATATTTTTGGGTATAAGCAATATGAATACAATGTTCTTAAGAAATGTATGCATTACGATATTTATTAGCCTCCTGTCAGCTCAGTAACAGCACATTTGTATATTATCCTATCCAATAAGTTTTCAGACACTGACTTCTCACACCTATATTAGTGGTTTTCATGCCTCAAAATTACTCAAAGTAAAAGGGATCCACCACTGAAATATTTCTCTTGGACTCACTGGATGAAACAAGGACTCATTGGAGTCAAAGAACATTTCTTTTGATTTCAGTACAAGGCCACGACTTTAGTCCTGTAGACATGAAGAGTATGAAACTTTAAAAAATTCAGGAGACACTCCAGTACATCATAACATATGGTACAGGAGGATAAACCAATTTTTTTAGTGCCTCATATGAAAAGCTGCAGTGGCTCCATGCTTCAGCTGATGCTTTCTGCAGGGCTCTCCACACTCTCCTAAAACCATATTAGGGGAAGAGTAGCATTTACCCTGATTGCATAGAAACAGGGAATCTGAAATCTGGAAACACACTCTGATCACTGCAGGGGTACAAACACCACTGACATAATACTAGGAATCACATTAAGATACCTGTCTCACTTATTAAATGCTTAACTGCTTTATCTTCTGTACCTTTTAATCTGTTAAATGTTGTGAGTCAGTGTATGTAAAAGGGTAGGTGTTAGGGATAGCTGAGACAAGTGACAAAAATATACCTTCTGGTCATTGTGATTACATAACTGATTGCTAGTATTTGACTTATTGTACTGTACTGATTGTTTTAAGATATCAAGAGATTGATAAATTAAATAAATGCAACAGGCATTCCTGAAGCTTGTTTGAAACAAACACTGAGCTAGTGAAGGGCTGCTTCCCCCACCAGGATAAAACCACAGGGCTGAAAAGCACAGTCAAATCCAGCAACTGCCCTTTCAATCAGTCCCCTGGTACTCTGTGTAAAAATTACATCCTGACCTATTTCTGCAGTTGATGCAATTCTGGTGTGTTTGATTAAGGTGGCTGCTGACAAGATGTGTAAACATACACAATGTAAGCTAATTTTTGTGATGTAACATTTTTATAGTCACTCACAGGCAGCAACAAACTGGCATTTCTAGTGTGGGGGTGTTTTTCAGAACGTTGGAGCTAAAGATTTTTATGATGTTAAATTAATCTCTAACAAACATCAGTATTTATGCAGCCACTTGGTGTACCAGGAATAAAACATATTCTTTTACAAATAAGGGAATAAAAATAGTGATAATTCTGATTCCTGGATGTGCCTAGTTTCTTGCAACTGAAAAGACCTTTGATGTCATCATATTCTGCAATGATTTCTGTGTTTTTCTATAACATTTTTCTCCCTACGCATGTGGATTTTATATCCTCTTCATGTTGGTATAGCATGAAGTCTTATGTGGAATTTAGAGGATCTGAACTAAATGTAGCTAAAAGGAACTTTTGGATGAACTGCCTGGGATTTGTTCAGATCTGTTAAAGTAATGGGGGAAAGCACAAAAGGATAAAGAAAGAAAGGCCTTAATCTTTGTTCCATGAGTGATAAAGCAGCATCACATGGGTGAAAATTGGCCTGACCTTCACCCACATGATGCTGCTTCTGCCTCAGCCACTCTTTCTTTGCTCTGATTAAGTGAAGATAGCCTCTTTCTCTGCAAGGAAAAGTCAAAGAACAAAAAGAAAAAAAAATCTGTCTTAACTATAAAAGGTTTATTTTTTTAATCACAGTTGGGCTCATACAAGCCAGTTTCTAATCTTATTTTTTTAAGTCAAAAAAGTGCCTTTTTAGAATTTCTTTGGCTCGGTTTCTTTAGCCCCCCCTTCAAACCTCAGGGCCTAGATCTTAACTTGCTTCCCTTGGATGTGCTTTGTTGCTCATCTCCACTTTTACATGATAGCTGTTTGACTTAAATGGGTTGTGCGCCAAAGGACTGCCCCTTGGGGAATGGAAAAACTGGAGGGAGGGAGAGGAAAAGCAGTACTCAGCTGGTTTAAATGGCACGTACAGTATATCTATTGGCAGGGTATTGCCAATGCTCCGAGGAAACTTTCAGTGCTCAGCTTTTACCACTGAATGCCAGACACTACGAGATGATTTTATGTATCAGGTTATCCATGTTCATGCAGACTAAAAAATTTACTGCGACACTGTTGTCAAGCAGCTCCTGTGACTAATATTTTTAACAGCAGGATACTTAAAATTTGACAAGGATATAATAATTCCTTGTCCAGATAGTCAACATGCTTGGAGAGCTGCTCATGTCTTCAAAGGTTTCAAGAGGGCACACTGAAATTAATCTCTTTTGCAATGTGTGCTACATAAATATTTTTGTTACGCTATTGCAACAGGATCAAAATGCATTTTTAATTGGATGTTAATCTACTAAACATCACTTAAAGTCATGATTATGTAGGTGTATGTAAGTGTGAATGTATCTGGCTGAGATCCAGTAAATTATTGGCTAAGTCCATGGGCTAGCTTCAATTTGCACTGGTCATTTTTTCCCTCGGGAGCTTAGAATATATGATGCTGTGCAACATAATGAAATGTCACTGTAATGTGCAATGTCTGTTATTGTATCACATATCTGAGGTAGAGAATGAGGAAAGACCTCCCCATCTTACCTACAGCAGGCATCAGACACTGCAAACACTGTGTATATTACTGAGATATGTTATATTATGAAAGAGGAAATTACTTAATAAATTCATGGTACTTTCTAAAATTGAAATCAGACATGCCAATACAAGCATGCTCTGTGTAAGTCTAATGTGACTACCACTGATTAATTAGTGTTGGAAACAAAAAACACCAACTCACTGTTTAGAAATTTTGCAGCAGCTACGATTTATGAGTACATTCTTAAAATAATGCTGATTCTAATTTTGATATGTGAATACACTGACTTGAACAACAGCTCTTCTTCTTTGACAGTGGTTTCAGCAGCATCAGCATGAGTTTTTTTCTGGCCTGGACAGACTCTGTCTATATGTCCCCACATGCACAGCTGAATCAATTATTTTTTAGTGATATAACTGAAATTCACAAGACCGAGTTTTTGAGTGTGTAGTAGTACCGGTCACGCCATCTAAGAATATGTTTCCATTTGTTTTCCCAAGTAAATTGCACCACTGTGCCCACAGAGTGTCACACAAAATGTTGTGGTTGTAAATATGTTCAGCAACAGTTAGTATTTGGATGCTGATTCAAAGCCCATTGAAGTCAATGAAAGACTCCTATTGATTTCAGTGTGCTTTGGCTCCATCATTTGATTCTTTGTTTAGGACTTCTAACAATTATTTAGTGGAAGAGGCAATACTGTGAGCTTTGGGTGCTGCAGTACTCTTGCTAAAAATAAAATAATAATGAAAAAATCTTTTAGAGGGAAAAATAATTTGTATAGCAAATTTAAGTTAGCTATTTAGCACATATAATCACCAACACATACACATTTCTGAACATTTATGGGGATTCATAAATGCTTCCATAGTACATACAAACACACACTCACATCCTCCATATTCATACAAATCATACTAAGAATTCAAGATATAAACTTCTAGGTACTGATACACAGGAGGGTGCAGTGATATCCAGGGTGTCTGTAACACCCACTGGCAAATGTATCAGAGTCTATAGAGTTCTCTTTTCTTCTGACTTGGGACTAGGAGACTGGTGACATCCCCAGGCTTTGCCAGATGGCATCAGGGTCCTGGTTTGAAGCAACTGAAGGCAACTCTCAGCCCCAGCGGTTAATTACCAACAACAGATTATCAACAGGTCCCATATATTTTTCTCCCTAATCATCCTACAGAATTGTTTTTAAGCTCAGAACTTGACAAACCAGCTGGTTTTAATTTTGTGGCTTGAATCATTATTTCATTAACAAGAGGACAGCATTCATGATGACATATAAAATATTGACGCAATGGGCTAAATTTAAAAAGATGGAACATACTGAAAACCACATTAAAAAAACAAGAATGTGTTTTTATTTAAACCACCAAAAATACTTTAAAATACATTTTTGGTTGAATTGTCTGGTTCTTTTAGTGTTTTTCAGTGCTAAGAGGCTGCTTTCATACACCCATGAAAGCTCACATTGTGCCTACATGGTACCACCCTCATCAGTAAGAAGGCAACATAATTTGGTAAATTCACCTGCTAGTTAGTAGCTATTGACAGGACTAATCTGAAGCCTTCCTCACCATCAGAAGATAATGAGGTCCAGTACTTTTTTAATTTAAAATAATCTGAGCCAGCCATTGTATTTTACTGAAAATGCACGTTTCTACATATTAAATTGCTCTACATACCGCTTGTTTTGTATGACTTTTTCAGTTCATGGCAGCTGCCTTAAACAAGTTTGAAAGGCTCCATTATGGTCTTTTGGGTCAAAAATGGCTTTTTTTTAAAGTGCCAAAGTACTTAGTTACAGTGAATTGGTAACACAATATCCACACCATAATATGCATATTGTGCATGACAAAAGGCGAATCATTTGTAATCCCCATTTAAAATAAAAGCATAAATACCTACTGTATTCAGCAAATCTGAAATATTCTACCAGTGCATATTTAAAAGAAACCCAATGTGTTCATGTGAAAAACAATAGTGTGTACTTTTTTTGTGTGTGACTTTCTGAACATTTATAGCTCTTTTCAAATTTAGGGGCTTTTCCCACTTCATTATTAACATGGTTTCAGTATTGAAAGGTATTTTAGGAAGTCAACAAATTGAAATCTATGTGCAAATAACAACAATGAAGGCAGAAGAATCTGTATTAAGTGATCCCCCAGTGCAACAGAAGTTCAGATCAGAATGGTGTCTCATCCCTCTTGGAGGGCCCATTTCAGGCTCTGTCACTCACACCAGGGCTGTGCCAGTGACTGCTGTAGCTGTACTGTACATCCACAGTCCTCTTGTCCTTCATACAGTCCTTATTTGTCACACATTTACTCACTCTGCCTGATGTGTCTCACAGATTTTTATTGATACCACATATAAACACCATCCTTCCTCCTGTTACATTTGTTTAGTCATCCACATGCCGCATACATAACACAGGGACCTGCATTCATTTGCAAAGCCTGAAGATATTGTTCATTATGTTTTATGTGCCAGAATAGATAAAAATTATTCCCAGAAGGTTGCATGTTTAAACTGGCAAAGAAAGATGATTGACATCTACCATAAGTATTTTTGTCAAAGCTTTGGCGTGTTATCAGTTTGCAAAGCTATTCTAATGAACAGTGTCCATGCTCACCAGATGTGCTAGCAAGGATATGCCAGATACTTGCAAAATTCTGCTGCAGCCTTGATGCCAAATGTGTATGACACAAACAAGTCAGGCTACAAGTTCTGCTAGATAAATTTGATTGGATAAAGAGTTGAGCCTAAAGGGCCAAAGAATGTAAATAATTCTAGACAGGAGCCTACCCTCCTGGCTAATTTCACTAAATGTGGATTATTATCTCTCTGCTCAAACACTAAATTGCATTGGATAAATTTGCAACTTTAATACTGATGCAGACAGAAGTAGAAAATGCTTAATTAAAATAAAGCTTTATATCTGTAGCTCAGAAATTAAAAAAACTACAGTATTTAATATTCCTGTTTGTTTATCCTTTTATTCCCAAGTGCCCACTGCTAGCTCACAAACATTATTGTTTACATAGGGTACAAGAACAAGAACTAAAACAAAGTCTGTCACAAACACATGAGGGAGCATTTAATTCTTTCAGGCTTTCAAGACACCAAGAGCTTGGCAGAGGTTTTCAGCAATGCCTTTTAGTCCCAGTTTTGAAAGAAGTATGTAGAGAGAGCTTTCCAAATTCCCAGCACATGGCAGGCCCGTGCTTGGGCTGGGTTCACATCTGCTCTGACTACCTGAAGTCTGCACAGCAGTAGAAGATATAGGTGAAAGGGATTTTGATTTCTCCTGTGATTTTTTCAAGTATTCCCTAGCTACTCATCATTCAGATATGCACTTATGAATTTCTAACATTTGAAGTATAAAACACCAAATGAATTATTTTAATTAAGTCATTAATATAAAATATTTTTTTAAAGTTTAATTCTTTTGGAGGCTGTTGGGACTGATATGTTTCAAACAGAACATCAGACTTTTGTTTGGCTTTGTTCCAGGAAGAAGGTAATGCATATTTGTGGATTCAGGTAAGAGCTGTTACACAAACTGGGGATGTTTTTATTTAATTTCCTTCCTACTGTAAAATTCTGAAAAATTTAACTAGGTTATCCTCACTTTCTTATCAACCTACCACCAATCATCCAAACACAGGTTTTAGATAACTGCTTGAACAATCTTGAAAATTGGCCCAAGAAAATATACGTTTGTTTGGTGATATTTGCTTGCATTGATTCCTGCACACTGTCCCTCGCAAAGTGAAGCTAAAGAAGATCATGGGTTTTGTAATGGAGACTGTACATCTGCCAAAATATTAATTTAAAAGTTTCCTTACTCCTTCTCTGAACTTAGGAAAATTCCCACTGCCATGGGACATGAGCTCCCATGCTGTAGATGTCTAAAAGCACTATTTGTGCTTGTATTAAAATATGCACTGCCAATGTTTTCAGGAGTGCCCAGATGCGCCCAGATATGTGGAAGAGTTAATATTTGGCCAGTGTCTTCCCACTTGTCCTTGCCATGGGAGGGAGATCCTCCCTTGTGGCCTGGGAGGCTCAGTGACAGCACTTCCACCAGCTTCTCTCTCAGAGTTACTGTGCATTCACACAGAATAATATTTTCAGAGTGTAAGCGAATAAAAAACCCCAAGTCTATTAGGATGTGTGTCAAAATTACAAACACAGAGGTTAGTATATATGCATGCTAATCATTTCTAGTTATGCATGAAGTTAATTTACAAAAGAAGATTTACATTATTTTAATGGCATTCTCTACAAATAATATTCAATTATTTCAGTTTGGTTTTGATGCCTTTTTATGTTTTGCTTGTTTGGAGATGTGTTTTAATTTGCTTTATCAATAATATGAAAAATTAATGGAGCCCTTATTAAGGTTAACAGCACCTCAGAGAAGTCATCACTTGTCAGCTCTGTTTTATTACTATGATTACAACAAAGTTGTGTTGCTATCACTTGGCAAAACAGTTATTCCCTTTTCCCTGGAGGATTTCAGGTTGTTTTCCTGCTTTTGCTCCTGGAAAGGAGCATTTGGAGCTGTCCTTTTTGGAGCTGCATGGATGCACTTGCAGAGCAGCACAGACAAATGGCATCCATGCGTCCCCTGTGCCTAGCATACCTGGGAATTCCCACCTCTTCCTCATCCCCTGGGCACACAGACACTCAAACTCTGCCAGCTCCTGCAGCTCTGCTTGCCCAGCACAACCCTGCCAGGCATCCACCTCCTGCATCTCTCCTTCCATGGAGACACTACCAGTCCTGGCTGTCCTTGGCCCCATCTCTTCCTGAGCTCAGCTGGACTCAGTTCTCTGGCCTGAAACAGTGGCACAAATCTCACAATTTTTCCTTTATGAGGTCTAACCCTTCCGATTTCTTAAAGTTGATTTTTCTGTTGATATCTGAAGACAAATGGCAGGATAATACCCATTTGAAATATAAGTGGACAGCAGCATCAGATCAGAAGGGTAGTGAGAAGAGAGTGAAAGGAAAATGATGACAGGGCACTTTTTGTTAAGTGGTGATCCAGTGAAGAGGGTCTCTCTCTGGATAATGCAATTTAGTGATAATTCTTTGGAAAGGAGAAGGGACTCTTTCACAGCTGTATCAACAATAGTCACTCTGAAAAAAAAAAAAAAAAACAAACCAGCAGCTGACTTGACATGTCAAGCATCACATATTTGGCTATGAAAGCAAAGTATAAGCCATGCTGGCCAATAGCACAGACTTGGAATGATGCCACTGAAAAGCTGGTCTGTAAGCTGATGCTACCTTATTTCTTGAATTCTAAGAGGGCTTGCTGAGATTTAACAGCAATGCAGAACTACCACATTCCTCATAGATATTTCTTTTCTTGTTACATGAGATCCATGCATGAAGTGAAAAAGAGCAAATGAACATCAGGTTTACATCACCACTGATATGTGAATGATTGATCACCCATTAAATCACATACAGAGCCAGTAACAGCACACGGGGTAGTGTTAAAGCAAAATGTTTGATATTCTGTACTATAATTAAACATGGAAATAATATGATGCAGTCTGTATTGTAAATGTTATTGCAGATTATAGACCTAGAGGAGAGGTGTTATGCCACCTTTATAGCCTCCAGTTCCTGAAGACTGTGACTTAGAGGTGCCTCAGGGCTGCCCTAAATTACACCAGTTGGTAATGACTCCCAAAGGGCTGCTATGCATCCAGTGGTTGCTGGAGTGTAAAGTACTTTGGCTATGCCAGCAGCCCATCATTTCACAATGGAGGCTGAGAGCAGCTGGCATAGTGCTTGGAGGAAATCCCCAAGTAGTGGTTTAAGACATTTTTCTAACACTTTTTGTCATGAGAATGATAAAAAATAAAGGCCAGATTTCACAAACACACAGGGGTTTTTTCATTTTTATTTAAGCATCTGTAGTTGTGGTTTGATAAACTGGGAGATGATGGTTTCTATAGGATTTCAGAACAGGTATCAACCTAATATTGCTTCAACTTGGCAGCATTCCAGATCTCTGTTCTGGCCCCCATTCCCTGCCCGTGCAGCGTAGCACCACCGGCTGTCAAAGGCATATTCCTGATTTACATCTGTGTTAGCAAAAGTAGCTGGATTTCCCCTTGTATATGCAATTTTTTCAGTTCAGGCCTATATTCCAGCCTTTGCTGGAGCTGCCAAAGACAGCAGTTTGCATGTACAGAAGATCCTTTGAGTACGTATCTCTGTACCTCCTTCAAAAGCTGTGCCAATTCAGGCAGAGGAGTGATGGGTGCAGTTTTTTCTCTACAGTGTGTGGGCTGGGCCAACCATTCTTACACAAATATCTCAAAAGGTCAGCTATGAAATTATTACTTAATACTGGCAGTTTGGGGAGTTGAAATTTCATCTATCTTAAGGATGTTCTGAAGTGAACATCCTGAAGACAGTAACTGTCTGCTGGCAGCAGAAACTCATGGCTCTCAAACTAAGCTAATGCAGTCCAAAATTCAACTGACAGTGTTTTCAAACCTCTGAGGCAAAAAAGCCACCACTTATGATCTTACCAACTGTTCTATGAAACACAGGGAAAAATAAAGTAATTTACCGAGATATACACAGCACAGAAAAGTAACAACCCTCTGGGAAGCTACCCAGGGAGAGGGAATTACCAGTTCTGAACTAAAGATATCTTTAAAAAAAATCCATAAGCCCAAATAACATCAAGGAGGAAAATGATCTTATGAAATGTCCCTGGATGTGAACTCATAAAGGAGTGACTTTCAACTTAAGTGCAGAAAGGTGAGTGTTCATGCAAGGACTGTGCTGTAACCTTCCTAAAAGGAAGCAAAACATACCATCCCTTTCTCTTCCACCAAGCCTCTCTTTGAGCTAGTGCTGGCTGGCAGGTCTGCACAGGGTGGCAAAAGGTCAAAAGGAGGATGGATGAAAGAAGCTAATACTGCATTTTCTCTGTTCCCTACCTGTACATCCTCTGTGCAAGGAGAACATGGTCTAATACTCTGTCCTCTTCCTGGAAGGTTCAGAAAGGTGTGACAAAACTTCTTTAGTGCCCTGAACATATTCAAAGATAGACACATGATTTCCCAAAAGAAATTAAGGAAAGTGGATCAGAAAATCATAGAATGAATCATGCTATAATGATCAGAAAGGGGGATCATCTAACCCATCACTTTGCCTGAAGGCAGGATTGATTTAAGTTAAGCAAATTCTGATAGTCTCCTGTCATTCTATTTGTTTAATTATTACATGACTTTAATATTAGTAGTACCTGTTACTTTCCTCTAAGCAAGCCATTCAGTGTTTAGCTACTCTTTCTACAACCTGAATGATATCATCATATTAGAATTAATATAGGCCTAATGCCTATATTAGAATTAATATAGGCCTATCGTACCTAAGACTGTCTGCCACAGTCTTAATATGCTTCATTCTTTCACTAGATCCTTTCTGGAGCTTGGAAAATAGCCTAACTAAACTTAAATGTCTTGTACTCTATATATCAAAGGATCCTGGCCAAAATATCTGTTCACTTTAACAGTGTAAACTTGGCATAAACCCATGTAATGCTAATATTTTACTCTACATTTCCAACAAAGCTGGAATACAGAGCCTGAGGACAGGGAACTTTTTGCTGTGATGTAAAACCTACAGATTTTTTTTGTCCTGTGTGCTTTCAGAATTTGTTCTTGAAGGCAGAAAGGCTGGGATGGACAAATACGTAATTAAAGGGAGCTAAAGCAGGAACAATAATGAACAAATGCCATTATTTTTACCATAGTTCTTGGGGGAAGAAGATAGAGGCTAAGGCAGAGACATAGAAAGTCAGTTACGGTGATGCACTTCACTTAGCATGGGTTCATGCAGTGCAAAGAGCTTAATGTCTGCAGCTGAGCTGGGCCTAATGGGCAGCAGTTGTTATCTGTGGAAATGGAGTCTGTGAGAGGCAGCCTGGCTCCTGTACCTGCCTGTGATGGCTAGTGGGGTTTTCAATGTGCTTGTGACCTTTTCTTACTTATTATGCTTAATTTTCATCCAAAAAAGCCATCATCTGGCTGGTCATACCAACCCCAAATTTTGCAGTCTGACCCCATTGGTGAGGGTTTAGTGAGGAGAAGGAGGGAGAAGAGGGAGAATCTGCAAAATAAATCCGGGGCTGGAGACAGAGGGGAGCTGCTGAAAGACCCGTACACCTGAGCAGCACCCACATTTTTATAATCTTTTCATACAGCTTTTATAATCAATGTATGCACATGTACAGGTTGTTCTTTGCACACTTATTTCTCTCCATAATAACCAGAAACTGCTGTGAATCCTCTAACAGGCTAGCAGAGACCTTTGCATGCTGCCTTACACCACACAGACTGAAAACCTTTCCCTGTCTTACAGCAACCCCACAGGCACTGAGAAACTCCTGCAGTCAAATCCAGATGAGAAAAACCCCACCAGTGCACCACCAACCACTCTATGTCCTGCCAGCTTTGCAGAATGCTTTACAGTTGATATCCACCAGTAACTTCATGGTCCTTTTAGGACACCATGCATAGGAAAGAAGATCTTGTTCTCACCAGAATTAGGGACTCCCAGGCCTCAGTCCTAGCTGAGAAGGCTTTAAAGTAGGAATGAAGGTTCCCTGTATTTTCTTGTCCCATATAGAAAGACAGCGTATAAACATACCTCTATGAAAGCAAGGAGTTTTAAGAATTTATCTTTTGAAACAAGCAATCAACTTAGAAAAAAGCACTGTGAAACCCATCATATTGATCACTATAAACTTGCAATTTCTTAAGGAAAGCACTTATTTACCTGATATAAATTGATCCAGTTTAATAAGAATCTCATTTATTATTTATCTGCCTTATAAAGATCCTAATACACAAGGAAGCTGAGTAACTAAGTAAGGAAATTCACACAGCAAAAACTTACCTGCTATTGCTATTCCTTGACTGTTTTGATGTTTGCATGCTGTGTATGTTTACACAAAAAGTCAGACTCTCCAACATGATAATGTGAATTTAACAGAAACCTGGCTGGCTTCATTTTTATTGTACAGCAAAAGACTGCTCTGCAAGGTTTAAGTATAGATAGTTGGTAAGAATGAGGTCACAAATACCAATACTCCAATACTTCTGTTGCAACAGAAATACACTGACATTGTAGCTCTTTTTTTTAGATCCTGACAAGGCTTTGATAAAGTGTGAAAAGAAATACAGTTTTACTCCAAACCACGTAGAATCAATGCACTGTTTACTTCTTCCCCCCCTTTTTTTTATGTTAATGGTGTGTTTTTAATCAAATAAGATCAGCTTCCATCTTATTTAGGTCACCATTTGACATTCCAATTGCATGGGTGTCTTTGCATAAACACAGAGTATTTTTCAGTGAAGCTCAGCTCTATTTACCAGATGAAAGTGGATTCTAAAGGTTGAAGTTCTACCAACAAAACTCCGAAGAACAATTTAATGATATGCAGCCAAGTGAAATACCTACACCAGAATGGATCCTGGCATAGTACAGCAGAAGCAGGAACCAGGAGGCAAATCTGGAGCCTTGGGGTTACAGAGAACCCTTTGTCAACAGCACAGGCACACAGATTTTAATTGGATTGGTTGTTTCCTCCAGGAAGGAATATCTGTGCTTGAGATTGCTCATTTGGGGGGAGGAGGTGAACGGAGGTGGAGCAGACACATGACACAACATTTTGGGGGTATTGTGGGAAAAAGTCTTTGCCAGTCCTAGCAAAGGAAAGATGCTGCTTGTTTTCCTGAGTGTCCTGCAAAAAGGCTGCTTGACAAGTGCAATGGTTTTTGACAAATTGTCAAAATCTTTGAGGTGGCTCAGATCCCGTCAGAGCATTTTTCTCTCACCTCACACAAAGCTTTTCAACTCCTCCTATTTCAACAATCCTAACAACAAAATATCATCAGATATTCTTTTGCTATTTTAAATGGCTATTGTTTCACTGTATTTAATCATTAAGGAACCAGAAGGGACACATTTCATTGAAAAATGTTCGTTTGACCCTCTGTAAACAGCAACTTGAAGCATTTTAACAGGCTCTTCAAACTGTTTGGGCAGAAATAAAGAAGCATCTGGTTTGAAGCACAGTTTCATATTGTATTGTTTATGTTGATAGCTTAAGTTCTTTGCTGTGCATTGTTATTTATGACAATTGAATGTAGAACATTTTTGATTCAATAAAGTGCTTTCATTCTACAGCATGGGAATAAGGCAATCAAAGCTGAGGTGACTTGACTGATTTCATTTAGAAGGTGGATTCCAGCAGGCCTATTAGTGTTGGAAAAGGGAGGGGGAAGGAAAGGATGGAGCAGGTAACTAGGGGATACAAATTAAAAAGGGTGAGACATCTGGGAAAGAATCCTGCTGATGGTATGGACTATATGAGAAATTTCCATGAGTCACTAAAGCCATGGGAAGAAATTGCAAGAATCTGTCCAAACAAAAAGGCAAGGATTCTATATAGATGTGTCTTTTCTTGGTTTTTTTCCTTTTTTTTTTTAACTGGGAAACTTGCAACAAGACACCAAGACACCAGTCAATCCTCTTGCCCCTTAAGCCAATCAAACACACAAAAATACATACGTTTAAAAAATTTTATTGTGTTTTCTGCAATATTTCAGAGTTAAGCAGCAAACCAAATGATGCATATTATAAATGTAAAATGAGTCAAATGCCAAAGTAACAGTGAAAAATAAATAACCAAAAATAATATGGAGTTATACCAGTAGTAGCATAACTGTCAAAGATAGTTCCTAAAAAGGCTTTTCAGGACAGTGTTTTCACCAGACATTACATATATATTAAATACATGTATATAAATTTAATAATATAGAATTATCAAAAATATGTCACCCAAGTATTAAATATATTAATTAATTAATTAATAAAGCCCTAATGTTGATATTCAGTAAATGTAAAAAATGGAACAATGAACTGCTTAAGAGCAAAGTTTATGATTATTAAAGACATGTTAAAAGCCTCTACTTGCTTAGAAGGAAGTGCAGGAAAAGCACTCAAACTCTCAGGAAATGTTTTCTAAATATTCCAGGAAGGCTTTAGGGGACAGGAACAGGTTTAGAAACTCTAATAAGCATTGCACATTTCCAAAGCAGCCAAGGAAGGCATTTATGATTCTGACTTTTCTGTTTAATTTATTCCGTCCCATGTTTCTGTTTACTGCACAAAGTGCCGGTTGTGAAGCCAGAGCAGCTCAGTTAATTTGATTTCAGAGCTATTTCCCATAGATCATCCACTAGGACAGAGCTCCTGTAACAGCAAGCAGAAGCCTGGCTAGCCCTAGTGCTTCCTCCTAGGCTATATGTTATTTTCTTAAAGACTCTTATTAGACTTTCTGTTTTCAGCCATGTATTCCAGCAGTATTCCAGTCAAAGCAGTATAATGCAATTAACTATTTTTTTCCTGTTGTAATGGTAGCATCCTGAACTTGTGGTTTGACAGAGCTTTTTAGTCAGGGTGAATTAAGCACTGTATGCCTCCTTTGCCTGTTCTCCCCCCAAGACTTTGGCTCTCTGCTATTTAGTTCCCTCTCAGGCTGTTTTCCTTTCATTTGCCTTATTAGTAGGTAGGTCAGTAGCTGATGCCACCTACTGTGGGCATCCAAAGGCTTTTCTTTTGTTTCCTTTTTTTTCCAAAAGCTTGAGAAGTTGCCACTTTCTTTAGCAGTGATTCACAAAAGATATTAAAAAATAATTTAAATCTCTTTTTAGGAAAAAGATACTGCACCTTCTTTGACAGCTATGTACACACCTTCCTTTAAAGCATGTATACTCCCAGTGCCTCATCCAAATATCTTAAGCTGGCAAAGGTAAGTAAAAAATCCAAATGGGTTACGGATATATGGCATATTAATTAACATTTTTCCATTTTCAGGGCTCTTTTCATCTATAACAGTCTGGTGATTTTTTTTTTTTTTTTTTTTACCTTCCTCTACTAAGAAACCCCTGGAAACTGGGGAAGGTCAGACCTTGGCTGTGTTGTTAAGACAGAGGGACAAATTGGCATCCATATATCAGACCTGCACTGCCTCCCTTGAGTATTTTTCCAGGAATCTGAACAAATGCAGAAGATAATGTTGTACTCTGGGTCATGCTTAGCTGTAGAGGAGTGTGAGGCAGTGTGTACGTGAGCATGTGTACATAGCTCAGCAGGAACAAATAAACTGTTGTAAGAAAAAGCCATTAGTATAGAAGGAAAAAGAAAAAAGAGGTTAGTGTGAAACATGTTCTCAAATATTGGAATGATCAGACAGGTCCTGCATGTCTTGCAGGTCTTTTTACTTTACAGTATAAGGTAACTAAGAATTTTCTGATACTCCACCATTCTTGTCTTTAATGCTCTGCTGTCATTATATCTGTCCCTTTCAGTCAATCATTGGCTTTGAGAGTGGTCCCACTAATGCCTTTTTTCTATATTACATCCTTTTTCCTACTGGCTACTATCTTATAACATCCTCTGAGTTCAAATTTGAAGCTCTATTCCCCTGGCTTTCTTCTACTCATGAGCACACTATGCAGCTATTACTCTGTGCAGGATCACTCTTACCCTGTTTAAGTTTTGAATTATTGCCCCGTACCTACCCTGTTCTGTGCAATATTCTTCATCATGCAAGATGTTTCTTTGCTTCTATTACAGCCCTTGTTGTGTCTATTTCTGTACCTAGTTTTTGCCAGCTGCCATTGCTCCAGTGCAATTGATAAAGGCATAGCTACGAGTATAATGAATAGCCTATTGCAGATTTAAGAGCATATTTTGGGACATACCTCACACATTTATATTCTCTCCTATAAAGAGGCTCCTGACTCCAAAGAGTTAGCAGTACTAAATCTGTACAGATGTCCTAATCTCTGAAGTTCATGGACAACATTCTGAGCTTAAATCACTGATGCCAAATGTGAGGTTAGAGGTCTCCAGATGACAATTTCAATAAATTTGTTAGTGAGAATAGCTCCATGAATTGAATTTACTGATACTGCAATGACAAGGAGCACCACACCTAATTTATTAGGTTGAATGTGTAGAATGACTGTGGTGATTTCCAGTCTGTACAATCATATTCCCTCCTCATTTTGCTGATTTTCTTGCACTTCAAGCCCTGGAAAACAGCTGCACAATTCAGTATAGATGCCCAGTGGTGGGTGGCCTCTGGAAGGCTTATACAGCCATAACCATCTGCTCTGTATGTCTAACATACCTAGGCAAGCAGCTACTCTCCTGCACGACCAAACCAGGAATTTTTGGAATTGTTTATGCAGCAAAACCAGGCCTAAAGCACAAACTAGTGCTCAGACAAAAATATGTGTGCATAGTCAAAGCTATATTAGTAGACAAAAACGATGTTGTGTCCAGAGAAATAGCAAAGGAGTAATGAATAGCCCTGTACTACAACACAAATCAATTCCTGTAACAGATTGTCTGCAAAGCTCCATTCACGCTGCTGCATTCCCTCCTTCTCCTTCCAAACTGAAGCTGCATTCAGAATACCCATGCAGAATGACCACAGTTGCTACTGCATCAATTGATGCTACTGCATCAATGTGTTCACAAACATGCAAGATGCACTCAGTTATGTGTGTCTGAACATAAGAGTAGCCATAAGCATATATGCAATCAAATCAGTTGCAATGAATTGCAATACATCCCCTGTCCTGACTGGTTTCCTCTCTATAAATATCATATATATAGATAGGCAGATATCTCCCTATTTCATACCTCTCATTTTATGCATCCTAAAATTTTATTCCACTTTATAATCTCATTTGATAGCATATACAATGTTCTCATCTTTTTGAACACATCAGGAGGCTCCTTTTTCTCTAAGCAGTATCTTGTCTTCCAGTAACTCACAAACATAACAATTCAGATTTCTCTGTTGCTTCCTTACTTGTCACTTTAATGTTTCTGTTTGAAATGAAACTGAGAATAAAAACACTCCAAACAGTGAATTAACTTGGACGTATAGATGTTCTCTTATGATGCTTTCGCTTTGGGGACTGTATTTGTTAAACTTTTTCCTCTCACTCCATTTCGTACAAATTTTGCTAAATTGTAAATTTTGTAAAATTATTACATTTCATTTACTAAGGAACAGAACAGTCATATTTTCAAAACCATTTATGCAATAAAATTACATCTTCAGCTGATTCCGAATTTTCCATGTTTCTCTCTGTTTTTGGAAACATTGTACTGTGGCTTCCAGGAAAGAACTCATGTATCTAAATTGTTGCTGTTGGTTGGAAATGAGGATCCAAAATTCTCATTTAGAGATCTTTACTTGCGAATTCTGAGCACCACCAGTCACTTTATCATTTTCATTGTGGTATTCGTGTAAACAAGGCCAATGGTGCTGGTCATGAAGATAGAGCTGGCACCAAACTGAAATGCAGAGAATAGAAAAATTGTACTTCTGATTCACTGTGAAAGTTGAGTTACTGAAAAAAAAAATCAGCTGGCAATACACAGTTCTATTTTATTCACAGGAACGCCAAAGGCTACTATCCTGTTTCTACCAGTACAACAATAATTTGGACAGTAGGTGTTTGCATTTCTTGGGTTTGGAATCTTGACAGCTGCCGTTGCCAGATCCTTGCATTGCCTTTGACACTGGAAAAAAAATAACAACCACAGTATGTTTAATTTTACTGTCTTATAAGGAGAAAAAGTCACTTAAAATTACTTTTGGATTTTCATTAATAACTCAATAATCTCTTAAGAAGTCTTTGGCAAAGCAACCAATAAGAATGAAGGGATTACAAACTTTAGGTTTTAATGAGAATTGGTTGTTTGGGGTGATTCTTGTTCTGCCACAATCTATCGTCAGAAGAATTTGTATTAAGATTTCAGTGCCTAGAATCACAAAATCAAAGTATGGTATTTGCATTACTCATGTAGGATTTGAATTGGACTAGTCAGATGAATGGTTTTAAATGTGCACGTTTGATTTTGTTGGCCATTTTTCCCTTTGTTTTTTAGGCAGCACAGATTTTAAGGAAGGAATTCAGTGGCCAGCTGCCCAAATTAAAGAATAGTGAAAAGATCAAAGTAGTGCATATTGCTACTGTGGTAGTTATTAGCATTTGTGATACCTTATTCTCATGACAGAACAGAAAGTGGCATAACATCAATCTTGTTTTGTTACAAAAAATAATAAAAAGGGGAATTGGTACAAGTACAGCTGTTTTCATTATAATCTCAAGAAAGTAATGTCAGAGTCCTCTTCAGAGGCTGTAGTGAAAGGACCTTTGAAGAGCTGGGGTATTCTTCTGTTAGTCACAAAGGTACTGTACGCAGTAATTCCTTTTCTTAAGAAATGGCTGTTCCGTTAGACCAACAGGAACTGATCACGAGGGTCCCACTATTGCTGAGATGGGGTCATGTAGAGTGGAAATATGAGCTCTATAACCCTTGACCCCTTTCCCTCTTTATTTCGATTCCTTTAACAATGCATGGTTGGCAGACAAAAACAATGGAAAGTTCCAATCTCTTTTGTTTGGCTTGGGAAAAACTCAAGCCAGCTCAGTTTTGTTTTTACCTAAAAGTATGTCTGGGTTTCAATTAAAAGGAGCTACTTTAGGTTTGCTAGTCTGTGAAACTCTGAAAAAAGCCATTGTTGCCCATCCATGATCTAAGCAACAATGAGATACAGATTCTCACAGTGTGTCAAAGTAAAACTACCTCTCAGTTCTAACTGCAGAGGCCAAGAAAGGATGGGGTGCTAGCAAGCTGCATTTTTGAACTACACACCCATTCATGTCTACTTATTAAATCATTATTTTTAAAACAGGTCATAGTATTTTAGAAAGTCTATGTCAAGGAAATACTGGCAAAAGGAAGAATCATAAATAGCACAGTTTCAAGAACTGGAACAACTTGGGAGTTTAGCAGGCGATGGCCTCAACCAACTGTCCCTTATAGAAATGCCATAGGTTTTATTGCAGAGGGACTGAGAAGTCAAAAGTAGTTTATCTAGGACTCTTAAAAAACCAGACATTGGATTTATATTATAATCTAAGATTAATAACACCTATTTTTAATCTGCTCAGTTTTATGAACAAATGCATTCTTCTACAAGTCTAGACTCATGAAGAGGTGGCTCTTTAAGTTCATACTTTCTCTTGTTTTTATACAACTCAGTGTCTCCTTGATATCATACCTAGGTGCATGAAACAGTGATTTCTTTTACAAGCACCTCCTCAGGGTCAGCTGGTAAAGAATTGGTCCATCGTAACTCACTGTTAATGAGCATTTGAAAGAACCTTGCATGATGAAAAAACATTCAGCTGTAAGAAGTTTCCAGCGAAAATTTATAGTAAACACACACATTGCAAATCACCTGCAGAGAGCTGTATTAGCTGACACAAATTTGTCCAGCACAAATTTGCCAACACAGTGGGTATGATGAAATAAAGGAAGACCACAATTGAAGTCCTTATCCTATTAAAACATCCATGATTTTTATAAAGTCAGCAGTTTATCTGTGCTCCATTTTGGTATTTACAGTTTACAGCTTTGGGTCAGTCTCCAGCTCTATGACCTATGAAAATAGATCTCTTCCTGGTCTCCCTGCCAGTGGAGGTACTGGAAGACTTTTTTTATGAAAAGAGTAAGTGCTGCATTTTCAGATAGAGTGCAAAGTACTAAACTATGAGGCAGCAATATATATAATGCAGGATATGTAATTACAGCTTTTGAAGGACCACAACCAAATACTTCTCAACAGTTTGTTATTTGTAGTTTTAATTATGCATTTCCAGCAAATATATTTCCAGGCATTCAGCCTTCATTTGCTAGAGATTGCTCTGTAAAAGCCTTACTCTCCAAATTGTAATTAATAGGGTTTTTTAAATTATCTTGCAGGAAAGTTTACTTTTGCTTTGTATCATTCTTCAACCCTAAAATGAAGAATAATTTCTTGATGAACTTTTACAGTTCAGAAGCATTTCTTAAGATTAAGTTTGCAGTATCACACTCAGTTCCACTGATAGAAAAGAATTTGTAAGATGCAGCTCTGAGGAAGAAGTCACTAAAAAAGAAAGTTTTAGGGTGAATTACTAAAGCCACCCCTGGTACAGTTTTTTTATTGGAGTAACAATAATTTAATTTAAATCCAATTA
This sequence comes from Onychostruthus taczanowskii, assembly GCF_017590055.1. Lineage (NCBI taxonomy): Eukaryota > Metazoa > Chordata > Aves > Passeriformes > Passeridae > Onychostruthus > Onychostruthus taczanowskii. Next base: position 1,244,248 of record NW_024502014.1, read on the forward strand.
TAGACAAATGTTTGCATTAGGGATTACTAAACTTGGGATTTCTAGGAGTTGTTTCAACTTCAAGCGCAGCCTGACAAAATAAATATTATAGCTAGACCTAATCTTGCTAAAAAGAACTTCCTAGGCTCCTTCTGAATAAGACAAAGCATATAACTTCTTGGTCATTGCCAAGAATTTCACCAGCTGCAGAAAAGAAAGAACTGTCGTTTTTAAAAATAGAGCTAAATAAAAGAGGAGATGGAGAGGTCCACCTTCTCTGTGGGTGCTGAAAGAAACATTTGTTACTTTATCCACACAAAACTAAGGTACAGAAAATAAAGGTACCCAAGTAGGGAATTTCCACATGTACACCCATGTTTCTTGTCTGGAAGACTACCATCTAGGAAGTAAATTCCTATATAATGCACAATTCTAAATACTGTCATGTTGTTGACATCCAGTAGTTTGATGAAAGCCCACACATTATTACTTTGTTCCTTGAAATAGAAGTTATCTGTTTTTTTCTTTCTCTTTCTTTTTTTTTTTTTTTTTTTTTTTTTTTAATTCAGAATTTAGGGAGGCCGTGGACCAAATTTTACTCATAGATGTGTGCACGGCTTCTTTTGTGAAATCTCTGGATAGGCCTCTGTAGGCAAAATTTAGCCTGGTGCATGATTCTGATTCATCCTGTATTATTATAATGTTCAAAATCTTAAAGAATATTTGTATATAATGCATGAAAGGAAGACAATATCTTGAAAAGGACAGAGAACAATTATTCTCTGTTTCAAGGGTGAATTGCCTTAAGTGAGCAGAAATCAGTCACAGGAGGCTGCTTGCTTCACTTATTTTTCTAACTGCTCTAGGCAAATAAAGATTAAGCCATTCTTTTATCAAGAAAGCCCTCTCCCCAGTATAAAGACATAATCAATCTAAATTGAAGGAAACTTAGAGATGCACAGAGGGTTTGTTGGGCAAGTTTAGGCTGTATAATGACAGAAAAGTGTAGGGTTAATATATTTTACTCCAATATATTCATCAGAAATTGAGGTCTAAGGTAAACACCTGAAATATTTCATGATAATTTACTGAATAGTTGATAAAGGAGAGTTTCATGTCATCTGAATAAATTTTCTATAGAGATTCACTGTTTTAAAACATGGGTAAAGTACAAGCTCAGCTTAGTCTCTCATACAAAGTCAAATCAGGATGGATAAAAATAATTTACCCTACACTGAACCACTGCAACCCTTAATCAAATTTAATCCTGTTTCCTTCTTTTGAAAATCTCTTCCAAGTTGTGCTTCAGAGAGAAGGCAAACAGTTCCGGTAGCCTGGGTTGTCAGGAAAGATTAAAAAGGCTAAATCTTATTTTTATACAAGTCCAAACAAGTTCAAGATTCGATAATAAGCATGCTTTATGCACAACAATATCAGATTTTTTTCTGCAAAACCAAAACTTAACTTATAAGCTATTTCCAAGCCCAACTCCAAATCACGTTCATCCCAGTTTTCTCATAATAGAAATGACAAAAATAAAACCTTTTTCTGAACTCAAGGAAAAGTGTGATTTTCCTCAACCTCTGATGATCAGAATAAAAGCGAACAAAGGCTCAAACTACCCATACTCTGAGTTTTGAAAAAGAAAATGTGGCTTTTCTGCCCCTCTCCTGGTACTCTTTTGGTTAGGAAAGTTTTGTTGAATCCTAATTTTATGTATTTCTGAAGCTGGCACATAGAACCAAGAATGCTCCTTGGTGAAAGGTTTTATTTGTGCTTCAAAAGTCCTGTTAGTTCTGCCAGAACAGTTCATATTTACAGGAAGGAGAAATAGCAACAGGGATGGTGAACAGCACAAAAGCCACTGCAGTAGATAATTCATCAGTTAAGTAGCAATACATGGAAGTGCCCATGAATTTTACTTTTGTGTAAAGTCACAACCTCCATTGTGTTATCTCTTCAATGATGTACCTTTCAGCTTCCCAAAGGAAGGGCTAGCATAGACTATGTAGCACTGATTAACTTCTGAGTGAATAGAGATTTTAATAACAGCTGAGTAAAACAGAGGGACCAAGGAGCATTACTCAGTGCAAATTTCTCTGTTCTACTAACACAAGGATAGCTTCCACCATAGCTTTTTCTTGGAGTCATGAAGAGCTCTTTAGAGCTCTGTGTGTGAAGAACTCTTCGGAGCTCTTTGGAGCTCTGCTGTGTGCTTCCCGGAAAAAGACTGATAGGGCTGGAGAGCCTCCATGGACATTTCCCCAAATACCAAATGCACCTGGGATTAGAGCCCCTGTCCCTGCCTCACTGCAGAGAAGATGGGGATGGATTTCAGAATTTGTGTTGGCTGCAGAAGTTGCACTGATGGATTTGCAGCCCTACCACAGCAGCTGCCTTGTCTGGAGGTGAGGCACACACCACAATTTCTCCTTCTATGTGTTGCCTTTGTAGTCCCAGATAACATTTTGCAACAGTCATTGGGCGCAATCCAGAAAAAGCAGTCTTTTAAATAAAACCACAGCATCTCAAACACTGACAAATTCACCACATCACCAATTTTTAATTGGACTATTCCATTTTCTTGACTCAGCTCTGATGCTGAACTAAATTTCCACAATAAATATTGAATTGTTCCAGTTGTTGGTATCAGTATTAAAATCATAACTGCATTTAATTCTTCCTGCATATAGCTTTATTGTGTGATGTAAGTTTACTTCTAATATCAATCCAAGAAGAAGTCAACTGATCTTGCATTTTTTGCAGTGATTAGAGATTTTAGTGCAGGTTTTCTTTTCTGGAAAATACTGTGAATTTAAACATTGCATAACAAAATAATCAAAAAAGAATAAATCAATGTACTGAAACACTGCTAAGGGTAAGCTAATTTTTGAAAACTGTGGCATTCAGCAGCCCCTATTTGTTAGCATGCTGGTGACTTGAAATCATTTATTGCATTTCATTCCCACAGCAGATGAAGATGGTAAATTAGTTCAATTGCAGATGAGGACTCAGAGCCTACAGGAAGCTGATGTGTTTGTCAGCATCCAGGAACTTACAGCATGAAGCACATCTCTCCCCACCATCTTCTGTCGTGGAGAAGGGAATACTGGGATGTGTGTGTCTGTTTGCTAGCCTGAAAAATTCCCTTCACTTTTGGTGTTTTCCATTTTGATTGCATCAATTGTCTACAATTACTTCCAATTTCAAACATTTAAAGACAAATTGGTGATATGCAAAACTGTGACATCCCAAAGAGAGCTCATTCTTGCTCATTGAAAGCAGGAAATTCACTTCTCTTAGGTTTTAAAACTCAGGGAGAAAAGCAGCCAGGAAAAGAACCTGCCACCCTACGATGAAGGCATATGGCACATTTATTTTTTGTCTAATTTTCCACCATATTGTCCCATAGTTGTGGAAGAAGCGGAACCCCTTTTCAAATTATGCTCTCAAGCCCAAAGTAAGCTCCCCCAACACTGTATAAGGGATGCAGGAATGTGCTACTTACACTGGCTGTCTTGGTGGATTTCAGGAAAAGATCTGTTGGGGGGGAAATGAAAAGATAGAGGGCATTTGGAAATGAGGGCACATACACCTTTGTTTCACTTTTAAGGAATGGAAAGGTAATGGAAGAAACACCAAGTGCTAGTCATCTTTGACGCCCTCATTATTAGGAGGTTTTTAAATTTTATTCTTGTGGTTCATATTCAACCTGACAAGTCATGTAGCGATTAAAAATTGGAATGCTGCAACAACAGTGTTAGAATTAGGATCAGTGACTGGTTTAACTCTCCCTGACAAGGAAAGCCTGGCAAATGACTCAGTTCCAGCCAGTAGGGAATCTTCAGCCTCACTGCGCACTACCAATGCATCCTGACATGTCTTGCCAAGACAGCCAACGTGGGCCTAGCAGATGCCCTCGGAAAGTTTTCTCTTCTTGCCTTTCTTGCTCCTATGTTCACTGTTGGATTCTAAACTAAACGTGAGGATGTGCTTAATGGGGGCTAAGTGCATTTTCTAGGACTTGCAAAAAGCCTGGAGTTAAGTAATTGGGCTTATGGAAGAGCTTTTTCTTCCTCAACCTTCTAGAAAAACAGAATTTTTGCAATGACTCAACCACAAGTGTGGGAGGTTTCAGAGCCCAGATTCAGAGACATTGAAATTTCCAGAAAGAATTACTGTGGAGCAATTACAGGATTAGAGAGGACTGAAACTTCCTTTGCAATATGCAGGCTCTGCCATGGGTCCTACAGCATTAGACAGCCTCAGTGATATATTCAGATAATGATTTTGGCTCCCCTGGTATCTCTCTCTCTCTTTCTCTCTAATAATGTGCTGCCCTTTCTGCTGTATACTTGCAGGACAGACGTCTTTGACGGATGTGTTTAAGACATGGGTGGCTTAATAGCTGTGTTATAATAATGACTGATTTTTGGTGTCCTGGGAGAACATCTCTCTTGGCACTTCAGATATAAAAAACAAGTGACATTTTGAAATAAACAAGGTCTACAGGTGGTAGAATTAGCACTCAATCTGTCATCCTGCATGAAAGGTAGAGCCACAGCCACAGAGGGTACAAAACAGAAAGTATATTGAAGTAAGCAGACTAAAATTAGGAGTTTATTATGAGGAACCTAAAATGCAAAATTTACACTTCCTTTCTTCAAAGTTGTCAGAGTAACTGGGCACGTGCATTAAATGGTGTTTCCTGGGCAGAAGGACAAGGATGGGAGCAGAGTTTTGAGCCACAGTGGAGATCTTGCATTCCCCAGGCAATATGAGGCTGGATTCCTTGGCAGTTCTGCTGGGGACAGTTTGCAGCATCAATTTTAGCAGGTGGGCAGTTTCTTCATTTTCTTCATTTTCTTCACTTCACACAAATGTTGCAAGGGTTGGGTCTTCAATTCAGGTTTGTAGCTCTGTATCCTTTCTGTGCCCCTTGGGAAATAATTTCTTTCCTTCCATGCCAGAAGCTGAGATAGGTGGTGGGATTTTAACCAAATATAACACCAGCAATAACCATGGCTCTGCTGGCTAAAATATCTGAAAGTAAATAAACACTTTACTGAGGAAAAATACATTAGTATTTTGAGAGGTTTTTTATTCCATGTTCCTGGTTAGCAAAATTTATTTATAGATGACAAAATCCAAAATTTTAATGAAGGGCTTCAGTCTGTACTCAGTCAAATTCATGAACCATTCCAGTGTAGACTTTAAATATGCAATTGCACATATAATCTGTCTCTGATAAAATATTTTTGTGTGATGGCAGAAGAGGTACTAATCAGCTCTTGATTAATATTCATTGTATACATATATGGATTCAGGAAATTAAAAGGCATTTTCAGACAATAAGAGAGCATACAGCACAGAAAACATTCCCAGATAAATTGAAGCAAGCAGTGGTCAAGGCAATCTCTTGAATTCAGAGTTAGCAAAAGACCAGGCACTTCATTTCTTCATTCAGGCAAGAGGATTAAGAAAAACCGAACTGATAGAATTTTATGATCCCACCCACTTTGGGTGCATGTTTTCTAATTAATATGGAAATTTGATCAATTATCAAAATGCACTGACTGATAGAGATGTGCCATTCATCTTCTGTCCAATATTACATGTGCCTTGGAAGCAAGAGGAGTGTTTTCTTAGGTTCTGCACTAATTTAGACATTTAAATTGTCATTAGTTTTTGGGGTTTTTTATTTTCACATTTAAGGCCATCATTATTAGTATTATAAATGAGCCAAACCAAGCTTGGTTTGGACAGGACTCTCCTGTCCTCCACCAAGATCATGCAAAATAGCACACACATAAACATAGGCAGAGAATTACATATAGGAATATGGAGATATATGACAGCAACATAGTTATCTTTAAGCATCCTGGCATTTGCAAAGGCTAATCATTTCATAGAACTACTTGCAGAATCAGCTACTTCTCTGTGAAGTCGCAATAATCATTAAAGTAAATGAAGAAATTTCCACTTCTCTTTCATCAGGGAACAGAAATCCAGTACTGAACACCGGCTCCCATTGGACCCAGTGGGACTCTCAGGAGGAGCTACCCACCACCAGGAGGGTGCTGGGCACACCCTGCCCTGCTCCTGCCACACTTCCCACACATCACAGACCCCCATTTTGAGCACAGCTGAAATTGAATTGCTGAGTAAGGAGCACAGGGCAAAGAAAACATTTTCACCTTTCATGTGTTTGTGGTAGCCTACTAGATCAAGGGTCATCTGTTTTTGTAATCCCTTTTTTTTCAAAGACCTTGAGAATAGGATGTGGAAGGACTCAGGGGAGCACTGCAAGAATAACTGCAAGAGACAGAAACAAATTAGTGAGCCAAAGTCTAGAAAATGGGTGCTACTGAGGCAAATTAAGAGGAAAAATGTCAAACCATAAAGATGTAAATGAATGCTGAATGTTTATAGAGACATTTTTGGCCAAAATCTTAAACAATAACTGGGGAGACCATAACACCCACTGTTACACTAACATGAGAGAACAAGAGCACGTGAGATGGCTGGTTATGTTGTTCTGTTGTCCTAATCCCTCTCAGACTGGTTACAGACCCAGTTAAGAAAGTCTGAGCTCATAGAAATCAACAGCTCAGATGGCAAAGGCCAGCCTTAATGCAGTAGGAAAGCAGACTGGGAAAAGCCACTGTTAATTTACTGCCTTCAGTGACAGGAATCTGCTGGTTCCCACCAGCCAGGCCCCAGAAGCTCAGCCTACTGAAAAAGTAGGTGAGCAAAACAATCATCACACTGAAAACTGAAGAGAGACACAGGCTGAAATGAAGCAGATGGATGCTCAGAAAGCTCCACACATTCTGAATTCAAAACACAACAGCTGTCTGTCATGTCATGTATTGCCTGGGAATGCCCTTCAAGTGAAAATCTAATGAACGAGAGAAACATTAGAAGGTTTAAGTGAAAATTTCATCTCTTTTTGTTTACTTATATTTACTCAATTAAAGACTGTAGCTAACAAAAATGCTGTTGCAAGAGACAGGTATGTGCAAAACCCTAAGACCCTACCGGACAAATAGATCTGACAAAGACAGCAGGATTCAGATTATCCAGGCTCAGAACAAAACAGAGGGATCTGCCTTGGTAAGAAGGCTTCAGTAAATAACATTTTTCCATATTTTGCCAGAAACCTGCTCACTTTGTGTTTCCCTATTCAAGTTCCACTTTAAAAACTCTTTGAAAATCTTAAAAGTCTAGTCCTGTGTGAAGATCTCAAAGCTGCTAAAAGTGCTTGTCCACCCAGGCATGGTGCTAGGGCATTTTTCTAGAGCTGTAGCTCAAATTATTCATGTGATTAATAAAGATGGTTCACAGCCATCCTGTTCATGCTGATAAAGCATTTGCTCCCCAAGCAGAGTCTAGATGTTCAGCTTTGGGACAATATGTCCCAATATAGGTCCCTGCCTAGGACCACCCTGCTGCAGAGGTTCTTAACAATGCAAGGTGAAGAGCAACAAGTAAATGGCATAATTTTTTCTTTTTATCTTTTTATTTTTCTTTTCTAATTTTTTTTTTTTTGGTACCATGCTGGGTTCATTACAATGCTCTTTTCCATTGTCAATGTACAGTTATTTGAGATTGTTTTTAGTGTTTTCCCATCTCCATGGGTGAGCAAGAGCAAACATAATCTTGTTTGTTTGCAAACTATAGTGTGTTTATACACAGCTGTTTTCCAGAGTTTAACTTATTTTGTGTGGACAGAGCAGAAATGAGAGGAAAAGGAGCCATCTCTTTCAGTCTTTTAATTTAACTTCTTTTGTTAAGAATATACCTTTGTCATCAATGAATTTCAGTGGGGATTTGCCACCAAGAACAGTAGTTGAATTGTGGTGGGTGAAATTCTGACTGTCTTGGTATCAAACTAGAATTACAAACAGCATGTTATAGTTTTATCTAAATTGGAAGAGAGGATTATAAAATTTCTTTAGCAATAAATTGGGGCTTATGCTTTTTAAATTTCAAATATCAGTTTGAATCTCCAGAATTAATGGGAGCATGTTGGAAAGAAACCTCAAATTAGATTACATTGTTTATTTTTGGATAACTCAAAGATTATTTTTCTATCTCACATTCACCAATAAAGAAAGAGTTAAATATAACTTTGGAAGGTATTTTAGTCATAACAGTAATCTCTTTATATATCAGTGGGTCAATAGTTCAGTAAAAGAAGGAACTATAACTTGAATAGACACTAATTAAAAGAATCAATTCTTATCCTACTACATATGTCCAGTCATATTAACACATTTCTAGATTTCTTACTCAGTGGACTAGTCAAGATTAAAGGATTTGCTAATATGGATGAACTGAGTATGCTTCCAAACTGACTGAGCAGATTTGTGAACAAATTAGTTCATTTAAAATTGACAGTGAAAGATTGATTTTGCACAGAATGAGTTACCTAAGGTATTCATCATTTCCTCTGCTTCCGTGCACAAGACAGAGATCTGCTTCTTTTTCTTTCTGATTGTAATAGGACTGCTTACTGAGCACCTTTATTTTACAGCCATGATTGCAGCCTGTCATTCTTTTAATTTAGACATATTTTAGCCTCCACAGACCTTCAGAAATAACTTCCTTAAAAGCCTCAGTCTAATGACTCATTACATGAGTTGCTCAATTCATCCACAGTACTTTAAATTATAATGCAAGGGGAAAAATTGCTAATTACACAGAAAAAGATCCAATTACTCCTGAGACCATTTGATTCATTATTCAGATTGTTTTGGGGGTGGGGGCAGGAGGAAGGGTGTCTCTAAACATGGGGTTATGTATCAATGTATTGTGAATGGCTCTTAGATATCAGATTTGCCATCAGTTATCATCATTCAGAGGTATCCAACATCTCTGTATTTTCCCCTACCAATCAAAATAGACTTTTCAGACTGTGATTCATGCATATGTGCCCGTATGCAGTTTGTCATCTTTAGCCATTAAATGCCATTAGAAGAAAGCTATAACAAATTCTTCCTTAGTACTGCTACATGCTATGTCATTCACTGAGCTGCCAGGGGGACATATGTGGCCACAAATTCAACGGGATGTGACCCACGAGACATGAATCTCTGGAGAGGAGAGTTCCTCCACTGATGAAGCATGTGGGGTGCTTGATTTTCTGCCAGTCCAGACAGTTTGTGATTTGCTCATGACCAGGTCCCTCCCATGGTTCAGTGTGATGTTTACTGAACAAATCAAATCAAAGGGAATGACAAAGTTATAAATGTCGTCCTCTTCAGAGCTAAAATTACTGAGACTTAACTTGTTTCAGCTACCACCATAAACCCCTTTGGACTCTACAGAGTTAGATCACATCCAGTGTAAACTTGTGTTTTGCTTATGGGACATTCAGGGCTCCCTTACCAGGACTGTAATCTCCTCAAATCTGGCTCATGTTTAAAGCAGAAAGGAATTGAAATCAGCTAACTACATTCTGCTCCCTAACAGTTCCAGTTACTAGATAATAAAATATTTTATATGTATGTGTGCTTTTAGTTTAGTTTGCCCAGATGTGAAATGAGATCAAATTTTGATCCAAAAAAGAGCATTTGTATGTCATTGTCTGAGTGTTTTCATGCCAAAATTAACAATCCAAATCAAGATGATCGTAATGTAGAAAATTTGATAAAATCTTACTCTTTTATCCTACTGCAGACTATTGTTTGCAGCTATACTAATGTGAGATGGAACAATTTTAGAGCTCTCAAAAATTACAATTTTTTTCAAAAACTTACAGTCTGCTCAGTCATAGCTCCAGTTTTCTACAGACTTTACTAACTGATTCAGCACTACTATTGTTCCCTGAAACATGTGTTCTTCCATAACAATTACTCTTTTGCAGTATATCCATTTTAGTCATCATTAAACCCATCTTGCCTACAATGTGTGAGCCAAGCATTCCCATTTTTTGCAGGATGTCACTTTCTAGTCCACACTTTCATTTTATGTCTAACTGTAATCAGCTCATTTTTTTCTCTTCCATTCATGCTTCTTACTTGTTACTTAATTTCCTTTTATTTTACCTAAACACTTCAATACTAATTGCTATTTCTGATTGCAATACAGCTCTCCTTCCATTTTCTAAAATTTTGCAGAACTTCTCCTGACAAGAATGTTATGTTACTTATGATGAATTATGCAAGAGCAATAAAATGCAAAATATGTAAATGGCACGCGATTGTTATCTCGCTATTAAAGTGAGACAGTAACAGAATTTGTAATGTCTATTAACAGGTTGTTCACATTTTTAATGCAGCAGAGGATGAGAGAAAAAAATTCTCTGGACTTTGTTCTGCAGTTGCAGGTGAGAGCAAGACATAATGAAGACATTCTCTCCACCTTCAGTGATTTGTCTTTCACAGTTCAATTCTGCCATTTCACAAGCTTGCTGGCTCTAGGGTTATGTGTCCTGGCAAATTGTTGTCTGTCACCTGTTAATGTATTTCCTCACTTACCTGATTGACAAATTCCCTGCCTTAGCCATTGATTTGTGCAGATACACATGAATGTCTGATGAATTCAATCAAAGACCTCAACACTTTGGGGTAGTTTATCCTGTAGAGGTTTATCTTTAGTGCATTTGGAGAAGTAATCCATAGCTGTTGCCAAATATTTGTATGTGTCAGGGTCAGCAGTGAGAAAACAACTATCACCATTAATTTGTGCTATCTGCACAGTTCCCGTCCTGATGACCCTGTCATGGTGCTCCACTGGATCTCACTGTCTACCTGCAGCCAAATCTGACAGCTAACAGGCAAGTTTTTCAGGATGGTCTCCATTTGCAGGACCACTGACAGTCTCCCCAGGCTGCACAGCAGTCCACAGCCATAACACCTGAAGCAGATGGTGAGCAAAGGGAGCCCAACCTCCTGTCCACCCCAGCAAGGGAAAGCCTTGGGTTTGAGTAGCCCAGGGGTTTGTAGCTGCACCTGAGTGGAGAGGGGCAGAAATGGTGATGGGCACAAGTACTTCTGTGCCAGTCTGACACAGAGGCAGGTCCCCCTCATCTTGCCTGATAGACTGCTCAGCCAGACTGAGTAGAGCTTAGTATAGGTTTCAGCTCTAAGATGAAAGTCAGCGCTCAGGAGCTGAGTCACAGGATGGGAGAGGATGGGAGAAACAGGAGAATGATTTAGCAATCCCAAGTCTCTCATGTGCTATGCTTGTTTCCAAATTGCATCCAGTTTCTGTGTTAAGAAAGGGATCTTGATTCAAAAGCCAAACATTTCTGCATCTGCATGACACTGAATTTTTATATCATCTTTCATTCAGGATGGTGGACATCAGTATAAGGATGTCAATCTGTGGGACTAGCACCAGTTCAAACCAATTTGAATACTAGCCAATGCCATTCCTGAACTATCAAATACAAATAAATATAAATAAGCCCTTCTAGCTCATTTGTTCCTTGGGAAGCCTCACTTCACACCCAGCAATGTAAGCACCTGGTAATTTCTACTAAAATAGGAGTCCTTTTGGCATGCCATTTACTTTGAATCATTCTGCCTAGACAGTGACTTCTGGATTCCTTTGGGACCCTCAAATCATCACTTTTTTGGGTGAGCTCAGTTGAGCATTGTTGTAGCCTAGGTCAGCTCTGCCTCTGCACTGAAACAGCAGCTCAAAACAGCTCAAAACTGGACATGAGCTCAAAACTGGACAGATTTCATCCAGTCATAGCAAAGTCACATGGTGAGAAGCTTGAGTAATAAAGTTATCCCAGTAACACAGCACTGGCATTAGCCAGGATTCACCTTTCTGTATCGAGCTCTATCAACCTCAAAATTAAAAATAATATCACCTCAAAAGAGTCACCATTCTCCTGTTCTCCAACCTGAATCCTTTCTTTTCCCTTTTTTCCAGGTCAGGATCATGAAGAATTTCTGCTGTCTTCAGGAGCAGGGCCTGCAGCTTTCACATTTAAAAAGCTTCTCACTTCCATCAAAGAGATGGAGCAGGTTCTTACCTAAGCCTACTGCTGACAAATTTACTAGGTCTGAGAGGGAGCAGAACAGGCTGTTAGAATAAAAAAATCAAGCCAGATTTTCTGATCTGATCAGACAGGAGGAAGAAACACAGGAACCTTAGCTTATTTGTTTGTTTGTTTTCTATTTAGAGTGTTATTTATTTTTTATTCTCATGAAGCTAAAGGATTAATAGTGGGAATGTTAACTGAAGCCAAGCATAGTGTGAGAGCAGATGCTTTGCAAGCCTTTCCATACAGCCTTGCCAATCCTTCACAGAGCAGCTCTGGGTTACCACACTTTTCTCCATTTTTGTGCCTCTTTTCAGCAGCCAGTACTAGCCATAAGAATGATGGCTTTGTGATTTAAGGGAGTAATCAGAAATACTAAAACAAAGATTATTGGGCATATTTTTTTTTCATCAACACAGACAAGAATAAAAATTGTTTATTATGTGTGTGTGACTAGGCTATAAAATGCACACAGTAAGAATATGAATAAGGATAATTTCAGGTTTTGATGATTTTTCAGAACTTCAGAATCTCTCAGGCCTAAAGTGAGAGAAATTTTAAGGAGCAAGGATTTTAAAAGAGTTTATAAGCTAAAGTCTATGTTTTGAGATATGCTTGCAAACAAACTGGTAGCCAGTGTATTTTAAGACCATTTTTCCTCTTTGCAAAGGACCCCACAAGACAAATGCATGCTGATTAGCACACCCTGAAATAATATGCTGTAGCTGTGCTAATTGCTACTAATTCCCATACTGGAAGGGGACAGAGTATAGGAATGCAATCCTGTAAATTGGGTCCTACAATTTCCAAAGGAGATCAAGGCCTAGAAAAAGGCACCAAAACTGGTGAAGGGGCTGGAAGGCAGGTCCTGTCGGGGGCTGCTGAGGCCACTGGGTTGGTCTGGCTTGGGGGAGGCTGAGAGGTGACCTCATTGCTCTCTACAGATTCCTGAGCAGGGGAAGTCAAGAGGGAGCTTCTTCCTGTGCCTGACAGGACAGCAGTGTTCCAAAGCAGGTGTTCGAAAGCACTGGGACCCCTGGCACCATTTGTGTGCCCAGTTTCTTATGGCTGATTCTCCTGACTTCACGTGGTATGGGCAAGGCAAGCTCTGGGCAAGCTCTCACCTTCCCTTGGTCTTGCCCCTGCCATCCAGGTGAAAATGCCTCACAGACTCAGGCACCTCCAAGTGCTGATCGTTCTCCTCATTTCCCAGAGCCTCCTGCAGCCTCTGGCCTTGGTCCTTGGTGGCCAGGCAGTGGACACAGCTGCTGGGTACCCCTGTAAATTCGTCCCTATGTTCAGGCTGGGCATATAAGGTCATTTATACTCCAGATATTCATTAGGTTGTGGAGATGTCAAAAGTGCAAGAAAGGGTTTTTTCTCTCTATGTGAACTTTGCAGAGATGTAGAGAACAGACAAGATTTCCTCATCATTTCACAAGACTTAAGGGTTGGATATGCTGTCACAACCAGCATATCCAACCCTTAAGTCTTGTGGTGTCCCATGGATTTCATGTCCATCATGGAAGAGTGAGGACCTAGATGTATTATCCGGAGGGTGTCAGAAGGGGAAAGTGGCTATACTGATATTTCTGCAGACAATTTTTTTAGTCTCCTTTTGTGCTACTCAGAAATTATTAGTCAGTTGATGCTTTTTATTTAATTTTAAGAAAAACATTGTCCCTTTTAAAAATAAAAATTTACAGTACTATTTTCTTCATACATTTCACTTGACTGACAAAGCACAGGTTGTTCCAGCTGAAGTTTCTGCTTTCATTTTTAAATTTAAGTTACAATAAAGTTTAAAAAAAAAAACCCTGTACAATATAAATCCGTTTGATATTGTTGCTCATAAGTAGCAAATGATGCCAAAACCATGTGAGCTGTACAACAGGAATAAAACCTCTGAAATGGATTTTCGTAAATCTCAGAGTCAAATTATTGCACTATAAATATGCAATACACATATTGTTGTTTTCAGTTTTTTTCTTCAGTGAGGTTTTTCCATGTCAAGAAATCTCATCTAAAAAATTTGGCTCAGTCCTGATCCTTTAAAATTCCACTAGCTCTTATACATTAGCATTTTCATACTTCCTATTTATCACTATGCTTAGAATTGTTGCAGTATGATAGAAAGAATTATTTTTGAAGACATAAGTAAGCCTGTTATCCACATGAATAAGGAAGATAATACGGTGAATCTCTCTGAAATGCACAGCCTTAGTGTACAATCAGTGTATTTCTTTCATGTTTATTCCTTTGTCACATATTCATTTGTGAGGGTTCCACAACATGTTCAGTACATGTCATGAACTGGTTTACCATGAGTTTATCCTTTCCGTTCAGTTTATTTCATTGGTAAGGCAATCATTGCACATTGGCAGATTTTTATGCATCTAATAACTTCATTCTCTTATCAAACATTCATTTAATTGGATTTCAGACTGGTTTCACATAGGATTTGGATAAATTGAAGCATAGGTTGCAACCTATGTGTCCCTTAGCAGGAATTCATGTAAGTTACTTCAATTGACATTTAATACACAATTACTGCTGTGCAATTTATCTCTTGAGTGTTGCTTTTGACAACAGGACCAGTTTAGAGTATTAGTGTCCCTGTTACTGGAGTATGGAGACAGTAGGCTATAAAGGCACTGGACTACCATCCTCGAAAAAACTCAGCAAAACTGAGCCTTAATAAACTTATTCAATCATCTGGTGGTCCTTGAATCTTATAAGTTAAAGATGTTTACCCCTTGGAGTTATAGATGGTCTCTCTTTGAAAGATCAATTTAATTCCTGTTTTACTAGAAAATAAAAACACCAGAAGCCACCTTCCATGACATTCATAGAACTCTACCATCTCCTGTTAGTATTTGGGGTGCAGAGTGGTCTTCTGTTTCCCTATGCCTGTCCCTCCCTCTGCAGCATATCTGTGCAGGGATTTTAAAAACTGCATCTATTTGATTTGGGTTATTTGCTGTTTATTTATTTTTTAATGAAGCTTTTATGAAATTCTATATTGTACATTTTTCTGCCTATTGCAATTCTGAGTGCATTTATTATTAAAGTTGAATAACTGACTAATGAAAAAAGACAAGGATTCAGCTGCAGGGTTTTTTGTTTGGGATATTCAACTTGCATAGTTATCCTTAGATTTAACAGCACATGTTCACATCCACGTGCACACTTGCACACACAGACACAATACCCACTCCACTATACCAGAACATACTTTTTAAATTTTCCATTTTAACAATAAACTTCTAAATTGCTTTTAGTTTATCTCTCAGCTTCCCCTGGTTACATTGTAAGTCAAGATTTAGCCTTAAAAGGGATTTGCCAACATTGAAATCCTGTGAAAGAGGAAAGCTTTTCCCACTCCGGTGTTGCGCAAAAGTAACTACGGACAGAATTTAGCCTCATGTGTCAAAGAAGGATTAGGCCTTCCATGGTTTTGGTTTTGATTAAAATCATCATTGTTTAGCTGTACAATATATTTATGAAGAAAAAAAACATGAAAGAAAAGAATATATTTTGAACATTAGGAAATTGAGGCAAATAAAAAGGTTAAAGAAAACTATTTCATAAAATGGCATGTAAACATGTGGAATACGTTACCAAAGACAAGAGAGGTAACTTAGAACATATGTTTATGAATCAGTATGTTCAAAAGAGAACAAGATGAGTTTCTACACAAAGAGAGAATAGAGTGTGAGGAATGCAGGAAATTAGAGATGGGGGGGCATGGGGGAGGAAGCAGAAAGGTTGGTTTTATGAGGATTAGTAGCTTTTAAGAGAGCAAGGCTATGAGCAGGTGGAGTTCCCACCCTAGTCTGAATGACAAATACAAAGCTTGTTCTTCAAACTCATATCCTTTTCCAAAGGGGTGAATGGGGTGGGGAGGAGAGTCTTCAGCAGCAGTTGAAAACAAACAGCTAAATATAATGTTAAAATCTAAATATAAACTCCAGGTTGAGATCTTTATTGGTCCTAGAGTTTTACTGTCAGCATTGCTATCCCAGAACATTTTTTGCTTCTTTTGAATGGGGTGCTTCTGCCCTTACTGTTTGATAAAATTAAGTCACAATCAAAAAGCAGAACTGACTCAATGGCTTCACGGACAATAAACACCTGGTAATCGAAGGCATTGGCTTCCTACTATGCCCTTTCTGCAGAAAAGCCAAAAGTATGCCAGTCACTTTAAGTGTTCTCTTTTCTGCAGAATCCTTTCAGGTCCCTGTCCAAAAGAGCTGTTCTATACACCCGGTGGAACACCTACATTTGGGGGCACATCATGCCTTGGGATCATCTTAGAGGTCAGACAGAATATTATGATAGAAGCCATAGATCCAAAGCTGACCTAAATGCAGTACAGAACACACAAAAGATGCTTCTGAAAAGCTTCTCCTTGCCCTGATCATCTGGTTAACTTTTGCCTCTCAGAACTCTTTTCTAGAAAGGCCTACACAAGGGCACTGCCTGCACCCTGGCAGGCCAGTCTGCTTCCCAGAAGTTTCAGGTTCTGTGAGAAGGATCTGTTTTTCTTGATGAACATGATGTTAGCAATCACTATAGGTAGGTAGGTAGGTAGGAAGAGTGAGTAAGTGTTCCTCTGCATTTGGGATGTGCAACTGCATCCTTTTACCCCCTTCTTTAGAAATTCTATATGCTTTAATATTTTTCCATAATAGAGCCATTGTTTTTCTCTCTGATTGATTGTCTAGTCAAAATGCAATAAATAGGTATTGCTGGCAACTTCACGTCTATGTATTTCTTTGCTGGCATACATCCTAGATCAGTTTTGACCTGATTAAAACTTTTACCATTTCCTTTAAAAAGAAAACTCATGTTAAAGTAGGGAGATTTTAATAAACCAATGTCAGACCATTTTATTCACTTCAAATCTTCTATGAAAAGAAAGGACATTTTTCCCATGGCATTGGTGCAAAATAAAGATTTTAAATTTCCTTGTGAAAAAAAAAAAAGTAAGAAAATCTGCAGAAAGCAAATTCATGGAGGGTAGGTTTATAATCAGGCAAATCTCTGGGTGAGTGACATTCACAGTATGTGTTCACTATCCCCTGTTCAGGCAGCAGCCCAATATGGCATGTGAACATGTACATGGACTGACAGAAACACCAAAACACCATGCCGAGGATCACCGGAAAATTCTGCACTGTTGAGGAGTGATGCTGTTGAAAGGCATCACCCTGTCTGCTCCTACACCAGGCTTAGCCTCTTTCAACATCAAACCTAATGACAGCAGAGGGGTTTCTCTGCAGATGGGGGAGGCCACACTCCCTCCCTCCATCCTTCCACTGCTGTGGTTGCTGTTTGCTCCCCTTCGTCCGCCTGGGCTGTATCAAGCCTCATAATAATGTCCTTGTACCTGTTAGTGACATAGAGAGGGAAAGCTCCCAGATAGGCTTACTTACACTGTTTGCTGTCCTCTCTTCACTGTAAATTTTAAGTGAGGAAGTAGCATTGCCTTTATGCCTCCATTTTGTTGCAGGAGGTGGGATGCTCTACGAGTGGATGCTTTTGTTCAGTGGTGGTTTCCTGTGCTGTTAAGTGGCAGCAGATGGTCGCCCCGCAGTGAGATGAGCCCTGGCCATGGTCCTACTGGCAGGGGCAAGAGCACTCAGCTGTCCCTTGCATCCGAACTGGTTTTATCAGGAAAAGCTGGAGAACAAGATAAAGAATCAGATTTCACTAAAGCGGCTCCCCCATCCCCCCGCAGCATCTGTCAGGGCCTGCTGGCTAAAGCTCCACCACCCTGGGAGGCTTCAGACTCCGAGGGAGAGGGTGTGCTGGGCCGTGCCACACTCATCCTGCTCTGAACAATATGGTTCTTGCCTTATGTTGCATTACTATGAATGCACAGTTTTCATGAAAGGGTTTTATTTTTTCGTGGCCACCTGTCCTTGCAGGTCTCCCTTTGCTTTCCCTGAAGTGATATTTCAGACCTGTCTGTTACAATTTCATTTCTGACTTTCTGTGATTCGCACTTTTCTTTCTCTGACTCTCATGTTAGATTTATTCTATACCAAAGGTTCTCTTACATGAACATTAACAATGGTTGAGTTCAAGTTCTCTCTGTGCTGCTCTTCTGAGTACATACTTTTATTCCCTGGGCTAATGTCCATTCTTTTATAGCACTCAATGTTAAAAGTTTTCTTATCCTTGCTCCACACTTGGTTTCTGACAGCCTTATTCTGGGCACTGTGTTGACACCACAAATTCTTTCCTCTGGCAATCATATTACTGATAACATTAGCTCTAGAGCTTGCCATCTGACTGTGAGCTCAGCCCTTCCTGCACTCCAGCAGGACATTGTGCAATACAAAACACAATTTCCATGGCATTCTCCCAAGATGTGCTGCTGGTTTTCTCTTTGGCTTACAATGTAAAGCCCAAGTAAGTTCCCCTACCAGAAATATCACTAAATTGATCACTACTATATCATTATTGCAAAGTGATCTGTCAGAGTGACAGATGGCTAATTGGTGAGTGCAAGTGGTGCCCCCAACTGTTCCCTGGAAGAGTCTTGTTAGTAACCCCCTTCAACACCAAGAAAGCTTGCATCCCTGATATGGGAGTGAGTGCAAGTTTAGAGGGGGCACACAATATATTAAATCACAACATTTCATGGTTTTCTTTGCTGTGTCTCAGTCACCAATTCAGGGCTGAGTGGTCAGTGAAGCTGCCTGGCACCATCCCCTCCTTGTGCCAGGTAAACCCTTGTACCCCCCATTTATGCACAAACCACTCCCCCAGCCCCAGCATGTGCACTGGGAGCACAGGCAAGTAAATACACCCCTGTTGCAAACCGAGACCTGACATTTTTGATGACAGCTTTTAACACAGCTCTTTGAATTTCATTTCCTGAGAAGGTTTCAGGCAGTGAAACTGAGCTATTCATGCAAAACATATGCAAAAATGAGGCAAGCCCAGCAGATGAAATCACTTCTCAGAACACGAACAAACTTTGGTGGAAAATGTTTGCTATTTTTCCCATGATAATTGAAAATTTGTGCCTGAGAAACCAGTATCTGCTTCTGAGCATGGACAGCCAAAGTGCACATTAAAATGATGATTGGAAGAGGTTTTGCCCATCTCTCAAATTGGACTTTTTTTTTTTTTTTGCATGTTTAAAAAAGCAAGGGAAATCTGTTAAGCTTGTTTTTCTGGATGATATGTTCATTTTATTGAGAAGTTATTTGCACACCACTGTTTTCTGCAGCAGAAATATTGAGCTAAACCAAAAAAAATGTTGGTTTTCAATATTTCTGTCCAAGTTCAGTCCATTAAACTTGAAAGTAAGAGCATGTTCCTGTGATAGTTCAAGCATCATTTTTATTTGGTCTTATTACGCAGATTTTCTTCATTGGAAGGGATGGCTGATTTAGGTACGGGGCTGTTAAATGTTTTCTCACAGTTGCATGTTCATTCATTAATTTGTACAGTCTAAAGAAGAATACACTGCTTTAATAGTGTGGGGGAAAATGGCACAGCAAGGTTTTTGTCTTCCAAAATATTCTTTCCTGGGCAAATGCTGTCCTAGAAGTGTTGCACCTTCCCCAAAAGTAGTTCTGATTTAAAGAGGAAGGAGTGACATAAATCCAGAGGAACTTCTTTGTCTGCACTGCAATTAGATTTGCATAAAGTTACTGAGAGCAAAAGTTGGCCCATTCTCTTCACACACTTTTTCTATCCTCTCATTTCAGTGTTGTCATTTTATCAGTTTCCAAATATGTATAGAAAACAGTTAAAATCTTCCAGTAAAGTTTCAGCTTTGCAAATATGTCCTTCATCACCTGACAGAGTGTTTCTCTAATGACAGTGATCAACATCTGCTACCTTTGCACTGCAGATGCTTCCATTTTGCAGTAAGAATACTTTTCATTTATAGAGAGTAAATTAAATATATATAACAATAAATGTAATAAATAATGCATCTATTATTTCAGTTTTCAGTCAATTCTGCTTTAACTTTTTTTCTCAAGAAGCGATTAGACTGAACCACATCATTTTGATATAAACCTACATTTCAGATGCATCCAGTAACTGTGGTATAAACCACATGGAAAGTTCAGCTCCAAACACCAGAGTCAAGGTCACACCAACCACAATGACTGAGGTGCCTTAAATTTGGCAGAACTCAGGAGCAATCTGACTTTTAATTTAAACTCAAGGTAATCTATATTAGACACCCATCACCAGTTCTGAAGGTTAAATATGTAGGTTCAAAATCCTTAGACTGGATGGGGGCAGAGGAATGTGAGTCTTGGAATCAGAAAGATGGAAACCATATTCCGCACCCTGAAAATATTTTTAGGCACCATATTTTAGCAATTCACAGTATTTTCTCATATAAAATTGTCTTGAGGAAAAAGTAAAGGAAGAGAAAACTTTTTTCCCTCAAAGCCTAAATTACTTGTAGAGAGATATGATTCAAAGGAGGACTCAGTAAAGCTTGTCTTATCCTGCATCCCTAAAAGAGAGCAGCAGAGTCTACCGTAAAGCAGGGAAGCAGGAAAATAACTGCCAGATATTCTTTTAAAAGGCCCTTCAAAGGTTTTATAGACAGGTGGATTAATAGACTTCTCTATATATCTCTAGCCAGATTCAGATCAGTGCTTGCTACAGTAGGTAGATGCACCTTAACTCAGAAGAACTATTTGGGGTTATTTACTTTGAACAAAAAATCCCCACCAGTGAACTGTAGATAGTAAATTAGTAATTTCAGCTGTATTTACTGGCTCGTCGGCAGTGTACAAACCTTAAAATGTGACTTGGGAAAACTAATACTTCTTCAACCCAAGGTGAATACACTGTGCTAATTACAGCTCCAGTTTTCCACCAACCATAAGCTTTTTTAGATTAATTGTTTGAGTGCAGTAAAGATTGCTGACTGTGGCCTTTAACAAGGGTGTGGGGACACTCGAATGCCTTGAGCACTATGCAACTTTCTCATCACTCAGATGCTATTGTATAGCAGAAATCTCCCTGCTGCTGCTCTTTGCAGACAGTTCTTCCACATCCATGTGGGAGAATGTTCTCATCAGTAGAGGAGAAATCCTTCCTTCCCATCTGTTTATGTCAGTGAGTCAATCAGCAGTAACTCATCTTCCCAGCACACTCCTCTCTCCCCTTCAGTATGCTCCTGGGAATGTTGTCCCATGCCGTGACATGAAGGAGGCTGTGAATAATACTAACATTCAACAAGACTGTGGCTTACATGGCTGTGGTCTAGATGAGGTTCTGATACACTCTCGATGAAATGCCCTGCTGTAGCGTCAAATTGTTGTGGTGTGTCCACAGTACTTCTGTTCTAGGACATCTGTATTAAAACCTGCAGTGAGTGCCTGACAATCTTCAGTCTTTCCTTCAGATTGCTGCTGAATTAATTTCAAGTACAGTGATTGTTGTATGGTAGGAAAGCACATCTCTTTAATCAATATAAAGATTGAACTGTTTTACTCAGCAGTCTGTCTTCTGCATTTGGGCAGAAAAATGTGGACATGCTCCTCCTAAACAATACCTACGCATGCCATGCTGGGGTGCTGACAGATGGACATTCTGTATTTACCAACTCCCCCCTGTGGTTTCTTTGCTGTTGGATGTGACATTCTTCAGATGTCTGTTTTATGAATGTCAAAGACCACATGGCTATTTTGCAGAGTGGAATTGTTTAAGCAAAATCTTGGCCTTAGTCCCTATTTTAGTTTTTATTTCCTAAGTTCTGCTACTGAGACCAGAGCAGGTCTTTCCAAAAATGAACATTCCCTGTCAGTGTGACACCTTTTAATTCCAGTAATGAATAAACCTGGTTGCTTGCTCTGTTCCATACTTAATGTTTTCACCTGATCTTGTTTCTTAGCAGCAGTGCCACAACAGGAGCAGTATAGGATCTTACTTGATTTATCAAACTAATGAGTTAGTTTTATTGTAAGTGATTAAATGTGTTTTACTTTTTAAAGCACAGGAACTGAAAAGAAATGCATTGTTACAATCTGAAAATAACTAGAAAGATAAGTTCATTAACTTGCCTACACTTGTGCATCATAAAAACCTTGTTAAAAATTACTCCCTAGCCTGCTGTATTAGCTTCTTTATGAGGTAATTTCTCCATACAGTAATAAGATTTTTCTTTTACTCTCCAGTGCATATTAAACCCACTAATCTTCTTTTATAAACTATAGTTTCAGCCACTTTCTCAATTTACTCACTTTAAAGATATTCTCCTATTAATATTAAAGGTAGCAAGCGCAGATACGAACTTTGCAAAACAGTCTTTCAGATTTATGGTACAATCATACCACTGCATTGCAATGGCACAAAAGGGACAAAGCAGTAACTGTCAAGTATGTCTCATGACAAACCAAACAATGTTCGTCCCCACAGAATTATTTTCCCATCACATTTATTATGCGAATGAACTATGGGCGTGTTTTCCCCTCTCTGAGCATAAGTACAAAGTCTGAATATTCATTTCTCTGAGGTCTGCACAATTTGCATGGATGTGGCGGATTAAAGACCTGCTCCACCAGGGTGTTGCTGCAGTTTTACACCAGTATCCACGCCTCTGATTTAGAATGGATGCAGTCAGACTTGCCAGAGAGGAACAGGTTCTAGGTCACCAATTCTGTTTCCAATAAAGCAGTGGCCAAATTTCCCTTGAGCCACAGTGAAGTTGTTCAATTGGTTTAGCATGGGCTTGAAAAGAAAAAATACAAATGGGCTATAAATTAACCTTTGCTTTTTCTCAGCTATAAAATAAGAGAAGACTTAAAATTCCAATAAATAATTTCTGTGCTGAGTACCAGTAATTTATTAGTGTCCTGATTATTGTTAGCATTTTTATTATCTTCTGAAGTGTGGCCATCTCTTGGTATGGCTCAGGAAGCCCCGGGGTCAGAAACTGTGCAATTGTGGGGCAACCAGTCAATCCCTAGCGTACTTAAGAATCATATTAAATTTAATCCTGTGTTCTGCAAAGTGTACAGTCAGCTTATCCATACTTCTTTTTCTTCTTTTTAACACTCTCCAACCTATTTTGGTGTTCTAACAGAGGCTCCTGAGACACTGCTGTAATTTCAATTATCATCTCAAATACCATCAGAATTGTTTCAAGATAGAGGGTTAGGTAGAGTATGGGCTATGCTGCACACCTGACACTCTAGGATAACCTACAAGCACAGGTTTTTAATACTGGCATAGTTCCAGTCATTAAGAGATGCCTACTACTTAAACCATATGCAATTACTTAGAGAAGAATGTGACTAAGGTGATGCTCTCTCAGGTAAGACTGAAAAACATTTCCTTCATTATGGCTGCAGCACTCACAAAGCCCCTCAGCACCAGGGAACTCAAGCAAGGAGCATCCCATTAGTTGTAGGGCATATCCATTACCAAATGAGTCAGTGTAAGTGATAATAAAGTGGGATGGAAATCTGTAACCCTGTGTTTTTTGGAGCAAGTTGGTGCTGTAGCAGTGCATCCATTTACAAATAGATATGAAGGCTCTTGCTGAGTTCTGTGGAGAAGCTGGTGGAAAACCAAAGGATATACAGGAGCTCCCATTTGTGCTCCCATTAGTTGGAAGATACAGATATTTTTGGTCATACAAAAATACAAAAATTTTGATTGCTGTGATTTCTGAGGTTAGAAAATTACATTTGGTTAACCAGATTTATATTTCTTCATAGGGTCACGCTTTTCCTGTAAATTTCAAGTCAAGATATCAAAGAAATACAGAGTTTTAATATGTGCCAAATATGCTTTTAATTCATTAACATCAACATCCCACCAAGTTCAGTGTAATCACTGCTTTGAGTCTGAGCTGACTGAAGAGTTATGGTATAATAGGACAAGAGTAAGAATAAAGCCTCTTGTCAGTGTAATGTTTATATAACATCTCTAGTATTTTGGAAGGGAAGAATGTCTCTGTGAAGTCCTGCCCTTTCCCAGAAAAAACTTCCATGGGTAATCTTACACATTGAAAAAGTCACTGGACTAATCCACAACATATTTGTTCAAAGTTGTCCTCTGGCAAAATTCACACAAATTACATCATCACAACAGGGCTGCTCTCTCTGAAATAAGAAGTGTATTTACAATTTTAGAGGACAATAAGTCTACTGAACACTACTGGAGAATTTTTCAGTGCAAAGTTTTATTTCTATTCTTTAGATTTTAAAATGCACCCTAGTAATTTGTTCATGCATTCAGTGTTGACTTGTTATAGAAAAACACACATGCAATCAGACTGATGCAATTTGAAACCTTACAGCTAAAAAATTGAAAAAAGTGACTTGTTGAAAACCATTGTTTAAAGATGTTCCCATGACAGGAGGACAGAGAGAGAATGAACACCAACTTATGAAATGAGCATTGAAGTGTTTGCAAAAAAAGGACAGCACATGTATTAATTATTTGATACTTTCTGAAAAAATATTGCCTACATTTAATTTCCAGTAATGTGTTATTTTTGATTACACACAACTAGACATGGGCGGATTCTTTTTTTCCATGAATTACTCTTTAAGGAAGGAATGTAAGTTCAGAAAAACTTACAAACATTTTTCATAACACTTGTTACAACACAATTCAGTAAAAATTTGCAAACTCAAATGCATATTTACTTTCAAAAGTTATTTGTTATCTTTTTATTATTCATATGTTTCTATATAAATAAATCCATATCATGTATCTAGACCTGAGAAATGCATGTGGTAAAAAAAAAGTTGTATTTTATTTTTTCTATCACTTCTCAGAAGTTTTGCAATATTTCTTGAATTATATAAGTATTATGCCTTATCAATGGCTATACCATCTTGCAAATGCCTAGAAGAGAAAAATAATCACAATTAAAATTTTATTTTTCAGGAGACTAAATAGATCTTTTTTTTTAAATCTCTGGAGACAGAGTAGAAAGGAATTTGATGAATTGAGTCTCCAAAACTGAAGGTATTTGCAAAGAACTCTCTTTACTAATCTGTTTTTTAGTTGTGAACGAAGCTATTTTATGATAGTGTCAGGGAGAGAAGCCCACAGTGATATGAACAAGAAACGTGTCATTTTCACTTGTGTACTGTCAAGACTGGCAATAATATTCCGTAAGGAAAATTTTGCCAAAGTACCAATTTCGTAGTGCTTAGGTGAATTATGAATCTTAGCTCTTTCTTATTTTGGGAGGGAAAATAGCCTTGGATTAATACCAAATCTAAAACTTGGTGCAGTTTTCACAGAAGCATTATTAAAAAAAGGAAAAGACTCATGCTGCTTCAGAGAGCTTTCACTTGCACCTTTTCCATTCCACACAAAGAGCTGGAGCAGTTCTGATGTAAGTAACATACGGCTAATTTGCTGTATTTATGTCACATTGATATGATACTGACAGTATTCACACAATGGAGCCATTATCTGTTAAGACATATGTCTTCCTGGTGTCTGGGTATGTGCAAGGGTCAGAGGAGAACCTGGGCTTTTACAGACAGTTTGAGAAATCCAGGATCATAGGAAAGTGGAGAGGTATAATAGGCAGAATTATCTCTGCCCACTCAGAGGTCATGAGCATGATTTTCAGATATTTAGCCTCATTTAGACACAAAGATAATGTGAGATGCAAGTGCTCTGTTTTATTTCCATGCATGGGTGAATCTATAGTATTTGCTGATGTAGGAAAGATTGAAGGAGTTATGCTTTGGCCCCTTCCACTGAAACGGGTATAAATCATGGTTAAATCTCTTTTCCTACCAGTGAAATTGAATCTAAACCTGCAGTTAGCTACAAGACAAAGACCAGGATTTTAGGCACAGGGATGCATAAACTGCATAGGGGTCAGCAAAACACCACACCTTGATGGAACCCTTGTCAAGAAGAGGTGTATTGCATAGCAGAGTTTAAATTGCTGTCTTTACCTCCTTCATTTCCATATTCAAAGCTGTTCTTCTCAGCTGAGACACAGCACACTCACAAAGTAACCCAGCAGACTAACACTGTGTCTCAGGGACCTGCAAGAAGTTAGCTGAGTTACATTAATGGGTAATAAGCCTTCCTGACCTAAAGCACAGATGTTACTCTCTTTCATACATTTTATATCCTATGTGGACATCTTTTTAAAGGACCAAACAGTTCCCAACAGAATATTTGTACCAAACCTTTTAAGGTTCATTCACATTTATTTTCTTTTTATATTTTTTCACCCTTAAAGGTCATTTCACAAAAGAGATCAAAAGGAACCTTTCCCATTCCTCCTCTGCAGGTGGCCAGCAGCAGATTAACTACTAACAGAGACTTCAATATATAAATCTGAATGACTTGTTTTACATAGCAATGCAATGCTACTGTCATATGTTGTGTTTGCGTACATTAAAGTGTCTCCCCTGATTTCCTTCCTAAAATGATCCCTCACTGTTCTTTCCCCAGAATAATTGCTTGCAAGAAATCATCTGTTTTGATATTTATAAAAGGGTACCTTGAAGCTGAATAAGTCATTTTACCAAAGAAACAGAATGCCTGCTAATAAGGTCCTGTAAAGGCGAAATGTGCATCTAAAGTCAGCTGCCTTTGTCCCAGATAGGAGTTAGTTCCTGTAATCTTGTTTCTCCAGAATTCTTCCCAAACCAAAACAGAGCCTGAAATTGTAGTAAGACAGATTTGAATGTACTTTTCTTGAGTTCTTGAAGCAGGAGTGCTCAAAACAAACAAAACCTTATTCATCTGTCAAACAAAAAAAAAGTGTTACATTCAGTTAGTGGAAAATTCAGAACACTTCTTTAAAATATCTTTTTATTCTATTGTACGCTATTAAAAAAAAAAATTTAAAGAGCCTTTTTTTGTAATTGGGCCACAGTTTAAATAACATTAGCAGGTCCTTGCAGGGCTAAGTACCATTGACTACTGTGCCCTTCAGCAGGTAAAATTGTGAATCTTCTTAGTTGTGTTGCCCTATTTCTTTTAAGCTAAACACTGGTGAAATAGTGAGGACTCCTCTTGTAAAAAAAATAAAAGAATGTCTGAGAAGGATTCTGTGAAGAAATCAGCTGCTTATATATCCATTTTTCTTCAAAGCTATAAAAATAGGATGTTCACTTCCTGACCCAAGTATGTAGGGCAGAGAATAGAAATGGGAGACTTTTTCACACTAAAAAGAACAGTTAAGAAATGGATTGGCAGCCTCAGAAGGCAAAGTGATTATCAAAACTTAGAGATAACTTTCCCAGTTGTTATACTCCTAAAGAGGGTCTATCAAACGATCTGCTCCTGCCCTAGACATCTGAAATTGAACTTTCCCATTGCACTACCCTGGTACTGTGAGTGTGCCTTCACTCACAATACATCAATCAGAGCACATATTATCTCCAGACTTCTGAGTATTTAGGTTGTGTGCATTGAAGACAATTTCTTACTTCACACCACTGATATTTCAATTAATAGTGCATCCCCCCACTGCAGGGCCTACCAGTGAGTCTCCTGACTTATTGTGCAGATTTGATGCCATCTTTTAATTTTAAAACAAGAAAGAATGATTTTTCTATCTGTTTCCTGGTAATGTAAGCCATGCAACACTCTTCCTAGTAGAACCAGCACATAACACCCCAAGCTGGCCAGGGACACAATCACTTCTATTCGTCTGGGATGGGCTTCAGTGTCACAGCGTGGCCAAGCATGACTTCAGCTTGCACAAAAGAAAAAGAAAAGGTTCTCTGAAAAAATGTTGTATGAAATGTGACTTTTAGTGAACTATTCCAGGCTAGATCCACTTTTAAGGCAAGGGCAAGGGGCAAGAAAAGGTGAAGAATAATTGGCTGCTCTTTCACTTCCTACTACAAAACAGCATTTGTATAAGATACACGTGCCTGGGCTCAGGAGAAAGCAGTCTCCACCATCCCCCATGGGGAAGAGTAAGGTTGTGTTGTGGTTACACCAAGGCAATGTGCAGGTGATGTAATCACTACAGGAGGGACAAGCTCTTGGGCTACAAAGAAGCTGGAAAGTCCAGGACTGGCAGTCAGAAGAAGAGTCCCCAGTTATTTTTACCACCACAGTCCAAACCAAACAATGTCTCCTGGAGTTAGAAAACATTAGGTGTCACTTTCTAGCTGGGCAAGAAAGTCCAACTTCTACCTGAGCCCTAGAGACATTTTGAACAAACAATGTAATCAATAAGGAATGGCACAGTTGGAGAAAAATGGAAGACCTGGCTTTCCTTATAAGTGGTATTCTGGCTTTACCGCTGCGTGAGTGATGCTCCAAACCAAGCTATGTGTGACACGAGGCTAAACTGTAACATGCATTTATAGGCTGGAGATTTTCAACATGCTGACTCCCACCCACAGCACCCTTTACTCACTAGCAAGGTGACAGAGAGCCCATTGTTTTCTGCTGCTTGTTGAATCCGTCTCACATCTCTTGTAGTACAGTTGAGCTTTACCTGTTGAAATCAATTGGAATAACTCCACTCTGTAATGTTTTCTCTGGAAAGTGCAAAGCATGATCCCCTAGCACAATTAGAGCTGTCTGTCTAACCCCACTGTGATGTAAGTCTGAGAAAATATGTGGCTTTGACCTTCAGTGAAAGTAGGTTGCTAGGAAATCTGGCAGCATTTGGCATAAGACACAGAGTGTATTATTTGTGTTTTAAGGTACTTAGGCAAATTCAGAAATTAGTGGTATTTTGTCATGATATAATATAGCTTAGGGCAATCTATAAAGTCCATCAAGACAACACTTTCAGTAGCATGAAAACTTCTTCATGGGAATATTGCACTCAGGCAGCAATGCCTAAAGAAACACTGATTGCTGGCTATGATAGACAGAGATCATGGTGAAACCAGGTCCTAAGGCAGTTTGTGTTAGTGAAGATGCTGAGAAGCCTTGACTGTGTGCCAGTTTTTTCTGATTTTTATCACACATACTTTGTGAAGGATCACACCAATTAAATACCTGCACTGCACCTGAGACACTTATCACCTGATACTGAATTCCAGAGCCACAGAATTTCCATAGAAAATACTTGACCTTATCAAAGTGTCAATAGGACTGAATTTTCAGCATTTTCTAACTTATGTGAATTAAATGACATTACTAATATCTGGTGCTTCTACTGTAAATAATATTTGGATTAAGCTAACATTAATAGCTGCTAAAAATACCTCACTGAGGCAGTGGGAAAGTGAGACAAATCCTTCTATTGCAGAATGGACAATATTCTTATCCAATTCAGCAGCAGAGGAAGAGATACTCTCTCATAGTGGAAAGGAACTATTTTTAGGAAGCATGGGGCCGCTTGTGAAGAGATAAAGCACAGGTATAAGTGTAAGAGGTTTAAGCTTATTAAGAGTGCGTTTAAGATGACAAACATGAAATTAATGCTTTTTTATTTTATTACTTGAAGACTAATACAAATGCATGGAATATCATATATAAGTTAGATGTGTTCCTGCAAAAGTGCACACATGCATTCTTGTAAACCTGCCCACGTCAGCACAAACAGAAGATTGCTCTAGCAGAAATGGTACAGATTTATCCTAATGTAGCATGAGATAAAATTCCATTGCAGCCATGCATCTCCCAGATGAGATCCTGAGATGTGGTACTCCAGCCTCCAGCTACCAGCCTTGCCTCCAGAGAGAGAGAAGAGATGTTCACCTAATGACTAGATAATCAGCATCTACCCATTGACACATCTCTCTATTTAAAAATCAGTTCAAGAAAGCATTGACTGTTTCTGACAAGGTTCCATAAAGAAATGTCCTGCAAAACTGATTTCTACATGTTTTAAATGTTTGTCTCAGCAAAGATGTGAACCACTCTTTAGGGAACATTTCTCAACTAAAAATTGCAATAGAGGTAGATATAGGAGATGGATCTTGCAAACTTTACATTTAAACACACTAAAAAGAAAACTAATCTATGGTAGCAGTTACAGTCATATATGTGCCAACTTCAGAAGGTAAAAAATTTCTGCTGTTCCTAACAGACATTGAGACTTTTAAGAAAGATTATTTTTAAATTTAAATTTTTTTAAAAACCCTTTTTTATTTGCCTTTTCAAGGGGCCTTTGGAATACACACTTTGAAGGCTTCTCATAAATCAAGAAGCACTGAAATTTAATTTTTAGTTTTCTTACTAGAAACTAAGACCCTTAAAAATAACATAGCTTCAGCAGTTGAGGCTTTAAGGAAAATACCAACTATTTTTAGATGTGCAATAGTATCAACAGTCATAATGATTTTTAGTCTGTGTCCTATCTAGAAAATCTAATGATAAATTTGTTCAAGAAGAAGTCACTGGGTGAAGGGTGTTCCATACAGAAAAAGACCCCGTACTTGCCAATTGTTATTTGTTCCATAGCCTTTTCTAATTAGTAGAGTTCCTTCAATTAGTAGCTGGAATTGGTTTGCATACATCCTCCAAATTGCTGTAATCAAGCCTCAGAGTAGGAGCCTGAAAAATAGAGGGTGGCAGAGTGGTAGTAGAGGGATTGCTGGTGACTGACTGTACATCCAGCAGTAGCCAGACATAAATCTCACAAATCCAGACATACCTTTAGCATCCCAGCCACCTGTATGTGTTTTGTTGTATTTCTCCACTATTTCACATGTTGCTAAAATACAGTATTAGGTCTACAGCATGACAGATAATATGTATTAGAATAAACTGCCTTTTTCCAGGCAGAAATTCCCAAAAGAGGTGCTCAATTCCCTTAAGAAACAGTAGTAGACATAAGTATTTCTAATGATTCACGTTCCTTTGCCCATTTCCAAGGTTCCTAATGAAGGGCTTCACCCGGTGCTCAAACACATAGTTAGAGCAGGGCTGGGAACTTGGTTCTTTTCATTCAAAACTCCCTTTGATAATAATTGAACTGTTAACTAATTAGTATAAACTCTGTCTGCGTGGAAAAGAATGATCAAAATGATCAAAATGTCAAACAAAAAATCTCAAAAGCAAATACAAACAAAGGCAAGAAATCTTGCTTTTTTTTTTTTTTTTTTTAATAGGAAACAGCAAATTCTCAACGTATGGAACAACCCACTTGACAGGTCTTTTCCATCACGTCAATTCAAATTGGACACAGTGCAGCTTTTTGTGAGCAGTCCAGCAATATAATATGTTATACTTGTTAGACCATTACATCAATTGGTGATAATATTCTCTCGTAGTCATGTCTCTCCTATTCAACCAGTTCATGAATGACAGCCAGTTACAATTTTGCAGTAGTTTACATCAAACAGTTCAGAATAACTTTCCCCACTGTTTGGTCAGCCTGTTTTTTGGTCCGGGAACTGACAACCACCAGTACAACCAGGCTGTCAGGAAGAGCTCAGCTGCCATTTAGGGTTGCATGAGCTTGGCAGAAAAGCTCAGAAGTTATCAAGTCTCCCCAACAACTGCAGTGCATTTCACTGCATCGGCCATTACACAAAGAGAAATGTATGCAAAAGGACAAATATGACTGAGGTTTTGTGTAAAAAATAAAGTATTCAGAGGCACTTCTACTTGGATGACTAATATTTTATAAATGACAGGAGTATCAGATCAAAAATAAAATTGGGTCAACTTCTACTGTCAAAAAAACCCAGTAATGAACTCTGAAAATAATATTTGCCAATTTTCATGAGTGTTTGTCCAGTCCACAGCAGACCTGGGAACAGCCATGAAACATGACAAATGGAATTGGAAATACAGCATGGAAATTGTACAAGGTTTTATTATTTGACTTTGTTCCTCTTCCTTTGTTCATACACCTTGTCAGAAGAAGCTGAATAAGTAGGAATAACCAAAACGGCAAAGAAAAAATTCAAAATATTTCAAAAATAAATGGACTGTAGATCTTCAGCTGGTTTAAATTGACTTAGCTGCACTGATTCAGTCGTTAAGTATTAAATATAATAATGTTTCTACAGATTTCATAGCAGGTGACACTCTGCCTGTTCTCTTCAAAAGGGACACTTTCCAAATTTAATTTTTGATTTAGAGCAGTTAGACAGCTCCTGTTCTCCATCCAGGGAGCTTGCTGGGCTGACGAACGAAAACTGCCTGCTTGATTCTGACTGCCCCCAGTCCCACAAAGCCATCTATGTTCTTCAGTTGCTCTAACTCCACTGAAGTGGATGGAGTTGGAGCAATTTAGCAGCAGCTAATGAAACACATTCACGTATCATAGCCCACAAAAATGTTCGTGCTGTATCTCTGCCCATAAACTGTGGACTGCTTGGTAATACTGACTGCCTGCAAACAGTAATCACTCAGGCACCATAAGGAGGTTCGTCCTTAGAGATTTGCAACAGATTTTGCTCTCCAGTATTGAAATGCCATGAGCCTAAAAGGAGAAAAAGAACAGTAGGACTAAAGTGTGTTGGACATGCCAATAAATTAATGATAAATTATTAAAGCATGATTGGAAATATTGCCATTTTTCACAGCTGTCAGTTTAAGTATAAAAGCATCAGCACATTAAACTAGTTACTGCTTTTCCATAATTGAGACTTTAGCTTCTAGCTGTGCCCTGCAGCTTTTCATTAATCACTGGGACTGAAGTTCAAGCACAATGACAGCTTAGAAGGCATTAAATGGGCAAAGTATTTTCCAGGTACAGCTAGTAAAGGCCTTTTAGTCCTATAATCCTCAGCTAATTGTTTTTCAAAGTCTCTAAATAAAATCTGCTCATGGCGTCTCCTAGTGACAGAATTAGCAGCAGACTGGTTCTTTTTATCTTCCCACTCTTTCTCTCACCAAAATCTATTGAGTGTCTATATGTTAGCTGCACAGAACAGGTGCAAATGGATTGTGATATGTAAAACTGTAACTGATATGAGGCCAGGGACACATTGATTAGATTGCCTGGAAAAAAAACTTCCTGAATGCTTGCTCAAATCACACCATTTAATTTGTCACGAAAGATGCAAGATGGCATGGAAGGCTTCTGCACAGGCTCCCTTTAAACGTGGCAGAAAGAAATGTGCAGATTTTAAAGTTCAGTAAAATTTGCATACTCAGTACCCTGGAATAAACAGACATTCCTTTTGCTGTAGCAGAGGCTGTAGGTTCCCCTCTTGGCTTCCTAGTATTCCCCCCTTTGCAAAGATTTGTACATCAGGATTTAATAGATGTGCCAAAACATTCTTTCTTTTGTATAACAAATTATCAACTGCACCGAGATTCATTAATTATGTCATCTAATTGGATTGAGGCAGGTGCAAAATACCTCAGATGAAGTGGTCACTGGCAAGAAGGCCTAAGCACAAGTTTTTCTATTAGAAATCAGCATGTCTCCAGACTCCTGGAATTACTTTGTACTTATTGATTAATGGCCATAATTTATTACAGTGCAGAAGATCTTGCATTGAGTTAAATGTGTGATTAATCAATTTTCCATCAAATTATGAACAGCAGAACAGTTGCAAGAAAGAAAATACCAAGTGAATTTTTCCCATGGTATATGAATAGAGGGTATGAGGACTTCTGCTTGAGGAGAGCTAATAACTGTCTAGCACTTGCTTAATATTTCCTGCCATACTGATGAATGCCATCCACATAAATAGGCCACAGGTAGCAGTGATTGAAAGACCACCAAATAGGTTTTATAGCTGCCTCTCTTATATAATGAAATATTCTTTAAGCCCATCTCAAAACAATTTATTAATGCAAAATGCATTTCTGCCTTCAGCCTGAAATATATCATTGTTAAGTCAACAATATTATATTAAACCGATAACTGATATTGCAGAAGGAAAAATCCCTAGGCAGTGTAGAGATGAATTTGAGATTTTGTGTACAGAAGCTCATTTTTATTTCCATCAGAAACACAGACATGTGACTAATTGATGTCACTTCTAATCAGCTAGTAATGCACATTACAAGTATAGCATGAGAACATTTGGGGCCCAATTGGAGGGGGAAAAATCCCATGGTATTTCTATGTCTCTTATTGAGTAGAGTGACAAGCTTCCTTTCCCTGGTGAAGCAGCATATGCTGTAGAGTTTTATATTACCCTACATCTTCCATTGGCTGTTTTGCTTTGCTATACACTGAAAAGAGGCACCACTCTCACTGCAGGAGAATGACATAAAATAAAAGTTGACAACACTTCTGGGGGCAAAAGAAATTTAAATAACTTTTTTAAAATATGAAAAGCAATATGAAGCATCTGTAAAACACAAATGCAAATTATTTTTTCCTAAATGTTTCTGTGATTGATTAAATTTTTATTTTCAAATCACAGTGCCAGATTACTCACAGTGATGTAAGTTGCAGAAGCTCCCTGGCCACCTTGCAGTTCATTTTCTAAAGTATGTAGGAGTAATTTCTGCTATCTTTGATGTCTTTCCTTAGTAACTGCCCAATTTCCAGGGTGTAGAGTAGAGTCCTATTCATCCCTCTGGCTACAGACTACAGGAGATGGGCACTTGTGACTTGTTACTGTTTCATATACACAAATTTCCTTTTCACTGCACTCAACTTCCCAACTAGGACAGAGACCTTTCTTCTCTGCTTGCTGCCTCTGTTGGCACTACTTCTGAGGTAAGGACTTCTGTTTTTAAAATCATGACCTCCAAAATGTCCTATCAAATCCTGTAGATGGTGCAAGGAGGCCATTCAAAATTATGCTCATTTTTTGGTTGGCCAAATGTCACAGGGCCAACTGTTCAGAAATCAAGTGGAGAACAACTTGAAACAGTGTTCTTTTAAAATGTCTCCAGTAGTCTAAGCTGTCTGTAACATCCAAAAGTGACTATTTTTGGTGGCTTTTCTGGGCTTTATTGGAAATTAACTGAAAGTAATCATGCTAGGCAAACAGATGGCTATATCTCAACATCCCACTAAAATCAATATTCCTTGCCTCTATTTGTATCATCACAGAAAGATAACTTCAATGGATCTAAACTAGATTTGTTGCCAGAAGGAGAGGTTAGAAATTTAAATCTGAGAAAGAAATTGCAAAATATGTTTCCTATTGTATAAATAAATTCTAATGTGGTATTTAATCAACAAATCATTAACTGCAGGAATGTCAGATCTCACTTAATCTGCATGTTGAAGCATTGCCTGTGTATGTGGGAGATCTTGTTTGGAGCTTCACTCATACCTCAGAAAACTGAACCTGAGGAGGAAGTTTCTTTCCCATTCATGTTGTCTTTAATAACGGGAAGTGTGGGATGATTTCACCTACACTGGGTTTTTCTGTGACTCCCATTAAATGGGGGTTTGCATTCCCTGAGTGGCTGATGTACTGAACTTACCTCCCCCCTCCAAGGAGAGTGATCATGAAGAAGGGGATGGATGATGAATCCATACAAATATACTCTGATACACACTATGATTTTTCGTGTGTGTGATCATCAAGAAACATATGGAACATATTACAAAAAGTGAAGACTGGAGGTTACTGCTACCCTGGGAAAGTTCAAAATTGCATTGCTGTCTAGATGAGTGAAAAATTCCTGAAGCATACAGAAGGGCAGTATGTGAGTAGCACAAGTGTTTCACTGTGAAAGATGTTTACAGTCACAAAGTGCACAAACATATCTCTTCTAGGTGAGATGCCTGTATGTGTGTGGCCACATGCACAGCCCAAGAAGCAAAAGCTGATTGCAGGAATAGAATATTTCTTTCAAGTATTCTGAACACTCCCCCAGTTTCCCAGTCCCCATCAACTGAGTTTGAGCCCTGGGGCCAGGTTTCTCATAAGCATCCAACAAGGTGAGAAGGAATCATCTTCATGTGCAGCGTGAGGATTTCTGGGAGGACTTGGGGATTTCAGTCGCTCTCCATGGCTCATCTGGGAGCCCAAATCAGCACTGCATTGGAGACCCAGCAGCTCCCTGCTGGCCCTTCATTTTCTCTTCTCCTGGGCAAGAGGGAAGTGTTTAGGGCTTTCCTCTGTGGGAAACAGGGTGCAGTCTGGCCATGTTCCCAAACTTGCAGCACTCAGAGTAACCCAAGTGGCACTCCAGCAATGTTTTGATCAGTACTGTCTTCTGCTGCTGGTATTTAATACTCTTGCACACTCCAGTGTGTATATTTTTTTCTGATTCTTTTTTAAATATTAATTTTGTTACTAATTAGAAGTCTGCTCCAATTAAGTGAAGACCTACAAGTGAACTCCCTGTGAGAAAAATCTTTTCGAGTAAAGAGTCGTCTACTGAAGCTTCTAAATTTGAAGATACAGACAGTCTAAATGCTACAATACGTACCACAAAAGAAAAAAAAAAAGTGCTACTACTTATTTAATAAAACTAAAAGCACTGTATAAGCACTACAAAAAATTGTTTTGAATCCATTATTAATGACACTGAACAGAAAGTTCATTGTGTCAGCTGCAGGCATTAGTCTGTAACATGTTCTGAACACGTGTATTTGCCTTTGGTTACTCAAAGGAGCAAACAGATGTTTCTCTTGGAGATATTAACTCTAAATATATTTATTTTGTTGCTTTCCTCTCACAGTCTTTTATAAGTCTTCCAAAAAATCTTTGTCTAAAGGTTATTTAGGTACGAAGGCTACAAATGTAAGAAGGTGTTGAAGCAGGACTGATGCTCCGATGTGCTTTTTGTCTTTTCCTGGACTTAGGAAGAGCTGTGGGAGATGCTTCCAGAAGGGGCAGGCAAAAGAACCATGGGGCCATGGAAAAGACTCTGGATGGCAGAACCAGGGGGAACAATGTGGGAAAGACACTTACAGGTCTAAACTGGGAATGGCTCTGGAAAAGGACAGGCAGCAAAATTGGGTTTTAGGGATTGAGTATGAAAGAGTCTGAGGTAGGTTTGTATTTGGGTGACTGAGGCTGTGTCAATAGATGGCTGGGAGTCAGATTACTTCAACCACATGAGTCTATGTGCTTTTTTTGGAGCAGCAGAACTGCAGAAGTCGACACAATGGATACATGACCAGATGGGGGAAGCAAACCCTTCTACATCACCAAAAAAAAAAAAAGTCCAGAAGTATATTAATCAGGCAGAATGACTCCACCTAAATCTCTTGAAATGAAAATTTCAAACAAATATTCAAAGTCATAAAAAAAGCAATCTGCATGTGGTATCTCAGCAGAGTTATATCAGCACATCTATGGGACTGTCTTGGCTCACATAAACTCAGAGGCTGCTAAATAAAATCAGTGCATCACCTGGAGTACATGAAACTAACTTAGGGATATCATCATCCATGTTTAAACCAGAATTAATTAAGTCCCTTAAAAGCCTTCTGCTTCAAAGAGTAAAATGCATTTTACATATAGCTTCTTACAGATACACAGATTTCCAGATCTTAAATAAAGGCTAAAGTTCCTTGAGGAAACTTATTTTTAAATTAAAGTCATGAATACTTCTTGCAGTTGCCTCATGAACTGGGAGGCAATATTTTACACCTAGGATTTTTGAAGAATGACTCCTCTTGCAATTTCATCCTTTATATGGTATTTGCCTCAATGTCCACTACCATTTCAGATCAAATAATTTAGATTTGGCAACTATATATCAATAAAAAATAGGTATGGAGGTAAGCTAAATGTTTGACCCTTACCTATATTTGTTACAGTTAAAGCTGATTCTTTCAATATTTACATTCCATCTGTATTATTTTTCAAAGAGAGTAAAGTCCTTGTCCTTTCTTGAGGACCAAGAATAAAGCAGAAGCAAAACAAGCAGCAGCTGTGTACTTTGTAGAAACTGTAACTCCTGTGTTAGGTCACAGCTTGGTCCTCAAAATACTGAGGAAGAGGAGAAGGGTGTGGTACCCTCTGGTTTATTCATGGTCACCTCTAGGCATGCTGCAAGTCAGCCCCTCCAGCTCCATCTCTAGCA
The DNA here is from genome assembly GCF_017590055.1 of Onychostruthus taczanowskii. Lineage (NCBI taxonomy): Eukaryota > Metazoa > Chordata > Aves > Passeriformes > Passeridae > Onychostruthus > Onychostruthus taczanowskii. The sequence continues at coordinate 1,282,049 of NW_024502014.1, forward strand.
CCTCCCAGCCAGTTGTGCCATGCCACAGCAGCTTCAGACAGCTGTTCACTCCATCCTCTGCTGCTGTTTGGAGAATCAGATTATCTAACTTTTGCTTTAATCCTTAAGAACTTAAGCCTGTGTTTATGACATGTTAGATACCTCGCTGCAGCCAGGCCTCTGGAAACAGCAAGTTCACCCACAAAAGCAGCTGCAGGCATGATGCCCTCAGCCTCTTGCAGGGACTCCAGTGAAGGGGAAAGGCAGCTCTGCAAAACTCATCCTGGCTCCCCAGGACCGCTGCCAGTGGAGGCTGGCCAGGGCCGGGCTGCAGCAGCCTCTGCCTGGGCCTCTCCCCTCCCATTCCCCTCCTGGCTCCTGTGCTTTTGGCACAGGCTCACCTGGCTCCCGGCCCTGGCACCGGGTGATGGGCAGGTGGTTTGTGCTGCTGTGACCTTGCTCCAAGCAGACTTCATATCACCAGGGGTCGGCAACCCAAGGAGTGGAGCCGGTCCTTGAAATGTAACCTCTGACATTTGGGGGTAGGGTGCCGCTCACCGAGGCCTGAAACAGGCTGTCTTCAGGCGTCATGTTCGCCCTCAGACACACACGAGGTGCATGTGCCACTGCTAGAGGCCCTAGCTCCAAAAAACCCTCACACTTCTCAGCCAGTTAAACCAGCATTTCTAAGACAACTGGCATGCAGCTAGTGAAGGAGAATCCTGCTAAAACGGGGAGAACAAAATTATCCATGACTCTCTCAAAGGAGCATGTTTCCCAGAGAGCATGAATGAAGGGGATAGGCCAAAACTTGGTGCATATAATGGCAGCAAACCACAAGCATGTAAATATGTGAGAGTATCATTTGAGGGAAAATTTTAAGCCTCATTAGTAAATGCTTTTTGCATTACTCACTATATTTACAGAAGACAATACAGGACAGCTAACAAGGCAGAGTATATCCTGGGGTGCCAGTACGCTGCGCTGTGAGGGGCTGTCACACCAGTATCAGACCAGTTCCGTGCGCTGTCCCCAGTTTCCACAGGCTCCAGCAGGCAGAATGCCCTGGACTGACTGCTTGGGCAGCACCCAGCACTCAGTTTAGTCACGAAGGATGCTCATCATTGACTCTGGTCAGTCCTTGCTCACTGGCACTCAGGGAGAAAGCAGCTACTTCGGCTTCCTCAGCCTTAACACCCCACTGAGTCCCTTGGATTTGCTCTGGGGCAAACCTCCAGAGTACAAGACAAGAAAACAGGAGGTGGAGGAGAGAAGACTTCCCTGAAACTCTCCATTCTCCATCCAGAGATGGGGGGGGGGGGGGGGGGGGGAAGTGTAGTTCTACTATAGGGGATATCTTGTTATAATTTTTTTTTTTTACTCTCCCTTTAGCAAACAGTAGCATTAAGGAAAGTTGATTTTTTTTTTCCCCCTGCCATCCATGAGGTGTTCATTATTGCAAACAGTAGGAACTCAGTCTCCAAAAATATATTTGGATCTTAAGAAGAATAACATACAGACTTTTAAAGTTTGGACATCCATTTTAAAAGAAAAATATGAGTAGGCTTAACTGTAGTTCTTATGTGAATTTTATATGTCCCATACATTTTTTCATATGGTTAATATCAGTCAAGCATGGTTGATATTCTAGTAAAGCAGTTTCTTGTTATTTTTATTCAAAATATCCTCCTGAAGGTAAGTTAAATGCTCCATAGTCCCAAATCTAAAATTAAATTTTAGGAAAATGTCTTTTAAAATGGTGTATTGTGTTAAGCCATAGATGCAAAATGTTATTCCTGGCATGACACATCACCACAAGTAACAGAATTAATTTTTCATTTACAGAAATTACTAATTAAATAAACATAATATAAATCCTTACAACCAAATTTTCCCCACAGTAACGAAACCTGGACTGGGCTAAAAAGACTGAGAAAAATTGTTACCATAAAAGAATTTTGTTTTCAATTGCTTACTCAAGCTTACTTTGGGCCAGATCACCCTCCTTTTGGAGAAAAGCAAGGAGCTGAATCTTTAGGGGAGTTTCAAGGAAAACATTTTGGTGTGGTGCTCGACAGGGAAGGGGAGAAGAGTTCCTTATAGCAAGAGGAAGCAGGCTGGCCCAAACGGCTCCAGGGAGTCACCACAGAGCCTGTGCTGATCTCAAACTCAGCCTCGGTGCTTTGAACCCCACACGGAGCCTTTAGGAGATGAGGCTGAGCCACTGTCCCATGGACAAAGAAGAGATCTGTTCCTAAACTGACAACAGACAATATCTGTTCATAAACAGACGTTTCCACACGTGCACCAAGGGAGACTCTTCCACCATGAGCCAAGAGCAATCAGAAGAAAAGTTGGAGTAACCCTGGGATGAAAGGGCACTAGAGCCCTGCTAACATGACCTCATGGCTCTCTACCTTGCATTTTTAAGATTGCCATTCAGCCATTTTATGTCCCTTAAACTCTCTACTGCCTGCAAACCATATTTTATCCATCCCTTATCAAACACTTTGTGGTTACACTTCGGGCCAGATCTAAGAAAAGTTATTAATCATCTGTCAAATAAAATTGTCAGTCTGCTCCATCCTTATTCTTTTTCAATAAAGATCAATTGAAACTGTGCAAAAAATGTCAACAAAGTAAAACCTTTTTTAAAAAAGCAAAATGAAAGACCTCTAAGCTGTGGTCCTCCACACTTTAAAGTAACTTTAAGCTGTGGTTTTGGATTTGGACATATCTAAGCCAATAGGGGTGGTATTTGTTATTATTTATTGCTTAAATGTGAATCTTTGTTTTCCTTCTAATATGCCTTATGGAAGAAAAAGAGACATCTGTGCTAAAGTAACCAATCCTTATGGGTGGGGAAGAAACCATCTGGGTTAAAGTAACCAGTGTTTCACTAATTCTAAATCAAGAAGCAATAGCTACATGAAAAAAAAAATGGTGTCTTCTTTAAATTAAAGCACTGAATTTGAAAAGCAGCATTCTAATCTTTTGGTACAATGACATTATTCACAAATATGTCTCTAACAGAAATCATGTTGTAATGCAAAGCTGATGTGCGGACAAGCTAAATCCCTATTTCTATTTTAAGCTTTGTCACAAAAACATTGAATAAGTTTTGGAGACATAAAAATCAGCAAGAATGGCTATTGTAGTTACAGTGCTGAAACCACTCAAACTGACTTCCAATTAAAAGTCAACAGGATTTTTATGTTGAAATTTATCAATTATTTTTTGAAAAAAATATATTGCAACACTTGCTTTTCAGTTATTGTTGTCTTGTTGCAAGAATCTCCTTCCCATCTTCTGTGATCAGTGTAATTGTCTTTGTCTCATAGGGTTACCCACTTGGCCTCAAGTCAGGCAATAATTCCCTAATCCCATTGTCAATGCTCCATTTCCTTCTACCATAAGCATTGTGGCATTGACTGTCATCTTGCATGTACCAGCAAGACTGCAACGCTCTGCACTTACCAGGATCTTTCCAGCAAGGTGCCCACATGACTTTTACCCAGGCTGAGGAGTGTTCAGGAGCAGAAAAGCTCTTGAGACACTTGACCACATTTCCCAGCCCAGACTGTGTCTCCTGTACTTCCAACAGCTACAGGGGTCATTTCTGTTTTCCTCCAAATGGCATTTTCTTCTGTGTCCAGGAGCTTTGAGTCATCTCAGCCTGTCTTTCAAGGGAATATCCATGAAAATAAGTGCCTGCTATCTAGGGAGAAGCTACGTTTGTGGAGAAAATGCTAGTTTTGGAGCAGCAGAGCAACAGCAAAATGAGCCTTGAAGCAGTCTAAGCCAGGGTGATGTGTTGCTTTGAAATTAACAATTTAGGTGTTTATCCTGGTTCTTTGAAAATCTGTATCATTCCTCAGCTCCAAAGATACTCTTTATGGCAGCAACAAGGGAACAAATTAGCTGCCAGATGATATCAAGCTAGTGATACATTTTCTGCTTTTTGATGGCCTAAGCCAGGCCTTCGTTTCTTCCTTCTCCTGTAATTGTAACGTACATATTCTCTTACAAGAACATACTCCAGTGAAACTCTGCCTGACCTCTACAACATCAGGGCCTTCTCTGAAAAGCCAAAGCCCAAAAGTATATCTGGTATTTATTGCACAAAATTTTTCAAGAGGCACACAGCCTTTCCATCAAACTTCTTGAGGCACAAAAGTACCATGGAAAATTATTTATTGATATGGCTTGGATCCAAAATTATGCACAAAATAAATATTCATATCATCGTTATTGCTCAGCTTTGACTGGTGTTCTCAAGAGGCCATAACAACCTAACTATGACTAACCTGGCACAGGCCTTTCATTGACAGACCTGTATGTTTGCTCTGTTTTATACTGTCAGTGATGTATAATCAATTGCTGCTGCTTGATTTGTACTGCCTATTGCAGTAGGGAAAATTAAAATTAGCATAAATTATAACATTTAACCTTTCAGTACTAGCATGAGATGATATATAGGCAAATGGCAGGGTAAAAGAATCATTTCCACAATGTACCTTTGAAAAATGCATGCAAGTGAAATGAAAGAACTTATGACAATGTTAATTAACGTTATGGCATCTTAATGGACTCACTTCATTGTAATGTTTAAAAAATGAAAAATAAGATTATTAGTCAGGTGAAATCCAACTGAGAAAAGTGCTGTCTGGATATCTTCTGCCAAATGGAGATTTTGCTATGAATCCACTGTCCGTGTGGTGTTGCCCTCCCTGGAGCTACATATCAGGAGGCAGCAGCTTCAAAGGACTGCAGAAATAATGTCCTTTTCTGATGCTCTTTGGTCCTCATATTTAAAGCAAATGTTGGGACAGAATTGGCCTTAATTAAAAATAAATGTGTTTCACCGATGCTTCCTGAGGTATGCTGAAAAGTTGGGCTGAAGCAATTGCCCTTTGTTGTCAGGAAAACACCTTGCTGTGGCTGAACACTGCTGCAGTTCATGCCATTCATGCTATAATTCTCTTTTCTTTCTAAACATAACTTTTTCCATTTAAATAATGTTTTTTACACTTATGTTTATTTCTAAATCTAGAAGGGGAAGAATGATACAATCTAATCCCTTTTGTTGTTAACACGTGAAAATGTGATTGAAAGGTGACTATAAATAAATATAAAACGTATTCAGTTTTCCACATTGTTTTATTCCTTTCATGAGTGTCTACAGCAGTTAAAGTACGAAGCAAGTGATCTAATCCCACTTACTTCTGGAACATATAAAGGATAGCCATAACCTACAGAGAGACAGACAGATATATGGATGCACAGACAGGATAACATTTTCAAGGTTTCTGGTGAGAAAATCCTTGCAACAGATGTATTTTTTAATTTAAGATTTTCAGTACAGGCTTAGATCATTCATAATTATACCCTCAGACAAGGAGGGTGGTATAAATAAACTTTAATGGAAAGGAAACAGTCTGTAGAATAAGCATTTTCTTTGAATCATAACAACTCTTTGAATTTAAAAAAAGAGGCTTTCCTTGAGAGATTGGGTGAAAAATATTTAAAACATGGCAATCCTTCCCACTTTATTCTTTGTCTGAGCAGATGGCTGCTGGTCAGAAAAGGCTGAATTTTAAAAATATTAATTTGTCAGTTGATTCTGGCCCTCAAACATATAACAAATGACCATCACATAAATAACAGCAGAGGGAGGCAGGAAATCAGACTGGTGTCTGAGATCTGGTGCTCCTACTGAAGAGCTGAAAAATCATATAAGAAAAAAGGTGCACTAGAAAAATAGCTCAAAGAAAGTAATCATAGGACCTTACTGCTCCAGACTCTGGCCATAAACAGGCACTAGGACTTCCTTTGAGCTGGAAGGATAACAGCTTTAAGTCTCAACAGAGGGAAAGAGGGTGCCTGGAATCAGGCTTTTTTGCTAGGGGCTCTGATAATCCAGAGACAGAAGTCGATAGTGAATTCCAGAGCAGCAGCTGTGATGTTTCCATCTGGGGACCAGAAAACATCTGAATGAATGAGAGAAATGATCTAACAATCAATAACTTTTTTCAAGGCATCACAAGAAGCCTTTGAACAATATCAGAAGAAGGAAAAAAAAAGAGAGAAATGCTGTTCTAATGGAGGGGAAAATGAACCCACAAACAAGACCAAATTGACATACAGTATAGCACTATGTTCACAGGAGTAAAAGGGAGAAGAGTCTGGGAACAGAGAGTTTCAGTCCAGAAAAATATTATTCTAAATATTCTTAGCAAGCTTGACATTGGAAAAAAAAAATCCACTGATTGTGGTGATGAAAAAGTGTTACTTCATTTAATAGAAAACAGTAGTTCTTCCGAAGTTGAGCTTCACATTTTACTAGACCAAAACTCTGTTCTATTATGCAGATGACTACATCTTGATCAAAGAAAAAAGGTAAGATGAAAAATCACCTGTCTGTTAGGGTGGCAGGGGGAAAGGGTTAAAAAAAGAAAATGTAAGCAACAAACCCCTGATCCTGGCTCTTTCTCCCTGTAGCCCTTACTGGGACTGCTGTGTCCAGGCTACACTGGTGGAGTTTTAAAAATTACCCTTCCAAATGCAGTGTGGGGGAAGTAGAGGATGGTGAGGTCAGAAACCTTTTCTTGTCATCTCATACTATTCTCATAGGGAAGGTGTAAGCTGTAAAAGCAGACAAAGGAAGAAGGGGAAAAAAAAAAACCAAAACCTGTTTCAGACCAAAGCAGGCTCAACAGTGGAACAACCTGCAATAGAATAGAAATCAGCTCAGGTATTTGAGGGTGAACAGAGTTCTTTTATAACTTACAGATGGCTGAAATCATTCGTAGGATTTAAGAATTCGCTGGTCTTGGTTAGTGTCCAGAAAGTCAGGAAACAATAAGAAAAAACAGCTTTTATATGTACTCCTGGTTTAAATAGTTTCCAGGGAGCATTTATATGTTGTGTAGAGATAAACTTCAACCCAGAGTGATGCAGTTGCAAAGTATTCATCTCCTTTCTAAGGTGGGATGTTAAATGGAGGTGTTGTCGTGGAGTAAATGAGACCTACTGCTTTGTGAAAACATCCAGCCTTCTCATAGATAAACCTTCTGGCAAGATAACTGGTAGAGAAGCCACAGAAAAAAACCCAACCAACAGCTGAACAAAACAAAACAATCAGCAGATGTCAAAAAATCCCAAATGCAAAATCATTTGGTCAATCTCAAAATTCCTTCAAAATTCTATTGTAAATTCTCTTGGGCCTTTCTATGTGGTTTGGATTTTTTAAAATAACCATTGGTGGTTTTGTAATAAGAAATGTATTTTATACTTCATACTTATAATATCACTCTAACATACCCTACTTTATTTATAAAAGGAATATATGTAAAGTCTAGTCCATATAATTACACCAAAAAAAAAATTCTGAAAACCAAATGAAATTTTGATAGGGTTTGCAAGTAGTCTTAGGAGAATGGATCCCTCATTTACTTCATTTGGAGTACAGCAAACTCTGCTCTTTCTTCACTGGAAAATTGCAGGTCTTCAGGACACTGTGGATTTGCTGAAGCCTTGAGTCTCCAGCATACTGGCCAGGACTTTTCTATTTAAGTGAGAGATAATTACATTACAACAGAGAATGGCATCCTCACTATTTTGCAGAATTATGCAAAATAGGTGAAGAACTATTGTTTGAAGAAATAAGAAAGTCAGTTCCCAGCAGCCAGGTGCTGTCAGAAGGCATCAGTCTATGGGGCAAGGGCAAGCAGGGAGGTCGATTTCTGGGAAGGATCACGGGAGCTCCTGCCTAAAGACCAGAACTGCTCTGCCTAGTAAGCATCCTGAGAAACACTTCCTTGAAACACAGTTGAAAATAATACTCCTCATATTTTATGTCAATGGGTAATTTCAAAGATAAGCCACAGCTCTCTGTGTATTTTTATGAGGGTAGGAAGCAGGGAATGAAATATTTCAGAGCACTAGAAGATTAATATTACTGTGGGATTCAAAAGTTCTGGTGTAGTTTAAACACTGTTGTAATGAAACTTGGTCTCTCTGTGCTGTGAAATACACACACCCTAATTATTTCATGACATTTCTCACACAAACACAAAAGCAGAATATTTTATCACATTAAATAATTTAAAAAGTCATGGACAGATGAAACACCATGAAGTATATGAACTTTAAACAACATCTTTCTGAATCACCTGAACTCTACAACTTTCCAACCTCCCCCTGATACAAAAGCATAACTTAATGTTTATGATTTTCAATTTCTAAATGTAAGGCAGTTAAGAAATGTTGAATTCCATCACATGGGATTCTGTAATCTTTCCAGAATGAATCAAGTCTTAGATTTAGAAATTATGTTTTACAACTAAAGATATAATTCACATGTTTAAGCTTCCTGCGATGCTTAATTAATAATGCTTTGAGAAAATGTGTTTTTAGAGTCTGTGAGCCACTACCCATCAAAAGCTGTAGGTTTGTAGCAGGAATGTTTCTGTCTTCATGTGGAAACTCATCAATGCCTATTGACATCTCTCTGTTTAATTGCAATTTAAATCATGGTGTATTTCATTAGATCTCAAAATGGATTACAATGCTCCATTAATTTTGTAGTTATGTATGGGGAACTTCTACTAGTTACTCTATGGGTCATATATAGGCCTTGGTTTGTGAAGGAAGCTCCTATTGACATCAGTGTGAGTTCTGCACATGGACTGAAGGCATGACACGGCCCATTATTCTCAATTTTCCATAGTACAGTTCTCTGAAAGAACACATCACAATAGAAATTGCTTATCTGGGATGCATTAATAAATATATTCCAGGTTTATTACCAAGATTGAAAAAATTCAAACATTTTCTGTACCCACAGAGTCACACTTTTTCTAAATGATATTGTCTTTGCTTTTTATTCCTTTCAGATATAACATACAAAACCATCCACATAAAAAAAAAAAAAATTGCTGATGAAAAAACACATCACTTATATTACCAGAAGAGGAAATCAACAATAGGTCTTAACTAACTTCAACTGGGAGCTCTGTTGTTGATTTCAGATAGAATAAAATAATTTCATGGAAGTTTTCTGCTATTCTATTTCACAATAGTGAGAAAACTTATTTTTTTTTAAAAATCTTAGGTACATGTTGGCCAAAGATGGGCTGGCATGTAGTAGAATGGACTTGAAGGGTGTATTCATTAAGGAGAGGCAGAGCACAAGGTGGATAAGGATGAGCGCAAGGTGGATAAGGATAAGCACAAGGCAAAACAGGATATAATTAGCAATGATGGTGAAAAACTTAGTAAACAAAGATGCACACATATTCATGACTGAATTCAACTCATGAATGGCACCTCATGAATGACCCCACTGCCCACATCACCCAGAACCTCATTTCCTCTGATTATAGCAAATCATTATAGTGATACTCATCCCCCTGACAGACAATGAAACCTGCCAGTAAAGCTGAAGTGCTCCTGACGCCCCAAAAACTTCAAAAAGACCCACAGCTCTTTTTTTCCTAAGTGGAAGATGGACTCATGAAGGATTGGGAAGGACTTCCCTAATGTAAAATGCATATAATTTAAGAATTTAATGGGGGAAAAAAGCAATGGACCATGACAGTTCTGAACTATTTCCTATCTATCCAAATGGTGTTTTTTCAGGATGGATAAGCCATTGTTTACTTATTATATTGAACTTGTTCATCACTGTGGTATGGATCAAAGAAATTGCCATGGCTCAACCAGTTGCTGCAAAGGTTTTTATGGATACTTTTGATGGACTTGATGTTCCTATGCTGGAATATCATGCCCACATCTTTGATATTACATGGGGGAGGAAAATAAAGCCTATGTGAAATAAACAATCAACATGGAAAACGCAGATGGATTTGAACAGCATTCTGATTCCAGTAAGAAATTTCCCAGTAATGAATTCCATTGCCACCATTAATTCCAGCTGGAAAATAGAGGTTTTTGACCACAGTCAAGAAGAATCCATCAACAGTTGAAAAAGTCACTGCACCTATTTAAATCCACATCATCTTGTGTGATCCATTTTTACAAAGCACATGCTGAGTGCTGTGTATGAACCAATAAAGTGGTAAGTAAGACAGGAAGTGCAGGGAAATCTGATACTGGAATAAAGGGAGAGCTGAAGCTACCAGTGAGGATAATGCTGAACCTAAATGCTTGCTGCACTTCCTCACTAAGGATTGGGCTTAGCTGCATTAGAGCCACCTACTCACCACTGAAACCCTCCCTCTCACTATTCTCCTCAGCCCTTTTTGTCTTGTGCTGCAGAGGAGGCATGAGGAAGTTTTGAAAGGTGCTTCCTCTTAGTGACAAGAAGCTTTCTCATCATTACCCATTGTCCCTGCTCCTTCATTGTGCCTGTGCCTGGGAAATTCAGCACTTCTCAGCACAATCATGGCTGGCAGAGCTGGATGGGAGGAGCACGGTGCTGAGCTGTGGGATGAGGACATGAGTGGAGCCTCTGAAGAAGACCTCAGTTCTCTTTCTGCTCTGGTTAGTGACAAATTTCTATAGAATTGACAATTGTCAGAAAGAATGTCCTGTCTTCTGGCAGTGCTAGGATAGCTTTTGGCTATCTTTCAGCTGCTGCATTGTTAAGGTAAGGCATCAGCCTTTTTCATTCAGAAGTGTCTTAAAAGTGTGGATTCTGCCCTTACTTTGAATCACAGAATGCCCTTTTTCTCAGGGCAGGATACACCTGGGATCAGCAAAATCTGTCTCCCACCTAATCAAGGAGCAGAGGAGTTATGTAGGAAGCCCATGCTCAGTAACTACTAGGCAGAAATGGGCCACTGGAGAGCGTGCCAGATCTGGGATGGATCCACTGCCTCACACCACCTCAGGCTTCCTCATGCCTTGGCAGAGGGACCAACCCAGAACATTCAGGGGAAGGGTTCTCATTTCAGGGACATTTCACACATTTGAAACAGGAATTGGTGAAGTACAGAAGTCTCAGTACAGAGGTGACAGTGTCAGAAGCAGGAGGGGAAAAAATAACAAAATACTCAGGTTTAAGGAAGTATTAGCACTTAAATGGCTGTAGCTGTGGTACCTAATATTCTGCATTCTGTTAGGCAGCAGCCACAGAGAAATTAAATCTGTTCTCTTGCAGTCCATGTAATCATACCTGAGTATGAGTAGTAGTGGATCCAATCAGAAGAGCAGAACCTTTTAGGTGGGGCATAGTCATAGACTAAGCCTGGGTAGTAAAATTTTTTATTTTGTCATATATTTTTTAAATTACATGGAAATATTAACGGAGTTTCTTCTTCTGATTTTTTCTTTAATGTCTACTTTCAAAAGACTGTAAATAAATTAGCCCTTATTGATCATGAAGCAAAAGAGTAGTTAGTACTTTAGATCCATGCAATTGACATAAAAAGATAATGTGTGAAATGCATGAAGTATGTGCATCATGAGTGAGTATTGTCATCAGTAGTCTTGCTTTTCAATAAAGAAAAAATTGTTTGGGGAAATTGGTCAAACAGCTATTGCTATTGCATCCACACACTGCTGATTTCTAATATTTTTTCTAAAGATCAGTAATGATATTCTATTAGGGTGATGAGACCAGAATTAATTTAAATAACTTTGTGCCTGATTCATGAAAAACAAAAAAATGCCTCCACAGCCAGGGGCCATTATTTCTGTAATTTTTCCATGCAAAAGTCATGGTCTCTATTCAACTTTCAGCTCAAAAAAGAGAAGTTTTCAATTTATACAGATAGGAGTTTATCTTCACAATCAGCTCCAGAGAAATGACCTAAGTAATAAAAGGAAAAACCCCTCCACTGTCTAGCTCAAAAATTCATCAATCACACAACAAAACTCAAAAATATTTTCTTCTAAAATATATTTATTTATTCACACCCACTGCAGCTGCAGTCAAAGAGTAAAATAGGCAGACAGAAAACAACGGATACATTGATATATTAATAGACCATTTTCCTTTTAGACATCAGTATAATTCCCATTATTAAATAAATAGAAATGCCAAAAATTTTTAGAAACATCAATCTAAATAAAGATAGGAATTAAAGTAAAACTCAGTGACATGTTGCACTTCTCTAATGTTCAAGCAGCGTGCTCTGTTCAACAGCTCACGTTTACTTGTTTGCTCAGAGCACATCTCAGCAAACTGTGGCAGCCTTGTAAACACCGCTCTCATTTTGCTCCTCCGCTTGCAATCTTTTTTTTCATCGTGAGCAAAGCTGTGTACCTTGGAGAGATATCCCAGCCAGCTGAGAGACAAATGATGTGGGTAGCATAACTTTATGAAAGTGCAGTGGTTAAAGGAGCTGTATGAGAGATCCTGCTCAAACAAAATCAGATGAGTATTGCCTGCTGGTTAGAATATTCCTGTGAAGGCCAAATCATATCATATTTCAAATCTGGCAGAATATATACAATATTATTTTTACATTTTCCGGTATGATTTTTATTAAAGTGTATACTTGTTCGGTAAAGAACAAGCTCAAACCACCTACCACAAAGATATTATCCGCACTTGTGCTGGAAAGTAGTTTGCTTTCTAAAGTTACAAAGAATATTTGAAATTAATGGAAGAAAAACAACGGGGAAAAAAATATCTCCTCAGTTTGTTTATAGTGTGCTTTTGAGAGAGCTTTCTGTGTGGCCAGTGTTAGCGTTTCCTTTCGTTTCCCTTCGTTTGTGTGTGCAACTTTCACAGCCACAGAGAGATTATTTGTAAAGATATGTATATATGTAATTGAAAAACCACAAAACCTGGCCAAAAGATGCAGCGGAGGCCAACTCTCTGAATTTTAATCCCCTTTTTAAAGGAGTAGATTGCAAGTTTTTAGGGGTGGCTTAAACTTTTAGTACATAAAAACCTGCAAACTATGATTTTCTTTTTTTTTTCAGAAAAGTTTTCTTTCCACTTCAAATATCAAATCTCCATGGGGAAAATTTTCTTGGTGTAAAATGTTGTCTGAAAACAGAACCTACTCCCTGCTTTAATATTCCTACTTCAAGAAAGTAACTTACTGATCCCAGATGACGGTGAGGATTACAGTAAAATCTCTTTGACATAATTTTTTAATGAATTTTAATAATACTTTACTGCTTTTTTCCCCAGAATATACGTTTCTTTCTAAATGCTGCTCTCGGCAAGATAGAAAAGTGAAAAAGAACAAGGTTCTTATTTGAGTATGGATTGCAGGATCAGGCCCATTGATCTTGGCTTATTTTCTGCTTAGCTTGCAATACAGCAAAAAAAATATTAAAGATTCCTAAGGCATTTTTCAGGTACATATACTACAGTTTCCTGTAGCTATAAATCTTTTTGATTTAAAAAATTTCGTCCCAATTACCAAAAATGTACATCCAAGCCCAAGGCAAATTCTTTCTTACATTTTTGTTTGTAATTTTTATATTAGCTTTGCTTCTTAAATAATTTCTTTAAGATCTTCAAGCTGTTTTACACTTTACTGTTCCCTTTTTATGCATTTTCTGTCCTTAGATTTCTATTTAATACTTGTTTATGCATTTCTCAATAATTTTAAAACATAACCTCAAAAATAAAATCATGCCTTTTCTGCTATGAAAACCCTTTGCTTTAATACAAATACAGTGATTTAAGCACCCTTCTGGGGTTTTTTAGCTGTTAGTGTTCCTGGTCTCAAATTTTAGCATCATTATTTAAAATGAAGGAAAAAAATCAACTTGCAATTTAGACAGTTACCAAATTACCAAAACTAGTGCAGCAACTCTTAATGAGTGAAACCATTAACAATTTTCTGACTGCAGCCCCTGTTCAAATACCTTGGACACCTTGTTAGCACAGAATGAGGTGTTCAATCAAGACACTGGGAATTGGAAGTACCAGGGCACAGTTTTGAGTGGTGATTACAAGGGCATGAGTGTGAGTGCCAAAGTAACAGTCTTCTACACTGCAGGAAGCTGAGAAACCTTCAAGTCTACATTTGTAAATCAGCCTGGATGATTACAGCAGTCACAAGCAAAGAACATATGAAACAATTATTTGCACCGTTCTTTTTTAATTTGCTCTTAAAATGAACGCAGTGATATTAAGAGCCATTAGTGCTTTGTCTTTGAAAATTTCCTGAGACTTCATATCTTTCCAAGCAGCATCTTAAATTGCTTAAAAGTAGAAATGTAACAAAGATGTATTGTTTTCTGATTGTTAAATCCCTTTCACATCAATAATCTAAGCTTACATTAGCATTCAGATATGTCTGTGAATTTTCTTAAAAAGTATTTGTTTCATATTCAGAAGCAATATGATTTTAGGCTTTCTACTTTTCTGCTTCTTAATTGCTGTGATAAAGACAATTTGCCTTTCTTAAATGAGTAAATTTTCAAAACAAATTTTGTCACATTAATATTATGTTGCAGATGTAGATCTACTTCCATTCTATTAAAGTAAGAGAGTACCACTCTTTGGTGTTAACTTTGCTACTGTAATTTTATAAAAAGAGTCCTTTATAATAGTTTCCATACAATCCACACATTTTTTTCTTTATATCTATAAACTGTAATCTGTGTAGAAATAACCCTGAACATTTCTAAAACTCATATTTCAGACACAAAATTTGTGATTTGGAGATTCTTTTGTATTAAATATAAGGAATTATTGACTAAGGAAGGGATGAGAAAAAGCAAAGAAATTATTCCCAGTGAAAAAACTGGAAAAAAAGATAATCTATTTTTATAAAATTCAAAGTATCCTGATACATTCCTATACTTCATGGATATATATATAATATATACATATGTAATTCTAATATTTCACTGCCTGTGGTTTGAAGAAATAAATTGTGGTGGAAAGTATCTAAAAACTGCTGCTTTAATTTAAGACAAATATAATGTTTCTGCTGGGAGTTTTTTGGACAGCTCATCTAATGCCTTTTATAGAAATAAGCAAAGTATATTATGGGCTTAATTAGCATCTCAGCTGTACTAATAGCTTATATGAATAGCACATAGAAATTAATTTTTATTCTTTTTGATCATCTAGAAAAATTATGCGAGAACTTTTCATACAGGACCTTTTTCTTACATGTATTATCATAGGAAAATTAAATACTTATTTCAACTTAATACATTTTTGTAATAATTATTTCTTTGCATAACTCTATTTTGAGCCTTGCAAAAATAGCTAGTTCTCCAATTTTAAATGCATTATTATGGCTAAAAAATCCTGAAATCCTGTCATACCAGTCTCTGGTTTTACTACTGGTTTCTGGAAACGCCTCAGAACAAACCTTTTAGCACTACAAGAAACAGAGAATTCTGATTCTCTGTCTAATATTTAAAGACTCAAAAATTATTAAAACAATACAGCCAGCCTGTACTAAAACAAAACTCCAGACTGTGATGTACTTCACTGTTAATGACACACTGGGGAACTAAATTATGCTGTAGGGAATGCAAAAGTGCAGCACTAGGGATCTAAATTATGCTGTAGGGAATGCAAAAGTGCGACATATCTGATGCTGTTTTGTGCTTGGTTTTTTTCTACGTAACTTTAAATTATGTACTGCTGTAAATTTTGTACCTAAGGATGCTGAATCTTTCAGGTAATATTATAAAGTTACATAGTACTTAAAAACACAGCTGAATATTCTCACCCCTCCCCCGCTGCCCAGCTATACCTACCAGCAGCTGAAAAAAGCAGTAATTGAAATTAAAGGCTCCTCCAGCACGTAGGAACGTCTGGGTTTAATAACCGGAGGGCTTTCAGGTGCAGAGGGCGCTGTTGTTCGTGTATTCTGCAAGCATTTCCTGAGCAGGGAGAAAAACAGGGATCCACCAGTTTAATGTTTGTATTTTTAAAATTTCCATAAAATGTCAGGATTTCCATAAAATGTCAGATGCTACCTTCCACAGTATGTGATGAGTTTCCTGAAATAAATCCTTTTCGTGGCAGTCTAGAAGGGAGATGCCAGCTATCGTCACCAAAGTGAAATGTTTTTCACTGTTTCCACTTTACAGTCCATTTACCAAGATTTCATAACCCAGCCACAAGGTTCCTTCCATCACACATTTTCATATAAGGATATTTCAGTTATTTTCATTTTAAAAGCACACCAGATGTGTTTAAGTGTAACTTGCAATGCAAAGTGTGAAAACAATTTGAAACACATCACTTTGGTGGCATTCTTCAGCATTTCTTTCTTTCTGAAATATTCTTTGCAGTTCATACCTAGCTGTTTCAGGTGTTTTGCCCATAACAAATTATTAACTACTTATACCCACAAAGATCAGTAAAATATACCATTTATATCTTGAAATAATCTTCTGCACAATAACTTTTCTTTTGAGTTTTACGTATGCATTTCTTAGCATTATACCTCCACACACGTAGCTAACAGCTTTAAAGACATCATTTGTTCTTTGAAGTAAATTGTTTTCTAAATCCCTATACAATATTCTACATCTCATGCATTCACGTTTTCTCTTTTCCCCCCACTGATGGAAAAGAACTACCATGCCTAAAAAAAAGAGTGGGAAAAAAAAAAAGGTAAAAAAACTTAACAACAATTTAGACCCACAGAAAGCCAGGAAACTTACAGTTACAGCTGAAATTTTGGTTTAAACTTGAACAATTCTAGCTAAGGCATTTGGCTGGGCAGGAAAGGATGGTCATCCTGCAGTCCTTTTCTGGAGTCACTGGAAGTTCGACCTCAGTGGGAATTACAGAATCAGGCATCAGACATCCTGGATCAGCTCCTGTACTGAGTTTCCTGTGCTACCTAAGCTCAACAGGGTGTATTAAAGCCAAAGCAACAGGCTTTGTCCAGTTCCAGGTTGTGACTTTAAATCAAACTAAACTGCTCAAGGATTTTATTAAGTTCAGCATTTATTTACCCATAAAATCTGACCTTACCTAAAAAGTTATTACTTGAAAGACAAGAATTGAAGAAGATTATGTGATGTACTTTACTTTTCTTCTCTAATAAATTTTATTGACCCCTATATTGCACTACAGTCTAATGCTTCTGCATTTTAAAGTGTCTGAAAGCATCCACCTGGAAAATCTGATTTTTAAAAGGAAGCTACTAGTTTAAACAATAAATTTTGGGAGAAATAAATCTCCCATGTGTCACTCCTGCCATGGGGCTCTCCAACATTTGCAAAACAAATTGCACATTTCTAAGAAGCAAAAACCCATCAGAATATGTGGCTGACCAAAAACTGCTCTTTGCATAAGGTTTGTATTCCCCATTAACCAAAACTTTATCTGGCTAAAACAGCACCTACATTCTAATAAAAACCAGCCATTGATAGTTTTTCTCCTTGAACTGACGCTCATTCAAAAGTTTTCCACCTGATAAAGGCTTTAATATAACTGAGACAAAGTTGCATTTTATGATTGGCAAGCTCTTTGCCCCCCAGCTACCCCCCAGCCTGTGGAGTGGGGCTCCGAGATGCATTTTGGCCCTGTCTTTATGTCAAATCACTGCCATCAAAACAATGGCGCACATTACATGAAAATCTTGTGCAAATGAGCCATAATGGAAGTGAATGACAATCTTGTAAGACCGTGCAGCAGGATTCTCCTTTGATCTGAAATATTGTTAATCTTTCTCAAACATAACACTAAGTATATTTGGCAAATCCTGGATGAGAAAGTCCCCGTAGCGCGGCTCTGTGGACAGCCAGCCAGGAGCCAAGCACACCCCGCCGCAAAAAGGGGCACAGCCACGAGAGAGGAACACGCCACACTCAGCCATGAGCTCTGCAATTGCTACAAATTTGTTTACAATTCAAAGGCCTCTTCACCCATTTCCTTTTCCCGAAAACAAGCTAAACAATATGTTTATTTATTCTTAATAATGGATATTTGCTGCTGGATCACAGCTTCATTTAATTAAGAAGCTGCAGTATTTAAGATATTAAAATCCATGTTTCGCAAAAGGTTTGCTTTTACAAAACACAGGCCTTATTTATTCACAGCTTAAGAAACAGCCTCACTCTAAATTATAGTTTTAATATGATGTTGCGGGGGGAAAAAAATTCTAGCAACGTAAGGCAAGATTTTTCATTGGTAACAAAAGCATGATATAGGAGTTTATACTTTTCTAATGATGCTTAAAGCAAAGATCTGGAACGGTGTGTCTCAGATGAGGTCATGCATCAACTTCAGGAGAGTAAAAACCTCTCCTTAGACTACATTACAGCCAGCTCACACCTTTTTGTTGTGCAGCCAAATATGCACGGCGTATGTAGACGAATGCAAACAGAGTAAATCATGTTGATTCAGTGCTAGTAGGAAATATGCCTCTTCAGTTGTGTGCTGCTTTTGAAGTACTGCCTAAAAATCAGTCTTGGGCTTCAAAGAGAGGGGATTATAGCCTTTATCCAGCAATTAATATGGCTGAAACTCAGAATGTCAGCACCTGATGACTATGCAGGCTGGACAGTAGCCTAGTAGGGGTCCAGTCCCCCTCAAGAATTGGAATTTACAATAAAAATGAGAGCATAAATAATAGAAATCATAATATATAAACTGAAATATTTTGGAAAGGGGTACAAAATTTTAACTTCTAATGACCTGTCTATATTTTGACATGTGGGGAAGAGGGGGAGTCATGGTGTCCCTTGACCTTTAACCTGCCTTATCCACCTAGATCATTTTAATCTCCCACCAACTGTTAAGCAGAAAAGAGTGCTATTAAAGAGAAAGCTATTCCTTTTGCCTTCTTACATAGATCAGATGACAACCTCTCCAAGTCCCTCCTCTCTGTCAGAGTTCAAGGGTTCAAAAATGGTCAGAATATCAAGCAACAGAAAGCCAGCAGGACTGCTGCAGAAAGAGTTTAAGGATTTCATATTATGCAAAGGGGGCTAAAAAAAAAAAAAAAAAAAAAAAAAAGGAGATTCCATTATTTTGAAGTTTTACTCCCTGAATTTTTTATTTTTTTTTTCAAAAAGGTACTTTCATTTCAGAAGATCGTAGAGCTTCTAATTTGAGGGGGAGGAAAATTCTTACATTATTATAATGTAAGAATTGTACAAGCTTGTACCTACCTCATAATCTTTTCCATATTAATTCTTTATATGTAGTTCCTGAGGTTTAGGTCACGTACACATGTATTCATCAATAGTGTGGTACTGTAAATAAAATGAACACTTAACGCTCTAGTTCTAGCCAATGTGTCAGGGGAAATAAAGTAAAATAAGATAAAATGAAATTAAATAAATTGGAGCATGCAGTCTTTTACTTCATAACCATCCTCAGATGGCATTTCCACAATGCTACATATAGCACCCTATTCCTCAGGGAACATCCAAGCTTTCTACTATTTCTCATTCTTAACCATAGACAGTTGTTATAACACGTTTCTTCCCAGAATTTCCACTTGCTTTGAAGAAAATATCCCCTGAGTACCCATGCTTAATGTACTTATGGAAAAGCAACTCTATATCATGACAAGCTAAACAATATGGTTCTTTAATAAAGAATGTGTGATATTAAATGCAGAGTTCTTATTTCAAAATGGTAAAAAATCAGTTTGAGGGAAGGAATATAATTGCTCAACATAATATAAATGGAATGGGTGCAAGCTGAATATAATTTTTAACAGAGCCCCACTTTCTAAATATACATATAATGTGTTTGTGTGCCTGTGTACAGAGACATGATAAACAATAGAATTTAGAAAACTGCCTTAGATTTTGGCTTTTGCATTAAGCCCTTCATATCCTGTGTATCCTAAAACGCTTAACAATATTTCCATTGTACTTAACTAAATACAGTAATGGGGGTGCAACAACACAATAGCCTGTGCTCTGCCTTGGACAGCCGAGCCTGGCATGTGACAGCCAGTTTTGGCTGGGAAGGAGGCTTAGCCAGCCTCTTTTCACAAAAGGGCCACGCCAATATTGCCTAGACAGGCAGCAGGGACAGGGGAAAGGGATTTTGGATTAACATCTCATCTCATGAAGGACGGCACCTCAAACAGTTCAACACCTCCCCAGTGCTGCACTGCCATGTCAGCATTGAGAATCAGCCCAAGTCCTGGTGGGAGACTTAAACTTGTGACCTTCTAGCCAAGAGGTAAGAGCACTGCTGGCTGAGCCTCACTGTCATTACTGCTATGTGCTTGCGTGGGCTGACATCAGTGTTGACTACCGTTTGACCTGAGAGTGGAAAATTGATGCCCCCACAGATTTCAGAAGTAACCCCATCTTGCAGAAAAGCTTAGGGTTTTTTCCCCCTATTGGAATTTACCTCTTCTACCAGAGAGCTGCAGTTTCCAGTGGATGCCTAATCTCTAAATACTGACTTCCTAAACACCTGAAAGGAATTGGAATACCTCTCAGATATATCTGGATTCACAGTATTTAAACAAAAATTTTTACTTTAGCTTATAGTGTTTTCCAGGTAGAATGCATTTTTATAGCAAAGTATCTGGTGAAGGAGGGAAGATAGCTATAGTATTTCCAATAATTAAGATTAAATATATATTTACATTTACAAGTGAAGGACTTTAAAGCACCTTGCACCTATATAAGCCAGGGTATTTTTCAAGGACACTAATAGCAGTAGGTAAGATACAAAAAGCGGTAAGAAAAGTGTTCAACTGATATCATGTGCTATGCACAGCAAAGGAAATCCCCTTGGGGAATGTTTTCATTACGTTACAACGTACATAAATTTGATAGGGAAGAAATTATCTGTCTTGATTCTGCTTCTGCTGAAGTTGCCATTACCAAATTAGACAGTTGATGATTGCAGATTTGGATCCAGTCACTGAAGACTCATTCCAATTTGACAGTGATGCTAACCCTATTTAGCAGATGTTAAAATTTAAGCATCTGAAGAGTATCTAGATTTGCAAAATGATGATGTAAAAAGGAATTTTCTAGGGCTGAGGTACATTGTGCATGTAGATAAATTTTTGAATAAATCTTTACCTAGTAGTCCAGACAGGTTTAGATTTATAGTTTGATTTTTTTTTTATCAAAACTTATAATTGGTGCTTATCCCAAGCTGCTAGCACCACACCAAATTTAATTTAGAAGCACAAATCATAGCAGAAAGTGAAACTCTGCCAGATACTAGCAATAACAGTGCCAGCTAATTCTTACACATAAAAGAATCTCTCTCTCAGCAGATATCTCAGGCAATCATACATTCCTAAAGATACACTGAAAAGATGAACCAGTGATTTGACCATGGGTAATATCCAGCAACCTTGTTTAATCAGATTTCAGCCTTCAAATCCTGCAAAGTCAGCTGGTTTCACGAGTTCCTGATTGCTTCAAAATCAGAGAGTGAAACAATGAATTAGAGCTGATCACCTACAGCTCTAATTTAGGACCAAACACTGGCAGTAAATACACCAGAATGGGAATGTGAATGCAAGCCTCAGCCTCATTTCTCCAGCCTGGGTAGGAGGTGCTGAACTGTAACATTTTTTTTTCTATCAGTTCTCCTTTTTTTGTGCAATGTCTTTGCTTGTTTATTAAAATGTTCACTGCTGTGATCCTGTTTTTTACCTGGGGAGTTGAGTGGATTTAAGATGACACATAGCTGTATAAATCTTATATTTACTATGCCTTCTGTAAAGATGTGCCTGACTGACCAAAAATAACTTTTATAAGCCAAGAAAAAGCAGTGGAAAGGCAGGGTGAGGGAGACCAAGGGGGTTATGTTTTCTGTACAATGTGGTAGATTTACAGGCTGTGGGAGCTGAGTCTCTCCCTTAGGAAGGCAGCTCAGTCCTGGAGAACAGTTCTGCAACCCGGGACTGAGCTGCTGGATTCTGTGCTCCTTACCCACATGTCATTTCAGTTGCTCAAATGAAGCTATCCCTAATCAGAGAGATTTAAACCTTAATCACACTGAAGATCTTTTAGTGAGATTTTTCTTCCCAGTAAAAACTGAAAAAGTCTTTGTGAAAAATTACCTGAATGGATTTTGAGAGGTTTGGTTGCAATCTTTTTAATGATTCCATAAATTCATTTTGAATAGATGTAAATTGCATATATGAAGCTAAAGAGTCCTGACCTGCAGTCCTTAGTTCATTGATATGGTTTTCTTCTTGCAAATGGATTTTTTTTTCTCTGGAATTCATAGGGCAATTCCATTATTTATTATTATTATTATTGTTGTTGTTGTTATTGTTGCTGTTGTTGTTATTAAAAAGCTGCTCACATCCATGATTCTATGGATCACTGTACAAGGGCCTTTGTTCTTAGACGTGGTTCCCTTTAATTTTGTCAGAAATAATAAGAAGAAACAACTTTTAGATATTTCCCAAAACAAAAGCTCCAAAAATGGACATCAATAAAATATCTTAGATATTTTATTTATACCAGTGCTTATAACTCAAGGCAATTGAACTCCCCCACCTTTTAGCACAAGTTTTTCTTCTGGGCATTTTCCTCCCACATCGCCAAAATGCAGGTCTACAACTCTGGCACTGCTTTGAGATATGGAATATCTACATCTTTCTGAGTGCTGCACCTCGACACCAGGAATCACACCACAGCCCATCATCAAGAGCTAGCAACGTGTGTGGAGTCCTCCCATGAGCTGACTGGGATCCCTGAAGTCCATCTAGCCCTGCTGAAAGGCAACAATCTGAGAGGAGCAGCCTCCAGCAGCATAATCTTCCCCATGTTCTGTGCCAGCCCTATTCTGATTTTGTCCTCTACACCAGACTACCTCTAAAACCTCACCTTTCCCTTCAGCTGTCCCTGCCCTCTCCCAGCACCTCACCAGCCCAAACCTTCCCATCCAACTCACACATCTGCCCAAATCCATCTAGGGCACCTCGTCTTCTCTTATTTTAGTTCACTTCCACCTGGTACTGTCTCTATCTGTACACCTTTATCTTCCACACTGCTTCTGCCATTACCACTACCTCTATGCTGGAGATCTTTCATGTCAGAGCCAATTGCTATGGTTACAGGCAATCTGCTGTATGTTTCATCTCCAGGAGCTGTAAATGAGGGAGTTTTAACAGCATTTGAGTAAGCACTGCCTCTTCCTTACATGGAGAACACAGCCCCACTCAAATTCATCTATCCACTAGTTGCTGTTGCATCATATATATTACACTAATTCTACCTAGATGTATATATTGACAATGAACTTGCATCTTGTGAGAAACAATAGCTACAGGACTTTTATTTTATGATCTTTTTCATTTTAATGGCGCACGGCTACCATTTCAGTCACACGCCTCTCTGGTTTGCGTGCACAAGCTCTGCTTCTGACTGAAGTATGAGGGAGAAAAAGATTTTATCTTATTTGTATCTATATATAGTTCTGTAAAATGTTAGTGAAATAGAATATACACACTCTGCATCCTGAAAACAAACCCCACAATAAAAATTGCACAATGTCTTCATTTTTGTGCCTTAAGAAAATATTATTGGTAGTCCTGAAGTTTTAGTATCATGAAGAAGATGATACTAAAATGAGAGGTGAAGTTCATAGCAATTGATAATCAACTAAAATATAATCTTAAACACCAGTCATTCCATTTTATTTGTATGTGTGTTTGTAAGGATGGGAGAGTAGGAGGCATTTCAACTCTGAATTTGGGTCTATTTGTACCAGTCTAAAAGATGGACAAAACTGATAGTACTATTATTTTAATGTTTTAACAGGTGAAAATCACACTAGCTAGAAAAACTGTTTTCATAAATGCAAATGCAAAACATGCCAAGAACTGATCGTTTGATGCTGCTACAATTTTGCATCAGAATCTGATTTTAAAAGTTTGCCTGATTTTATTTTGCAACAAATCCAGCCACAAACTCTTCCCATGATTCTGTCTAAAAAAAAAATCTGCTGATCTCTCATAAACCTCAGTGGTATCAGGGTGATCCGTAGACTGATTTTCACACTTTCAGCTCAGTCCAGGTGCCAACAGAGTAAATTCTGGTCTGTCCACCCCTCAGATAAAATATTTAGTTACTCCTGCCGGACTAGAGGGGCACAAAGGGCCTCCAGCCCACAAAGACTGTGAGCAGGAAGCCACCAAAAGTGGTCCTGATTAATGAGCAGCCATGGCCAGGCCAGAGCACACGGCTTCAGTGCACACCACAGCTCTGGGAGCTGGTGGAGGCTGCATGTCAGCCCTGACACCTCGGCTCCCTTGCATTAGTGGGGCAAGTTCCTGTTTTACACAGCAGCTGCACTGGATCCTCTTTCCTGGTTTCTTACTCTGCAGCACCACAATCCCTGTGTTGTGGGGAGCTGCAGCTCGTGTCTCTGAGTATCAGAACAGCCCAGTGCAAAGCCTGCTCCCTGCATCCCAGCCAGCCTGCAGGTGAGGGGGCTGCTCATGGAAAGCTCATTCCACACTGGATTTGGCCACCTTCCATTCCTCCCACGCAGGCTGTGTGAAGCCCCTCAGCAGTGCTGCCCACCAGAAGGGAGCTCCTCCCTGGAGACAGGCTCCAAAAATGCCCTCTGACACTGCTCTCTCCCTCGTCCTCTGCTGTCCCCATCCTCTACTGCTCCTCACCCAGCTGGTGATGCAATCTACTCCAGTATGAAACAGGAACAATCGATTGGAAAACAATTCTCATTTGTATTAGCAGCACCATATTTAGATTTGGTATAATGCGAAAATAAAACAAAGTTGGGCCTGAATTTGGCTTTCTGTCTGTAACATCTTACAAAGGGATGGTGACAGCTGAATGAAATCAATATATCCTTTAGGCAAACGACTTTCCCTTCCAAGAATAAATCTCTACAAAAATAAGATTATTCACAGTCATTTCAGGGCCCCAAAAAGAACATGATCCACAAATACAATTATTATTTTAATAAACTCTCTTCCAGTTGACAATGTGGCCTTTTAAATCCCTCCCTCCTCAGAGTTTAATTACTCATCATTCACCCCTGACTTTTCTGGGAGTAGCACATTGAAAAAGCCATTACGCACACACCAAATTCCTGGAACTGGCAGTACAAGGCTGACCTTGGAAGGAGATGAATGTAGAACAGCAGAAATACATCTGTAAAGCACCACAGTGCCCGGTGCAGGGCATCCATGGGGAGCAGCTGCACCCTCAGCTCAGCAGCTCCTTCTGGCAGCCCTGGGAGACCCAGAACGGCTGGGCAGGACAGACACACTTGGTTTAGGCTGCAGCCTCTGCCCATGAGGCCAATGTGCTGCTTTGTTTTGTCTTGTCATGGGCTATGGGGTACAACAACTGCAGTGCAAGACTTGGTGTATGTGGCAACAAATAAATGTCCTCATCAGCTCCAAGTCTGTGCTTGTTCATCAAGTTAAATAAGGTGTGAGAAGGTTTTCAGCATGAATTTGCCAACGCGGTTTGGAGATTTTCACCTAAAAATCTTAGGCCTGGTTTGTTTGGTTTTTTTCTTGTTGTTTTGTTGGGTTTTTGGTTTTTTTTAGCATCAATTGATTCCTGCTTTTAAATTTATGGACCATTTCTGCTGTGGTCTGCATCAGGTCTTGGCCACTGGATCATGAGGAAGCAAGGCATGAATGGCAGAAAACCCTGTGGCTGTCCTTATCTACAGAATGGCAAACACAAGCTGAGCTCCGTGCAATTCTGCTGGGCTGTCAAAGAAAAATTACAAAGGGCTCCCTTCATTCAGTGAAGTAATATATTTCTGACTTTGTAAAAGTATTTTACTTAGCTACAATTGCATCATATCTGAAATTATTTTATGACCTGAGGCATGCGTAGCAGGCCCATCTGTTCTCTCATAGTGGCTCTGAGAGGACTGCCACCATTTCATTCAGTGTTTAAAAATGCCAAAAATGAAACAACTTCCATATTTGTTCATGAGATTTACCAGGAAAAGAACACCACCAACAAAAGAGAACACAAATACTCTTGGCCTGTGTATTTCCAAGCCAACATTTTAACTTTTCAAATATAGACACATAAACCCCTGACAATTGTCACTAGAAAAGCAACTGAAATCCAGCTAGCAATGAAAGGAAAAGTGGCTGAAGGTTAGGAGCTATTTGGTAAACTACATCTAGCTTTTACACTTCTGATTTTTAAGAACAAACCTTTAATTTTGAAATTCACAGTCTCTCCACCATTACAAGCCCCTTCAGGGCAATGATCTATCAAGTTCTGACTGTTTCAAACTGTTTGTGCTAGATTCAGCATCTATCACTCCTCAGACTTGCTGCACATTTAGCCACAGAGCCAAGAAACAATAATTTTCAATTAAGAAACCTGGAGAAGACTTGGGGACTTGATTTATGGTGCATGACTAATTATCAAATAGCTAGCCTAATGAAAATTAAGCTGCTGGTTACTACAAAGATTTAACTTCATTTTCTTGAGAAGAAGCTGATATGACCCAGAATATAATTTATTGAAGTTTTATTATATATTTTAAAACAGGCAAAACAGCAGAAATTATCTAATTAAATTTTTAATATGATTCAAAATTTGCTCATTTTTTACATTGCACACTGTAATGAAGATAGCTCATGTAAACTTATGTCTAAATTAAAAGCTTTTTATTGCCTGAAGTTAAAGTATTTCCTTTTGGATGGTGATGAAAGAGATAGGGATATGCAGGGCAATATGACAGAAACTGCTTTTAAGGCTCAGTGTGTTTACAAGCAAAAGATTCTATTCAGCACAGGGTTGATGCAAAAAATTAGTTACAATACCTAGAGAATTTTATGTGTAAAATCCTTGTTTGATATTCAGTTTTAGAATTAGTTCTGGCAATCTTTAGAAAATAAGTAGGATAATACTCTATTATTCTCATTTATTTTTAACTCTTTGTGGGCGGGATTCACAGCTTAAAGAAATCAGTGGACTTTCTTCTCTCAAGTCTTTTCCTCCTGCTTATAACTGTGTTTAGGGCTGCAAGGGTCCAGCTCTGTGGACTCATCTGAGCAGTCCCACTAGAAACCTCCATGAGGAAGAGGAAGATTTGCAATGAGGCACTAAGAGTGAAGGTAGAGACCTCTTAATTACTATTTTTGAAGTGAACTGTTGGATAGAAATTCACAAGGTTATACATTTAGGGTCTCCAATCATGTAAATATCACATTATTAAGCAGGAGGAATTAGCAACCTTTTAAGTACCCAATGCAAACAACTCTGTATAAGTCAATAGTCACTACTATTTTTACCCCACACATTCACACTGACTTTCTCTGGTGTTCATGGATCCATATAGAAAAGGGAAAATGAAACAATAAACTCTTGAAATAACACTCTTTTGCAGAAGTTAAAAACCAAAAGTATTTTTTCCAAGGGAAAAACAAATCTATTCCTATGGAAGAAGCCAGCCTTAGTTTGATGTGTGTCACTGCAAACAATTCTCCCTCTGCTCTGAGCCCTGCAAGGTGCACTCATAGGCTTTGTTTTGTGCACTTAGGCAAAACAATGGGGAAAGAAATATCAAGGTGAAATGACATAACCCCCTAGATTAGAG
Source organism: Onychostruthus taczanowskii (assembly GCF_017590055.1). NCBI lineage: Eukaryota > Metazoa > Chordata > Aves > Passeriformes > Passeridae > Onychostruthus > Onychostruthus taczanowskii. The sequence continues at coordinate 1,309,440 of NW_024502014.1, forward strand.
CAGCTGGTAACAAGACTGCTCAGGATCATCACTAAAGATACTATTCACTGAAAGGGAGAAAAAAGGGAAGGAGGAAAGGATAACTTGATTTATTCAGGAAATTGCTTGTTTCTTCAGAAGGCCTTTATGGGGACCATCACTTTATGTTAGAAGACAGCTGGTAACCAGAAAGGGAGTGGGAATTAAATTAATTTCCTATCTAACTCTTTAAAGATCTGGGTTCTGTTCAAGTAGATGTACAGATATGTACAGAGAGCAACTGATGCTTTTCCCTCAATTTCCCAACCTAAACAGCCTAAACCAAGACTGCATATTTTTAGTACGTTCCATACTGAGGCAGCACTAAATCCTGATTAGCTCCAGTCTGGCTGGGAAAATTCTACCTACACAAATTTCCTTGATGGCTTCAAGACCCTCCATGCTTACATGTGTGTTCACAGACTTTATAGCTCCAATGGGGGACTTTCTTGCAACAGGTTTGGTACAAGATGAGAGACACAACCCCAGACACTAAAGTCAAGTAACAATGCCTAGCACTAGTCCATGAGGGAGAAATCCCTGCCTTTCTCTCCCAAGGTGTTCTCCACTGTCCCTCTGAATTACTTGGACTGGCACTGGGAGAGCATGTTGTCTTTGCTCTCCCAAACCCATTGTGTTGAACTGCTGTGTGCTGTTAAACAGCTGCCACAATTCATCCCTAGCCTGGCCATACTTCAATAGTGGGCGAAGTGATTCATGCATCCATGGACTGTAAAGTTTGTAAAGCACTTCAGGATCTTTTGACAAAAAGCTGCTACATCACTGTAATTTATTAGCTGAATGCGTTAAGTCTTAATGACAATACCCTCCGAGGTAATGCAACTCAGACTATTAGGCTGAAATGGTCTTGAAAAGTGTGCACACAAAACTAAATGTATACTGTAAAAGCTTCCTCTGTTTGCAGTCTGGGGCCACTGTCTGTCCACAAAAAGACTTCCTTGTCATGGTTGTTTCTTTAGGTTGCACGGCATTTAGGAGCTGGAAATAAACATATATCCAGATCCTTCCTTACACGGTTTTGCAGTGCAATGGAAGTGGTTGCTGCACCCAGTATGAGAATATTATCTGATTTAAAATGAGGGGAAGGTCTGTGCACTCACGCATAGTTCAAACAATCAACAAAAATGCTAAGCACCTTTGTTCAAAACTTCCTTTTGTCTCCTGATTTATCACTGTCATCAAATTTTCAAATAAGGCCATATAAAAAATATTCTGCTTCAAGTGAAACCACTTCCTGTGGGGAAATAAAAATAAAGGGAAACAGGGAATAAGAAAAAAACTGTTGTAGTCTATTTCAGGTCTAGGATGCAACATTCATATCTCCATGTAACCATTGTGGAGCTTCATGTAATCTTAGTCACCTGATCAATGGTAGATAAAATAAAACTGTATCCAGGGAGACAATCCTTACACATATACAGTATGAGTTTTCTGTATCTGTAAGATGTTGGAAATTTATTGGAAAAAGAGAAGGAAGGTGATCTGTATGTTAAAAAATATATGGTCTTTCATTATAGAGACCTCTCAATTAAAATTTAGAAAATGTTTTTTTCCTTTCCCACAAAAATTTCACAATACTGGCCCCTCTCTCTATTCATTGCTGCTAACATGCAATGTCCTCTGATTTCAAAAACAGATTCACATTCTAAGTAGCAAGTTAACAGAACCTGAGACAAAGAGAAGAATTGCAGTCATTTAGTTTGACCTATATAGCTCAGGCCATGGCTGAGGTACATGGCACTGAATGTCATGGGGACATGGTTATCTGGGGCTCAGGTCTCTCACTGTCACTGCCTTCCAAGGCACATTTTGCCATCCTGGAAATCTTTGGTCCTAGTTGTGAGAACTGGCATCCAGTCACTTTAAAATTCATGCCGTTGAGTTGTCATTTTCCCCAGAACAACTCAAGGACTGGTATGTACATACACTCCCTGAGTCACCACCTCTGCTCACACTGGAGGTTTGAATCAAGAGCAGGTTCATCATTTCCCAGGTTTACACAGCAGTGTGGTTTTCTCTGTAAACCAGCAGGGTAATAAGTTAGACACATCATAGAGTATTATATCTTGGAAATCTTATCTTAGAATATCTTAGAAACTACCGGTAGATTTTTAAACTCCACAAAAAGACCATAAGGAGTTTGACTCCTTTTTTATTCTTTTGTCCCATTGACCTTTTCCTATTGGCATTGGCTTCTGGTACAGGAATCTAATCCAAACTCTTTTAGCCTTTTGGAGCTACTACACCCTCACAAGCAGAGATGCTGGGGCAGTAGACAATGTCTGATGTTTTCTAGGAAATGCCCTGTGTGTTTCTTCTTTAAAGCAGTGGGACCCAACCTCTTCTTCTCACTGGAACAGCATCTTCCAGTTCTCAATTGCTAGTGGAGTGTTTAGTAATAATCAGTGCAGGAATGAGAGGAGATGGAAACAATGGAAGAGAAAATACAAGCAAAACAAGGTTTACTTGAGATTTGAATAAATTAGCTGCTGATGGAGGGAGATGGAGCAGATGGTCAGTCAGAGCAACCTTAGCCCAGGCAGTCCTATGAAAAGCAGCACAAAGCCAAGCAGGCAGCTCACTGAGGGCCAGCTCAGGCATCCAGGGCTGGAGAGACTGGCATCATCCAGTGCTGGGATGGGCAGGTATCCCAAAGCCCATCAAAAAGAAAACACACAGCCTACAGTAAACCCTCAGGCAGACTGCTAAAAAAAACAACTAGAAAGTCAGCTAAGTATCCACAGCTGTTCAGGCAAAACAAACTCTTAACTAAGCACTCACCACATGATTCACCTCAAAAAAGCAAGAAATGGAGCATCTTATTTGTCCTTTAATCCCTGTTGGACTGAGAGGCCAGACAAGTTAAGGATCTTTGCTTGGTATGGCTGTACAGGTTGGAACGGCTGAAAGAAAACAAGTGCAGCGGTCTCAGATCATTTCCCAAAGGGCCTCTGATGCCACTGCTGGCAAGAGCTGCCTTTCTCCTTGGCAGCCACAGCTGAGACAAGGACAGAGTGGGTCTGGAGGTTGCCCACATTTTGCTGGATAATATTTTGTAAGCTCAGAGGACACTGCAGGAATAATGAAGTGGGATTTGTACTTACTGTTGCCCAGCCTCAGTAAAGGCAGGACTACCACAGGCAGGCAATTGCTTTAACTACCCCTTTTAAAAGCACAAACCCAAACCAGATTTTGCATTTTATTTTATTTTTAAAAGGACCTGGTTGCATGAAGCACTAAATGTGTTTTGAAGGGAGTCTTTATGCTTTGCCTAAAAAATTCAATGAATGTCATCCTTATCCCTTGCAAGCAGAGTTCATATTCAAAGAAACTTCATGAGAAGTATGAAGGCAGATGCTTTTTTTTTAAGGTCACTTACTAAATTTTAGATCAAAATTCAGCAGATAGTAAGTGCCTCCCACTAAATAAAACAGGTCATGGATTCAGGAAAATGAGTTTAAGTGTAGTTGTAAAATCATAGTGTTTACAGAGAAACTGGTTTTACTTTCTAAAATGCTTAAATTTTTAAAAGAAATGTGATTACTCTCAATTTTCCCTAGGAACTAGATTATGGACCTGAAGGTATTCCTAATTCCAGGTAATTCAAACTTAACAGCTGCTTCTTCTTGATATGAGCAGCATGTTTTCCCACTCCTCAGACTACTGTACTATACAAAGTTTATGCTTTAGACAGAAAGGCCATAATAAGCTGACCTAGGATAAAGTCCAAATGCAGCTCCTAACACGGATCACTGGGGAATTCTGAGCAGATTCTGATAGACAAGGTCTTATCAGGGTGTTCCTATAGCAGAGTATCCAACAAAGGAAATCAGTCATTTCAGGACTTTTTCTCCTTGCTTGTTGCTGTTTCCTGTTAGGAGATATATCAGATCTTAGATAAAAGTGTTAGTAAGCCTAAATAACCTTTACAGGAAATGTAAAGTCATCTGGGCCTCCAGCTCTGGACCACATAAGGCAGAAGGGATTTATCTGCTTAACAGCCATATATACCTACATCCTTGTATGTGTGGCTTTTATTCCATATTTGATTTAAAGCACAAGTTAATTCTGGAGAGCCTGTATTTTCTCTGCAGCTAAAGCAAAACTTGCTGAAAACAAAACAAAGCAAACAAAGTAGAAAAATATCATAATAGTATAGCTATGGAGAGCTGAATCATCAAGAGTGTTCTCATATTTTACTGTGATTTTTCAAAGTGCTAAGTTTCTCTATTAGAAAGACATGGAGATCTAGTTTTACAGCATATTTGAAACACAGAGAAAAATGTTACATGCTGGGCAATGAAATTGAATTTTTTTTTATTCTTGAAAGAGACCTATCCATTTCGTTCAGTTCTGCCATATTTTTAAGTAAAAAAACAATAGGAATCTACAAAAATATTTTAGTAAAATTTGTGAATATCTGCAGGGGTTCTGGAACTAAAAGTGATATTTCTTCCAACCTTCATATGAATAACTCATCTGCTAGCCCCATTTTATTTAGCACAAATGAAATAATAAGGCAGAGACAGAGAAAACTGTTTCTCTGCTCACACAATACTTCTCACTTGTTATAGGTCCATTAATACAAACCAGGCACTTTTTGTGTTAAAGATTGAAGTGATGGAACAGCTATGTGTGCTTGTGGCTAAACATTTTCAGAAGACAGTCTCTGATGAGATTTTACTGTGCCATTAGAAGGAGTTGCATCCCAAAGAGTAGGTTTGGGCAAGGCAGGAGAGCCTTAGGGAGGCAAAGGCAGGGCTGAGCAAGCCAGAGCAGGACAGAGGCTTTGACCCTGGGATGGCTCCCAGGAATGAAGCCAGGTGCCAGGACTGGCAAGGTAATTCTCCCAAACTCACAAAGATCAACAAACAACATGGCTCACATACTGCAGCTGGGTATTTTCTTAAAGAAAATAATGAAGGGCAGTGCTGTTTTTTCACAAGCCAGATACTAAACAGCCTGTATAGAAGCTCCACTAATGATTTCAAGAGAAATGTGGCAGCAAGTCAGAGAAGCCCTTAGGCCACCTTTGGCAAACAGTGTGTTTCGGGTCTTGAGAAGACAGAAATTGTTGGTTTTACTCTTGCATCTTGAGTATTCAAAATAAAAGCTGACTTTATCAACATTTCAGTTTAAAACATGTATCATCCTGACAAAACCCAAAGTCATTCCAAATACATTTGTTAAAGCAATCTTGAATATGTTACATAATTTTAATTTTGATTATTTGTTTCCCTTTTTCTTCAAATTTCTCTAAATTAGTCTTCTGCCTTATTCTCCTTAGTCTCCTTCACACAACCCAGGTGAAGCATTTCTTGAAGAAACCACATGATTAGCATAACCTACAATGGATGGGATGAAGCTTTACAGCTATTAAGACAAATTTGGGTAATGACACTATGAAAATATCACTACACCAAAGGTAGACTGGCAAATAGAAAGACAAAGGTTAAATGTCCTTCAGTATGGTTACAGTAACAATATTATGCTTTTTTCAGGAATTTTTGGTTTGGTTTAATGGATGAAAAAATTAAGAAAGATTTACTTTCCCCACCTCAGCTCCACCTACAATGTAGTGCAAATTAAACAATGTCGTACGAATTTTAAAAAATACAATTTTTTCCTCTGGTTTCTCAAGCTTCCAGTTTCTAGCAAAAACTAATAGTAACATACCATCATCCATAAAGACTGCACCATGCTGTTCTTGGTTTGTTTTTGTCACATCCCACCTTAAATTGTAAAACCACCTTTGAGAGCAGCCTTGTTAATTCATTTTCAACAGGTCATTTTAGGGCCAAACCGGGATTTGGCTTTTGCTTCTGAAAATTACATGTGAACATAATGCCACACAAATAATGAAAAATGTAAATATTCACCATTTGCTGGAATATCCTCAGGTCAACCAAACTCTTGCTGCTTTGTGATTAGTGGTCTATTAATGTGCACTGTGGCTATATCATCTTGCTTTCCCATGGTGACATTATAAGCCTATTAAATGACTAAGGATATACATAAATGTTGGGGGTGGAGGAGGAAAACATTAAAACATAAAGAGGAATAAACTTCTTTGCTTTTTTGGTTTTTGCTGCTGTTCTTAGTAATGATGCCTTTTTAGTTCTCAGTGTAGCTCGTCCCTCACTCTTCATCAAGTTCTCAGGGCAGTGAGAACAAGCATCCAGTGCAACAGACCTTGCGTGTTGGTCTGGCTACACTCTTTGGCCAGAGGACCAAATTCTGTCAGGAACTGGTCATAAGGGAAACAGAGGTCTGCTCAATGCCTCAGAGTGCCTGAGACCTCTTTCCCTTCCATGTAGCACCACACAGATCTCCTGGGCTAGTGGAAAACGCTGGATTCTGATCTGCACTTCAGCCCTTTACCAGGCCTGGTCAGTCTTCAGTGCACTCCCCCCATGACAACACGTCACTGACACCCTTCCCCCCGGCCCTCCAGCTCCCAGCCAGTGTAGTGCCCATCCCACAGAGGATATCCTCTCATCTGACACATTGCTCCTCATCAAGGCAACCCCTGACCTGCTGCTCCCCCGGGAGAGTTTTTATACATCCATCACATCACTCCACTCGCAAAACCTCCCCTCATGGCGCAGCTATTCCAGCCACAGTGAGGGTCTGTGACTGCACACAAGGCTCTGGTTCCTCCCATCTGACCAACACACTCTGGGCACTCAATTTCTTCCTAAAAGCACTCTTCAATGGACCACTCATGATTTTTCCGTAAGGTTTCACTGTAACTCACTCATTAAGGCCTTGGAACTTTCTTCTGGACAGTGCAGCAGGGGGAGATATCACTGAGACTGTTCTTCCTAGCGCTGCTCCAGGAAAGCCATAAGCGAAGTCCAAAGCGCCCATTCCAAGAAAGAACCTTGGCAGGGTGGCAATTTCAAAGTAACTGTGCATCTTTTTGCCATTTTGGCTAGTATCTGAGCAGTAGTTTTCTCTGTGTCCCTGGGAGGCATAAAAACCTAAGCATGCAAATAGAAACCAGAATATGATCACAGCTAATTTATGAAATCTGATTTATTATAAACAATGCACATTTCCCATTAATCTCATAGAAAATATGCTTTGTGTTAGAAAAGCAGAGTAATTCACAGTTTCCGGGGCAGCAAATTTATGAAATTGAAATATAATTTGAATTCCTGTAGGGTTAACAGATATAATTTTCACAATTCATTTAGCTAAAGTCACATTTTCTTATTTTAACTCTCTTATTGGGTGACTAAATTAAGATGCATATTAAGTTAACCTTTAATCACTAAACGCTGTGTTTGGACACTTTGCTATTCTGCAAATGTTAGCTAGGAGCAAGAGCTTTGTTCTTGCTAGGTGTGACCTTCCTGTAGGAAGAAGCCTCTTCCATAACAGTAGCATGACATACATTTTAGGCAAGCAAGGGTTTACCCTTAGATGGCCTTGGAAATACCTAAATACAGCACTGTGCTATGAATCTGCTTGAAAGGGAAACCTCAAACTCCCAACTTGGAAATGCTGACTTCCATCTGTCATATCCTAGTAAAGGCGAGCATCTTTTCGGGCCCTCCCTCCTATAATATGGAAGGTATTTATTAGATTTTTCCAAATTAATCCAGCCCAGAGCTAGTTTAATAGTGTCATATTCTGCTAATTACACAGTCTTAACATTCAATGTTGCTGGCTGTGAAATGTACCCAGCCTCAACATCTCCATTTGATGGACTTACTTGATGTTTTGGCTGCTGCTGTTCAGACCCATCTGCTTGAATGGCATTATGCCCACTCATCAATTGGTTGGACCTTTTCATTACTATATAGATGTCTATCATTTATGACTTTATGCTGGTTTTCCAGCTAGCATTAGACTCAACAGCCATGTGGTGAGTGCTTCATGGAAAGCAAAAGGCACACATAGCGATGCAAAACCCTCAAATCTGGTTTCTTTAACAATGAAGATAATACAGTTGAGGTAGATGTATATTTACATCATTCACTGGAAACAATTTATCAGCTGCATTTATCCTTTATTCTTTCTGTTTCGAAAGCAAATTTATGCACAGGCAATTTTTGCCCCAGTCTATTCTTCTCTGAGTCAGCGGTAAATCTGTAAACAAGTGCAGAGCTTTCAAAGTTCAACCGCTGGGTATTTGTATCTGTTTCATCATGGGGTTTTTTAATTCACATTCAGCTGTTTGCATAGACAGACTGCAAGAGGGGAACTTGTAAAAATGAATCAATAATTAATGCCTAATAATGAGTAATTTGTTATGAGGAATGATCTTCAGGCCAGTATGTGAGAATTTGGGCCCTCAGCTAAAGAATATTTGTTCCTGATGTTATACTACCTTCAGGAAAATCCCTTCTGAATAAGCATTCACAGGCAAAAAGAGAGATTACTGTAGACAAACTACACAGCCACTTGGGACTTTAATTCAAGTTTATGAACTTCATTAAAGACAATTTACAACATCTGTGGATATTTTCAGTGTTTTTGCAGAATTCATTTTACTTTATTTAAAAACAGACACCATTCTTCTAAATGAAGGATCAAAATTTTCTATCAACATCATATGTTATGTTAAGTGCTAACCAAATATAAATCTGAAGACAAAATGGTGATATGGAATAAACTAATAAAAGAAAAGCAACAAGACAGATGTTATTACTGAGATTATTTTAGATGCTCCTGCACTATTTTCAGTGGTGACATCATTCAAGAGCCTTTGAATAGCTATTTTCTCCCCTTTCTGTTACCTGACAAAATAACCACATCCAGAAAGGAATTTCAGACAAGCAGTGTCTGCCTTGTATCACTAATTTAACAAAATAATTTCAAGCACTTTTTAAGACAGACAGTCCCACTCAAATTTTTTTTTGAGGAAATGTCATTATATAGACAAGGGAAGACTATAAGAAAAATCAAAATATGGGGCAGAAAAAAGGACTTCTGAATAGTGATCCAGTTCTTTCCAGGTTTGTCAACAGCAGTATGCTAGCACTGTGTTTCCTTGACTCTTAGAGCCTGATGTTATCACTGAAGTTCATGGAGAAATCCAGCTTTAACAGCTTTCATGTCACCAGACAGGTCTGCTCAGTAACAAAGCCTCTAGTCTTATCCTCTTCTCTTTTTTTTTTTTTTTTTTTTTTTTTTCTCCACACAGACACATGCAACATATTTTAAACATTCAAACATATTTTAAACATTCAGCAGTTTTTTTTAGGAAAGGCCCAGTGCCCCATCCCGGGGCACGCGGTGCCAGGGCAGCTCAGTGCCACAGACACGGGAGCCGTGGTGCCCGTCCTCCCGTGGCAAAGTCACCCAGGACCCAAGGGACGTGCGGGAGGTACTTGTGATTGCAGCCTGTCAGATGCTGTCAGCTGTTGTCTCATGCATGCTGTGGAGGAGCAATGCACACCTCGCTTTGCTCTTCCTGCCCCCGGCGCAGGCACGGGCAGGACATGGGCTGTTGTTTGCTGCTGCTCCCCAGGAGCTGGGTCAGTGTGCACTGAAACTATTTCACAGGCGTTTATAGACTGATTTTCAGGCTGGGGGATTCTTCACCAAGGCTGGGGTTTGTGGGCTGCAGCCAGGGAATTATCCTTACCCCAGTCTGCAAGCTGGTCTTGAGCTGTCACAGAATTCCAGAAGTGCTGGTTTTGGGGAAGAGTCTGTCTAAAAGTGATGACACTGTCTCCTCTGGAAAGTCCTCTTTGCGCTGAGATACTACTGAAGAAGGAACACTGATTTCTTGCTTACACTTAATCAGACTTGTTGACATTTAGATGGAGAAAAAAGTGGCTCCCCTGAATACATTAATGGTGTAGAAAAGAAAGATATAGATTACACGGGCCCTCTATAGAAGCAAATCTTGCATGAAATTCTTGTCATTTGATTAATATCTCAAATCAAAAGTCTTACCACATTGCAATCTGGGAATCAAGCCAGCTAAGAAACTAAAACATATATTTTCAGTATAACTGTGTTCATAATGACAGGACCACATGGTCACAGCTTCAAATTAAATAAAATCTGTCTATTACTGTCCTTTCTCTAGGACACCAGGCAGTACATTTAAAAACAAAGTAAACCACATCTGCTTGCAGAAAGAAAGATACTCTTTTAGAGAGCCGGTGATAGAGACCTGTACAGTGCTAGAAGTTGGAGTACAGTGAAGTCCCTTTGGGATTTCCACCTGGTTGGGCAGGGAAAGTATGCCTTCCAATAATTTTCTCTTCTGGAAACTTCAAATCACCTTTTTTTAACCACTTTTTTTAAACGGATGCGTGCTAGACTGCATTAGTGGCAAAGCCAAGTCTCATCAATTTATCACACACCTGTGCAACACTGCACTAAACCTGTACAACACCTTCCTAATAAACACTCCACCTCTAAGTATTCCCCTTGCTGCTAGGCCTGCAGTTACTATAGCCTTCTTTTGCTGTTGCCCAAAGCACTCCTATTTTAGTGAGCATTTCTTTATATATCAAGCCTCACGCAGTTTGGCACCATTAATGATGATGTTATTTAAGCACTGCCCCAGGAAAAAAAAAAAAAAGAAAGAGAGAAGCTGCAAACCTCTTCTCCCTCTCCCTCGGCACAATCACTCCAGCAACAGTCCCTGCTCAGCAGCAGCAATTCTGGGCAGCCCAAGATCACATCTTGAGGTTTGTGCTGAGGCTGTGCAAACACAAAGAGTTGCTCCTTTCTGCAAAGCAGTCATCCTGCTTATAATCACAGCAAACTTGGAATTTCTTTCATGTTCCCCTAGTGGTGCTTTATTCTAGCAGGAATTAGTTCAGTAGCTCAGAGAGCTGTATGGAGAACAACAAGAGGTGCATTTGAAATACCAAACCCCTAGAATTTAAATTACTGTTCAAATATAGGCCTGCACAGAGAAAAAAACATTGCTTTAAGTAAACATTGCAAAAGGAGACAAACCTGGATATTATGGGATTTTTTTGCTTATTTCACTTTATATAAAGTATGAAAATTAATGTGACATGTGGATAACTTGTTCCCTCCAGAAGGTGCTTTACAAGTCATAGATTCTATATGATGTTGCTGTTGCTATAGTAACTCTTTTTTACAGCATAGCAAATACTTCTACAAAACCTTTTGACTTTTAGTAAGAAAATTTGCATTCTCAAAATGTTTTCAAGTAAACTTTATGGCCTAAAAATAATAGATTCATTGTCTTTCCTTTCTCCCATCTCTCTCAGCTAGATATAAGCAATTAAAATTATGCTTCTTTGGTCAAAGACTTGCTCTGTGATCTAAAAAGTTATTTCATCTTACAGCTATATTTTATGCAATCCGGTAACTTTGAGTAAATTCTAGTGAGGCTTCATATGTTAACTACTGTAGTAGATTTCCCTCTTTTTTCCCCTTCCTTTTTTTTTTTTCTTTTGCTTTGTTTAAAGGTGATTAATTACTCAAATGCGGTGTGAACCATTCACTTAATACACAGTGTGCAAGCTCAGTCCTTTTTATCTCCCCTGTTTTGAACACCCAACCGGCCAGTTTTACCCTACTGAACTAATGCAAGACGGAAAAAAAAAAAAAAAACCCTCAATGGCACACACTTTGGATAAATACCTCTACACTGTACATTTGCCAAGAGAGCTTCTAAGATCAGCTCTGTAAATGTCATGATCCTTAATGCTATTGTGGTATAACTGAAGAGCGTTCCTTGAGCCCATTTGGCTGGGCTGACTAGCGCACTTTGTTTTCCCAGGAGAAGAAAGCAGAGTAGTAAACCATTTTTGCAGAATGTCATTCTCCCACAACAGTTTATGAAAGAAACATCTGTGACAAGAATCTTTAATGCTTTTCTCAAAGCCAAGCTGACAGTAAAAGAGCATTGCTAAAAGTGGCAAATCAATCCCATTCCACTCCTTCCAGAGCAGGACACCTAATTTGCTATGTATCACATGTATTTTCTTCGCATGTGCTGAGAGGCTGTGACATTGATGTGGTGGCTGTCGTCCAAGCTTCTGTTGAATAAACACTTTGGCCATATAGCAGGCACACTGGCATGTTTAGCAATGTCTGCTGTCCAGTGTGAGCTTACTTCACCCCAGGGAAAAGTTTGTTTAACTTTTAGATTGCAATTTGGGGATAAAAAGATATCTTTGAAGGCTGATTTGAAAACCTTGGGGGATTTTTAAACTTGGCTTGCTTAGGGAGGGGTTTTGTACTACCTGAAAACAGACACATGAGAGAGAAGAAAGTAACAACAAGTACAGTTCAGCAGCTACAAATTGTTTCATTACTGGGCTTGTGTTGATTGTGGTATAAAAATAAGATTATTCAGCCAAAACCAGCCTCAAAAAAGGTATCTAGATTTGAAAGAAGAATTTTTATATTTAGTTAGTTAAAACATCTGAAAGCTTTTACTGACATTGGACAATGAATCAAAGCTCTGGTGAGTGTGCACTGAGGAAACTGAGAGTTCAGCTGTGAATCAGAAGGATATCTCTTAAGTTACTGTTGTTTTTTTTAAAAGATGTAACACTACTGAAAATTTTTATCATCCCCAAATTAAAATAAATCCTTAAATAAACTCCTGATGTCTGTTACATTTAAATGATTCTATTTTGAAGCTTTTTGCAAAAGAAAGTAAGGTAGAAAACTTTCAGGATGGCTCATGTACACTATAGAATTCTTCTTTCGTGTGAGGACGTTAAATGTAATGCCTCTCTTGTCACTCTTTCAGTATGAAAACATGGGCCAAGCCATGCAGTTATTCAGCACTATCAGATCTCCCCCTGAATCCCATGGGAGTTCTGGCTGAGGCTGTAGTTTCCAGCGTAATGAGATGGATCTAGATAGCGAATGACAGCTCCAAGAACCTTTCCTGTGGTATCCCCACATCTGAAAGCAGAGTGAGGTTAAAGGCTGGAGTGACACAGGAGTGAGAACACACAGTACATAACAATGGCAGATGGTTTGTACCTCACTCATTGCCAGGGGAACAGTGGTAAAACTGCTGGAACACAAACTCAGAACCCAAATTTTCCACTTAAAATAAGAGAGCCCTACAGAAGGCAGCCATAAAAATGTCTTATATATGGGGAGCTTTCTGAACTCAGGCTCTGGCATTGGGGCTGTTGCACGTTATAGAGTTGAGAAAGCTCCAAGTTCCAAAGTCTATTTATTCCATCAGTTGCCATGGATAACACTTGTTTGTGTACATCTTTAAAGCCAAAGGAGTGGAATTGCATAAATAGAGGGATCGGAATCCAGAATACATTCCAAAGAGATATAATTGGCATCTCCATAGTTGTTGAATTAGTGGCACTTGATCAGATAACCAAGGCAGTCTAAGTTCTCCTGAATGTCTCTGTGAAAGCCAGCTCAGTGACTTGTAGGCAGAGTGAAAAGTTGCGGAAGAAACTCAAACACTAATGATATTTAGAATGATAATTCACAGCATCACAGAGAAACAGAAGACAGACTCACCCTGAGGCCATGTGAATGGAAAGCAAGGGTAGTTTCCAAAGCAAAAGGCAGACCTGAAAGATTTAATCCCAATGAGAACAAGCCACCTGTTCTGCTAAATGCATTTCCGCCCCATTCTTCATACCACCTGCCTTATGCAGGGGAGAAGGAGTTCATGTCTTCAGGAGGCACAGTTCTGCTCTCTTTTTTTTTTCAGAAAAAAAAGTGCCTCCACAGTGAGAAATGTCCCTTGCAATTTTCAAGCTCATTTGAACTTGAAAATACTCTCATCTGACTTCAATGGGACAAATCTTCAGCAGGGCACGCTTGGCTGGGCTGGATGCTTGTTGAGAAAACCAGTCTGCAACCACCTGTCGGCTGCTGGGTCCTTTTGTGAACATTCAGCTCTTTGAGAATAGGACCCTATTTCTGCATCTGTACAGCTCCGAGCACATTCTGTCCTTGTGGAAGTGTGGAGCTTCAGACACTACCCAAAAGAGATGATTTTTTTAAACATTGCAATAGATGCAGTAATACACAGGCAAGTGAACAAATCCCTGCCAGATTAACCCTGAGCCCTGAATTTGCCCAGAGTAAAAATAAGCAGGTAGTTTGAACACTATTGGGATTTTTAAAGCAAATGTAAATGGTGCAGTAGATAGCAAACTGCTTTTCTTTAACTTGCTCCTCATTTCCTTTTCTGTGTTCTCCTCCCATACAGTCGATATCCAAAACATCAAAACACAATTTCGTTTTATTTTTCAGAGTTCATTTACTTATGCTCAAAGGCTTTTGTTACAAAGAACAAAGCACATGTGTCTAACAGTTTGACCCTTCCTCCATCCTTCCCTAGGGGCTGCAATTAAACTTTCATTTAAGTAGTTATTTGGTGTGTGGGATACTATGCTAAAATACTTTGAATCAGTGGTTTTTGTAAGGCCCCCAGCTGCTCTGTCTACAGCACCAAGTAACTCCTCTGATCACATTGGAAAGACTTTGCTAATGTTGGGTATGCTCGGGAGGAGTGATTATTTAGATAGAAGAAATGAAAATAGAGAAAGGATTCTTTTTAGGGAAAGGCACTGACTGCAGAGGACAACTGGAGTGTGTATTATGTGTCTGTCCATTTCTTGCCCATCATTTTGTTTCTGCCATGGGAATACATCAAAATATTGGCTTCCTGTGAATAAGGCACTTATTCATGACTTAGGACCTTGTAAATTCCTTATGTGATTGTGTTAAAATGTCCTTAATTTCCCATGCTCATACTAGAATTTTATGTGTGCTGGCACATTCTCCCTGCCCCTCCTCCAGTGCCACTTTACATGCACAAAAATGGAAAATTTGTTTCGTAAAAAAATTGCATTCTGAAAAAAATGGTTGGTTGATTTACAGCAAAAGAAGGAAGAAGTCTCTTGTTCCCACCTATTGCCTTTGTCATTATTTTCCACATTTTGTAAGAAACTATAGTCGCATTTATTGCTGAATTATTTTGGAGCTGCTCCCCTTCCCTCATTGCACCCTGCCCCAGTTTGGTTGATTTTTTTTGTACATCTCATTAATTTCCTTGAAAGCATTCACACCAGAGCAGCTTCATCCACTAGTCTGTGGTTGCAAACCAGATTTCTTTGGAGGAAACTAAGCCTAAAGCCATATGCCAGCAGCAAAGTGGTACTGGAGTCACAACCAGGAGGGCTGCAGCACCAGCCAGTCTTCCAGTGCACAGCTAACACATTCCTTACAGAAAATTTTACATCACATGTGCAGTGGAGGCATTCAAGCCAGAGGTCCAAACTCTATTTAATTAAAAATAAGTCCTGTGAGCCACATGAAATGGAGTTGTAAGGAGCCTAAGCACGTATCAATCCAGTTTACAAGATCTGTTTCTATTGCAGTAAATTGCAGGCTAATTTAATGTCTATAGTACATGTAATGTCTGCCAAGTTTGCAGCCTCCCTTTCCATGGGATCACTAAGACTCTCCGTGCCCTTTAAGGCTATTTTCACAAAGATTGGGACTTCATCTCTACAGGTTCACAGTTTCTGGAGGACGAAATACCAATATTTTCACACAAGATGCATTTCTGCAGAAATCTAGCTAGAACTTGTGCCACTCACGTTGAGATATAAAATCCCCTGTTTGCACAGCAGTACCAATAACAGTTCTTCCCAATTAAGCCAAAATATTTTTGCATTGACATTGTAGTCATATGTTTCCACCAAATGTGCACTCTAGGACTAAATTGAAACTGAATTTAGAATATTCTAAACTTTTGGGGACAGGGCAGCCATTTGAATCTTGTATGTGCATTTCATGAAGGGCTTAATCAAAACTCAATCAATTCCCACCTCACCAAGTTTAGAAAGGGATTAAAATCCAGTACCAGATTTGGATCTGAATTTTGTGCCTAGGGGCTCATTTCTGTTATCAATTAGCTGTTGCTCTTGTGATGTATCAAAAGGCAGTAGCATATAGGCTGTTGTTTAGAGATGTACATAATGTAGCTTTAAATTTCATTGGGAAACTAAACAAAACCTCTGGCCTTAGGGCTGCATGTTCAAATGCTACAGTCCCATAGTGCATTACACCAGCCAACACTTCTTTTCAAATACCACCCGCATAACAATTAACCTCACTTCAACCTTGAGGTCTCTGATTAGTGATGGCCTATTGTTTAAGTTCCATTAACATAGCCCCTGTGTTGCCCTATTCTCACTCAAATGGACTAATCAAATCAGTCACCAAGGACTTAAGCTCAGGGTCCAACTTCTTTAGTAAGCAGCAATTTTCAATTTAAGTAGAATGGTGGATGTCATCAACACAGTCACAATTAGTATAGCTCTGACATGGAAAACATTCTTAATGATCCCAAATTTGTGAAATATCAAGGGCCCCAGCAACTTGCAATATGAGAATTTCTATGTATAATAGAAAAATTACAATATCAATAGGGTAGTCAATGCATTACCTTGTACCAGACAAGTCTCTGAAAGGAACCTCAATCAGATTCCATTTAATTTCAAGAAGCAAATGCTGTTTAGAACCAGAAGAAATAAAAACATGTTACAGCATTCATAAAATGTTATTTTTTGCTACCCACACCATATTTATTATGCAAAAAAAAGGAAAGAATTGTTTATTTTTCCAAATCCAGTTACAAAGTTGTTATTCTTAACATTCTTCTTACTTGGATTACACAACTATGTTTTCATTCACATTAGCTGATACTTGCTCTTTCAATCATTTGGAATTAAAAACGGTCCAGTATTATTTCTTTGGATTATTTTTAACACAGTCTTCTATTTCTGTCAAGGTATTGGATGATTGGAACACAAACCTCTAAGAAGATACAGTGGAAAAGTCATGGAATACCAGAAGAATTCAGGGCCAAGTCTTCAAATATGCATGTAATGGGAGTTACTGCCTCCTTATCAGCACAGATACCCATGGTGCACAGGCAAGGAATTCTTTTATTTTCATGCACATGCAGTTACTGCATGAGCAGCATGTGTATTTTCCAACCATTCAGGTCTTGCCTTTCTTTGAATAAGCAGCAAGAAGGAAAAGTGGGAAGCCTCTGGCCACCGAGCAGGACACTGAGGACATCAAGGACTTTCAAAATGGAGCTTTTGTGGCACAGAGGATTTTGCTGTGATTATAACTGGTAATTCCTACCTAATCGAAAAGAACCTATTTTTTTTCTTTTTCTCTTGCCATCTTATTTTCTTGCCAAATTGTTTCCCCTTTCTCAGTCTAATACTTTTTCAGGCCATGGTGGAATCATACTCTCTCATCTCCTCAGAATATGATGAAGTTGCCAGATAATGTTCACACGTAGCTCTTCTTTTATGATCAGCTAAAACCCTGTGCGCAGAATAAACATTGCCAGACACATTAAGTGTTTTATTTTTCTGCTTCAGAGAACGAAATTTGGCAGAAATATTCCTTAATTTAAATCCAGCTTTTGTCTGCCTCATTGCTTTACACACCATGTAGTGAAAGAACTGGCTTCACACTGCTCCCACACCACCAGTCCATCTGACTGACAATAGATCCAATCTGCATTACATGGGAGGCCATGTGAGTGGTCTATTCTGTTCCTCCATCTCCACGACAGCTGGAACTGGACTTGGAGCAAATACCAGGAGAATTTGCATGATAGTCCATTTGCAGCACATATGCTATAAATTCACCATTGCTGCAAAATGGCAAGCCATAGGCCTCGTCCACACAGAAGCTACATGAATTGAAATTAAAACCAATTTAGTCTAAACCAGAATGAACTTCTGCGTGAATACTCATAACAGTGTAAAATCATCTCGCTTCAGTTTATCCAGCACTGGTTTTCCCCACCAGGAAATTAACCAAGTGCAAGAGAAGCAAAGACACTGCCAAGTGTCTCCATCTTTAACTGAAGTCACTTTAAACCCCACCTTTAGCCCCGCTGCTGGTAGGGCTCTGCCTTGTTGGCTGGGGCTGTTCAATCACACCTGTCATTCAGCACTGGGGCGATTCCCTCGCAATTCTTGAATTCCTGCTTGCATTTCCCACAGTCAGTCATTGCCCCCTCTTTGGAGGACTCCAGAAGTGGCGCCACACTTGCCCAGCATTGGTTTGATCCTTGCAGTCCCTCAGTGAAGGCACTGGGGCAGCAGCTTCTGGAGTGGCAAAAGCTACACACATTCTCCAGCCATTGTTTTGGTCATGTTACCCCTGGGCACTGACCCCCTGCCTGCACTGCCTCCTGTTGCTCTTTTGTTCAAGAGAAAACTTGTCATTTAGAGGCTGATTATTAGTTTTCTTTTCTCTTCCCCACCCGGAGTCCCCCTTTAACTGGATCATCACCAGTTTTAGAAGAGTTGCCCCTTTCTAAAGAAAACAAAACAGAATAAACAACCTCTTTCCAGTCCCTGCCAGAGCTCTCTTCTTTTTACCAACATCCATTTTCTCCCAAACAAAATGAAAGGACAGGGAGAAAAAAGACAGCTTCTTCCCTCCCTCCACAATGAAAAAACAAAGAGCACAAACAAAATTAAAATTAGGCATTTAAGCTGATTTTCACCACTTAACTTTTGACATGTTTTTGCAAATTTCGTTGAAGTCCTCTCTGAAGATTCAGCCAGTGAAACCCACTGTATCAAGTGGTGTTTCCAAGCCTTTTTTACATAACTTCCACGAGACAGCTCACGCGTTGTTTGCACTGTCAAGGGCACCTTTCTGCTAACATGAAAATCGGAGTCTATGACACGACAAAGTATCTGTCCCTTTGGGAAGAAATAAAGGTTTAAATGCCTAATTTTTCATCTTTATATACCTCTGAAAATATTTGGCGTCTGATACATCCAAGCTCACTCTGCAAAAGTATCTCCAGGTGGGTGATTTATTAGAAGCTAAAGCCATTGCCCAAAAGTTCTGTTCTATTTTATGCCCATGTAGCATCGGTTCAGCTTCATTGTCTTGCTTTGAGAAGTAATTGTTTTTCTCTTCAGAAATATATTTCTTTTCCAGTAAGCCTGCATCATATTCATCATCTGGAATGTATTGGGAGCACTGCACTGGGCTCAGCTTGCAGCTGCTCCCAATCATCTCCGATGCGCTCAGAGCCGACCTGCAAGAGCCTCACCGGCGAGGCTGGGACCGCCACCGCTCCTCCTTCCGACCCTGCGCCCACTCCGGGGATTCGGCCGCTCTCTGCTTCATTTCCAGGTGTAATTCAAAATGCCTTCTTTGATCCACAGAGCCATTCACGCTTTGAGAGCCTGTATTTCTTTGAGACGGTTTCTCTGTTTCAACGTCGTGTTTCACCTGGCAGCTGAGATTGGCTGCGGTCGCATGAGATGAATAGCAATGTTGACTCTGTAAAATACATGAGAGTTTGCAGAATGACAGGCCATTCTCAGTGGATGTACAGCACAGGAGCAATAGAAACGTGGGGAGTGTCTTGTTTCACAGAGGAGAAAAGAAAGGATTTCTTTCCATTGGAAAAAAATAATATTCTTCATATTTTTGTAAGAATGTCATGAAGTGAAACCACTCCCCTGAAAATATTCTGCAGTAGAATTGCTAAGAACTGTGCTCATATTTGGATTGTGGATTACACCAGCAGTACTATATTTTCTTTAGAAGCTGTTAAGTTTTTTATTGGTCTCACTCAGATCTGAAAAACCCTGAAGAAAAAAAAAAATCACATATACATGAAACTCGTGAGATGTTACCACCATAGGAAGTCATGCAAATAGAATATTGACTACTGGAAACAGAAAATTAAAATTTACTTTACTAAAGGAATTAATTTAATACAACAACAACAAGAAAAAATACAGTATGTGCTGGTGAGGTGCTGCACATTTCTTCACTAAGACCTGTTCCCTAAGTCCAGAAGAAACTTTCTGTACTGGTCCATGCAGATGCCGTAAGGACATTCCTCCATGGCTTTGCAATCATCCAGCTTCTCTTGGGACTCATCTCTGGTTTCACAGCCTACCTGACTGCAGCAAGGCACTGTTGCTGTAGTACGCCCAAGAGATTTCTCCTTCTGTATAACCCCAGTGCCTTCTACCTCCATCCCCTTTGCCTTTCCAAGGAGCACCCAGGTCTCTCCACATGGTGCTCTCTTCTCCCCCATTCCCACCTTCCCACTATTCATCTTGAGGTCTCTCACCTTTTTTGTTGATGTGGCAGCCATCTAGGGATCCTACTTAACTAAGAGAAAAGTACTTTTCTCTGGCTTAACCAAACTAAATATGTTGAGATTAAATTTACTGACTAAGTTACAAAATATACAATATTGTTGATGGTTGTGATTTTACAGCAATTCAAGAAATATTCTGTTGTTTCCTGTAGATGGAAGGTCTTCATTACTCTATCTTCTTGACCTCTTGACCTAGAAGAAAAACTCACAGCTATAAGTAAAAGATTGAGTAGAGGACTTAAGAGCATTTCAGGAACAGAGGACAAATGGAAAACTATAAGCTGTCTCTAATTTTTTTTTTTTTTTTTTTTTTTTTTTTTTTTTTTTTTTTTTTTTTACAAAACCCTTTTAAAATAAAACAGTATGCTTCTCATGGTGGTAACAAGGTGCCATATCACTTCACTTGGGGTCATGTTTGGAACTGGTCAAGTTGCTCATAGCACTGTGTAGGATACTGTTCAGGACCCTGAGTTGTATAATAAGCTGTGTCCATTGCAACAGTTCCAGCAGCATTAAGGCAGCTCAGTAAAGATAACTGATCATAAGAAAACACCATTTTTTCCTCACTTGGACAAGACTTGAGCAGAAAGGGATAGTGAACCCTTAGCACTACATACAGCAAGTGGATAGGAAACCATCTGCTCCACCGCTGCTGGCTTTCCTGAGCCTGGGGACCTGAGAGATGCCCCAGGCTCCTCAGCAGCAGTTGCTAAGGAAACATTTTAGGGAACCTTTTTCATAAATTCATAGTAATCTCCATTTCTCAAATGTCAAGGCTAATGACTCACCCTTTGATTGCAAATGGGATTTACTACCATAGAATTGCTGGCAGCCTTCAAAGCTAAATTGTATTTGTCAGCATTTGAAGACTTTTAGTACATTGGTTACCACTGCTCCCCTTGAGTGAGTAGAAAATGTAGATACATGAATATCTGGCAGAATTCCCTCAGATATATTTCAACCCTTTCCTAAGTTTCCATATAGGAAAGAAGACAGATATTGGTGTCTGAAGGGCTTCCACAGCAGGGAATCCCCACAGCAAAGCCTGTGTCTTTGGGGTTTTCTTGCCTGAAGTGCAACTAACCTTCTCCTGGGAAGCACAGACCCCAATAGAGGGGAGCTGGGAACAGCTTAAAGCTATCTCTGGGGTGAGCAGTAGAGACATGCACCCTGCCTTTCCCCCCAGGGGTTACTTCTGCTTGAAGGCAGCTGGGTACATCCATGGGTTTTCTGCAGGTCACACATGAATCTGTGTCCTTGGCTTCCACTGATTAATCACTCTGGCAGTCTGCTGTTTTACCCCTCGTGCATTTTGGATATCACCTGAAAGAGACCAAGAGCCTGACACTACAATATTTTGTGCCTTCACAGTTCCTCTTCTGCCAAGTGCCAATGTACCCCGAGACTTCTTTCTTCAAAGTATTTGAGAAGTTATCACCAAACCAAACCAAGGATATCTATTGCTCTCAAAGCAATACATATTTAGAACAAGATTCTCCCTCAAGTCATACAGACTTCACTCCAGAGAGATCTACTTCCAAGTTAAAAGCTTACAGCCCAGAATACAGTTTCAAAAGTGGAAATTTCAACTTCTAGTACTTTAATGAAACCTCAAATAAATACAGACCTAACTTCAAACTTTCTGTTAATTAATTTTTGGGAACTCTTCACATTTATATAAATGCATATTAAAAATCCATTTGAACAATTGGTTCATACTGTATTTAACACATTTCCACTTAATATAAAAGCTACAGAAATAATTTACTTTGAATGGATTCATATTATAAATCACTGTTACTCAAGGAAATCTCTTCTCCCTGGAATTATCAGTGACTGCTGTATGGAAGACGCTGATGAGACCTGTTGTCAGTAGCACCACATTGTTAGGAGACACATTCCTTGATATAAAATCAGTATCCACCATTTAGGAACTTAATGCACTTAAAACTTACAGAAATTCCTCCAGAGGAACACTTGTATGTTATTTTGAAGTGTTTCCTGGTCACCTTGAACACCATTGTCCAAAACAGGCAGATGGAGTAAACGCTCGTCCAAATTTTTCTTTCTCTGTCTAGGGAAAAAATATCCCTCAACTGCATTTTGTACCAATCTGCCTAGAGACAGATAAATTTGCTTTCCTGTTGCATCTGGCTACAGGATTTTACAGTGTAGATTTGCTCATTTTTCAGCTTGCTTATTTAGCCAAATTGCCAGAATACATGCTCCTATCCCAGGCCAGGTGCTGGGAGAAGGCTCCACTCTAGAATTTTTTTGCCTAGAATACAGAAAGGGGAATTCCTGCCTCTGAGATACTGACACTGGTGCTTCTAAGGTCACTTTTTTCCTCCATTGATTGGCTTTTAATTCTATACTCTCATAGAATTTTGCTTTTACTGATACAATAAAATTAACTACTGAGTGTAGAGATGGTCTTAGGCAGTTCCCCCTTAGTTTCCAGCTGTGTCTGTCTAAAATCATAATTTAAAGAATCCAGTTAGAAGAAAACAGCTAACTCAGAAAATGAGTCTCCAAATCTTGACTGAAAACATGTGGCCCCAAAATGTAGATAAAAAATGAACAAACATCTGCATTATCATACTGTTTACCAAATGCTGAAATCAAAGTCCAGTCTATGCAGTGTTTCCTCTTTCTGTAGCCAAAAAGTCCGCTTAGTTATTACACAATATAGCAAAAACCTGATAGCATATTATTTTAGTAACACTGAGTGTTCTCATTCAGCTAACCATTATTTATATCATTTCTGACCAAAAAAAATCCTAAACTGACTAGGAGGATCTGTTTATTAGTTTCAGACTCATCAATACCTACAACTTCTGCACCTGTGTGCCTTTTTTTCGTGTGAAGTAAATGGCCATGATGCTGCACCATGTACCACAGCGGCTCTGAAACGCTCTGCCTGATCCTTTACTTGTAAACACCAAGACAGTACCTGCACACTTAGAAACAATCACATAGCTGCATGGAGCCACAGCACATGTGAGTGTGGTTTAACCTTTTGAAATAATTGTTTTCTTGGAGAGATAGAGACTCTGGGAGGTTATGACCAATTTTATTCTCATAGAGTAAATGTGAAATCCTGAGGACTTTGAAGCATTCCGTAATTCAAAGTTTTATTATTTCCTGAAATGCAACAACCATCAGAACATCATCTAGGTAGATTAACACGTTGTTGTCTTGCTTCTTAGAGCACTAACAGTGTGATCTACCAGCACAATACACATTCCTAATGCTCCCTGTTCAGCTGAAGTAGGGAATTTCCTCTAATTTTGGCAAATGATACTCTGAGAGAAACGCTACTTAACTCACCACACATCCATAAATCTGCTTTGTAAATCTTGCACTTTTTGGAAGGCTTATTGCTAAAACTTTTGCTTCAGAAGCACATTTAAGGGGTTTAGATTTAATAAGGTTAAAAACCATCTGAGCATTTTGAGACTACAAAGAAATAATATATCTGTAGTGTCCCCTGCGATAGATTAGAGGCAGGACTTGCTTGCAGTAATGAATATAAATGGGAATCTTTATGAAGGCCACCGGACAGAAGCAGGTCTGTAGCTCTGCTCTCCAGCTCCCAGGCTAACTGCACACAACCTATGCTTTCCAATAGCACCATGCAAGTCTATCCTAAATCCTGGCCTAGATTCAGCACTTTTGGAAGGGATTGCCAAACTCCATGAAACCTAGCTCCTCAAATTGTTCAGCAGTGGATGCAACTTCCAGAGCATGCCCTGCCAAGGCTTGCATAATCCCTACATTTGCATGCACGTGAATTAAACAATGAAAAGGCTGGAGATTCTGCAAATGAGAATAGAAAACTCCTCCATTCAAAAATCTTTTTTTTTCCCCTGCAAGTTTAAGGACAAAAATGGGTCTGTGACTTGAAAGCCTAGCTATTTAATTTCTTTAATGCCATTTTAATTACAAAAACTAACTTGAACAATAAATGTATACACACAGTTGAGAGAGGCAGCAACCTTTCTGTATGCCATAGCCAACATTATAGGCTTACTCCAGGTGTTGGGAATCTTTTCATGGAGGCTGGACAGGGAAGTTAATGAACGTTTATGGTCTTTGTACTGAATCCAGAGCATACTCAAGGCATAGACAAAGTAGGCAATGGTTATCATCTGCTCTGCTTTGGGCAGAGAAGAGAGGAACTGGATCCTTAGCCCTGAAAATCCCATTCCTGTGGATGCAGCCCTGTGCTCTTCCTCTTCCTGCCAGGCCAAGGGAAGCTGAAGACTTGCAGCCCACTGACTGGCAGACAGAACAGAAATGTGCCCTCCATCCAACAGTCTGGCTGCCCTCATCCTCCCAGGCCAAGGGGCACAGAGCATGTGCAGGGGCTGCAGTGCAGAGCTGGGACAGTCCCACGATGGAGGGCACGGAGTGAGGGATGCTGTTAGGCCTCTCCTCCCTCCTCAAGCCTCACTGGTTCCTCTGACCTCCCTGTTCCCACTCTGCAGCCACAAATTTGCCTTCATTCTGCCCTTTGCCTCTGCTGCCCACCTGCCCCAGCCCAGTGCCACCCTCAGGTGACAGACACAGCCCACGACCCCTTCCCTTCAGGGGCTGGGCTGCTGTGGGTACACTAAACCTACAAGTGTGAATCCCCCTTGAAGCAGGTCCATCATGCTAATTTCAGACCACACTCACCATTAGGGATGCTTTTATCCCAGGAGCTGCATATACAGTGCCTTTGCCTAATATTTTGAGGAGCGAAGGAGAGTGTTTTCTCTGTGCTCAGACAAGCTGTCTGGATTCCAGCCTGAGGAGATCCCTGCATGGAAAATAGACTGCTAGAGTTAAACACCAGCACACAAACACATCATTCAGTTCAGCTTCAGAAACTTCATCAAAAAAGGCTATGGCAGACATTCAGGCTGTGGCAAAACTTCTGTCAAAGGGGTTGTGGCCTCCCTTGTGCCACACACCTTCCTGGGACAAACCTCCAGAGCCTTCCCCAAGCATGGGTGGAGAGGCTGTAGGAATGCTTGAGCGGTATAATATCACAAAACAGGGACATGACTTTCTTATTTAACTGACACAGAGAGGAAGACAATGGGCTTTGGAGGAAGGTATGTGGTGGAAGACATTCAAAGTCCTTTTACTTGTACAGTGACTGTTGGTAGTAGGGTTATCCTACAGAAAGAAAAAACTAAAACTAAAACAAAACAAGCACTCAAATCCTAAGACTTCAAAATTAGAGAATACACATCAAAGTGTTGCTATGGGGCTTCTGCTATATTTCCATCACCCCCTCCCTCTTTCTCTTCTCCTCTCCATTACTAGTGCCCTAGTGCTACCCTGAGCAGGGGATCAGAATAGGCAGGAGTAGTGTAGGTGTGGGATCTCAGGATATCCAGAGGTGAAAGGGTGACACTACCTTCTGATGTGAAGAGCTAACTTGAGGAAAGCCTATGATCACATCAGTGGGCCACATGTACCAAGTGAGTGCTGCACATGTCAGTATATTAAACATATGTGGTTCTTATTTCCTATGTTAAAGGAATACAGTTTGCAAGCACTGGGGGTGTGTTGTTATTTCAAATGAAAGGTAAATGTGGATTAAAGGTATTTCAAGATTCCCATGGTCTGATGACAATGAATGCCTGCAAAATCCAACTTTGATTTTAAAGTTTTCCCAACATTTAAAATGTCTGCCTCACAAATTGGTGTGGGACCTGGTTTCGTTTTAAAGGCTCATGGAAACAACCAGAGCAGCAGAAACAATAACAGCACCCTTTTAGAAAATACAGGAAATCTTTTCAGCCAGATGCACTGCAGCACTGGGGCCACCATGAAAGTCTTGCAGTTAAAGAAACCTCACAACATCTTCTAGGCAAAAAGGGGATCATCACGTCTCCTAACACTTCATCTTGCATTAGAAATAATTCTTGCTCGAGGAAGCAAAAAAGAGCCAATAAAATGTTCCAACTTCATTCCTTTATTGACTTTTTGTTGCCTTATGTTATTAATAAGAATTTACAACCTAATTTGCAGTGTAAGGTTTTAGCATGGACTATGCTTGTATGCAATTTGAATTTTTAAAAACTTTGGGGCATCACAAATCTGACAAAATCTTTTAAGAATTAATAGAGTTTTGTCTGGGGTCAGATTTTGTTAAAAGATCTCTAAACCTGACCTTTATATTTTTGTGTGAGAGGAAGTAGGATCTCCTGGGCATCTTATGACTGGGAGTTTGGAATATGAAAATGAGGAATTTGCGTGTTGCAAACATTGCTCATGGCAGGGTGCAGGTAAAGAGCAAGGGGCCAGCCACTTTGAAACAGAATTCCTGATTTGCAGGCCCCATGAATGTACTTTTAAATGCCAATTTGATAGGTGGGGAGGCTGTAAGGACTCTTGGGGGGATGAATATCAGAGAATAGTAACATTATCACTTTCCTGCTTATTTGACAGGGAAATGGCGACAATGATCTTTGAAGCAGTGAGTGTGGTGCGAGACATTCAGAAGCCTTTTTTATTTGTACACCATTGACTATTGGTAGGGTTTTTCTGAAAAAAGAAAAAAAAAACCAAACCAAAACAAACAACAATCAAAAAAACCCAACCCAGCAGCCAAAACCTGAGGCTCTTAAATTAGAGAATGCACATTAAAATGTTGGCCAGAGGCTTCTGATTTGTATATTCCCATATCCCTTTCCCTCACTCTTTCCTCTCCAGTACTAGTGCTGTATTGAGTTGGAAACGTATAAATGTTACATGTAAGATGCAGCCTTACTGTTGCATCTTTATTCAACATCAACTTCCAGATGGGAACTATTTTTCATGGTTCATAAAGCCAAATCCAGCTGCTACATTTGGACCTACATAAGGAATCCACATTTTATTGCCTTAGCAGTGCATATAAAACAATTGCTGTTGTTTTTTTAGTACTGGTGCACCTCACATTTCTCAATACATTTTAAATATTTAAATTTTTAAAACTGTATTTTTATAGTTCCTCATTTAGCTGTGCACCGTAACAAGATCCCGCTTTTACTACTTTTTCTAGATATCTAACATAACCGAAAGAAAAATGACTGTGGACAAACGGTATTCAATATAGCAGCCATATATTCAGTTACTTACTAAAAGTGTTCAGACAATTTCCTATGTAAACCACAATGATATTAAATACTTCTGGAATCTCAGCTTTATTAAGAGACAGGAAGTGCAAACTCAGGAGTCTTTCCCCTCCCCCTCGGCTAATCTGACTCTTTGATAGTCATGTGTTAGGAATAACCATCGAGTTGCTCCTAACGAAAAATATTCCCACAGCTAAGAGAGAATTAACCCTTGTGAAACCTCAAAAGAGAGAGCGGAGTCCATGTGTTCACACAGAGAGAGAGAAAAAAAAAACCCCATTAGGAGGAAGTTTATGCCAGCAGCAGGTCTACAAAACCCTCACCGCCAGCTCTTCCACGCAGGCATAATTCATTTGCATTTTAGATGGTATTGTCAGAGCAGCTACAGCACATGCATTGCGGAGGAGAACCACCCAGCCTGGCAAAATTAGCCATCTTTGTGCCTGCCTCCCTGCTTCCTCCATCCCTCCGTGCCCGCCCGGCTCCGCAGCCGCTCCGCTCCGCGCCCGCCGCGCTCCTCTCCGAGCAGATGTCAGGCTGCCCGCGAGAAAGCAAACAAATCCCCACAAAAAGCGCCGAGGTGGGACACAGAGAGTTAATGCACGGGTATGACAGAGAAGCAAGTTTGCTGTGAATTGGGAAGCACAAACTATAGTAATCCCCACCCTGCTGAGTGGCTTCCCCAGAGGTCTGATACAGTGCCAAAGCCTCTTACGCATACTGAGACAAAGCTTATTTCAAGCCGAATTCAGCTCCTGAAGCCACCATACTGCTTCCTGACAGCCTCCAATTGCACTGCCTCTGTATTTGTGTTTCCTGCTGTTTATATTTACTTGTTCCCAGAGCCACAACAGCTACAAAAACAAATAGTTGCTATTTGCAGGGCTCTGTATCAACACAGGTAAAGTGCTTCACTTCCCTTTTAGTTTTACAAAGATTGTGCAAATAGGCTTTTAATACCTCAGAGAGATTAATTTGGTAATTATAAACCAGTTTAGGAACACATGCCAAACAATTGGTCATATAATCAGCATCCTTGTTTCAGAGTATTAGCGCGGCTGAGGCAAAAGGTTTTTAAACCATAAGGGCTACACAAACACTCCCTTGATTATATTGCTATTATTTCCCCATTCCACTGAGACACAAGCTTGAAATATCACTTTTTTGTTTGTCAAGTCCCTGTGGATGCTCTCTGGATCTGTGCTCCTGTCCCTTTGGCCCCTGTACAGCTATTGTGACGGAGTCTGATTTGGGTAATGGAGATCTTGTTTGATATATTTATTTAAAGAATCAGCTTAAGGAAGCCTGAGAGCCATCAATTCTCTTAATTAACTGCAGAGAAATGATTAATGCTATAAATATGGAATTGATCAGGAAAAAATTATAGTACACGGGATTTAATATGAGTTGTTCCACCAATATTTAAGACATTAAATATGATAAATCTGGTTCTGGGTAAAGTGTTCAAATAACTACCCAAGTTATTTATGCACCTCAGAAAATTCCCACCACAAACCAGTAGTGCTGTTAGGCTTCTAACTGGAGGGGGGCAGTGCTTTTCAGGTAGTAAAAGTTGCTTTTTCAAAATAAAAAACTCCTGGAGGAATAGGTCCATTTCAGCTGTACTACACTTCCTAAACGAAACCAAGCAGAAAAGTTTCAAAGCATTTTATTCTGACTTTATCTATAAAGAACATTTTCATTTCAAAAAGTTCAATTTGAAATTAATTTTGTTTCATGCACATTGATATTGTCTTTAGTAATGCAGAAGTTTCATTTACCCAGAAATTTTTACAAATACAAATTATTTTGTTGGAGGCCAGAAGACAGGCCTCCAAGCCTTTCATTTCAGAAGCACCCACACCAAATGTTTTTCTCTGGTGAAAAAAGAGCAAAGAAAAGCAAAGAAAATATCAGGCAGGGGGGCAATTCAATCAGTTGCCATCCCACCATTGCTCCTCTCTTGGAAACTGGACTGCAGTCCAGAAAAGCCCCTGAACCTTGGGTCTGCTGCCACTACTTCTTTGCACCTCCTAAAATATGTTTGCTTTTTGTTTCTCGTCTGTCAATCAAAACCCAGCACAGGGGTAAGCACAGAGGACCCAGCCTGCACACGCAGCTTTTGTGATTCCCTCCTGTCACCTAGAGCTGGGTCTCAAGAGCTCTGTGGTGTGGCTGCCGTCCCTCCCTGGCACTGCAGCCACTCTGGCACTGTGCAAAACCTCTTTGCGCTGCCCGTGCTGGCTGGTGTGGCACTGGGGCTGAGAGGGAGGGCAAAGGGGGAGTGAGGGGTGAGCCAGGCCTAAGGACTGCTGGTAGAAGTTGTTGGAATTGTCTCCCCACCCTTTCAGTGTCTTTCTCACCACGAGAAGAATTAAAAGCTGAGCCAACAAATTCAGTGACTTCTATAGACATCTAGAAGACAGTACTTTTAGAGCTCAAGCATGCAGCATCAGAGAAAACAGTTTTTTGGTTTGTTTTTTTCTTTTTTTTTTTTTCTTTTTATAATAGCTACTCTCACAATTCTTCCTGTCCCCACTTCCCCCAGTCCCTGGAGAATGAGAGTTATGGAAATAACAACTCCTGAGACCATTTCCCAAGAACTCTGTGCCTTGGTCCACAAGAAATGCAATGCCAGATCCACCCACATCCGACAAGCAAGACATCCTGGAGCAGTTTTAGGAGGAGACGTTAGAGAGATAGAAATGTCACTGTATTCATGTACAGAGCATGGATCCACACATGGAAGGCTAAGCTCCCTCCCCAGGGAAGCTGTGTGAACTTTGCCAATCTTTTCCCTGCCTTTGCTTTCCCCACAGGATTAGTCACCACCCAACACAGGGTGGGAAGGTCTGTCAGAGGCCATTCTCCCTCTGGACAGCAGTGTGGAGCTCTGTGGCTCTCAGAGCCTGTCCATGACCCACTCACCCATCACTGCAGGCTCACTGGGGACAAAGAGGCCACCAGGAAAGACTTGGCTGCCTCAGGAATGGATACACAAAAGGCTGAGTCTCTGCCCAGGGCTGCTACCCACCTACAGCACAGGTAGAAGGGACCAGTGGTGACCAAAAGTTTCAAGGACACTGACAGCCCCCTTAAATGGCATGAAGAAAAGAAAATCTGAGAAATTTTTCAGTCTCATACAGATCTCATTATAGATTCCCTGAGAGCTTGGGGGAAGCAAATGTGTTGGCTGGTGGCATGAGACACAGGTGGGGTGGAAGGAGAAGACTCAAAAGAGGGAAATGACCAAGCACACAAGCGAAATGGGCCCTCCTAGCTGGGGCCCTGGATGACAGTGAATGCATGGTGACTTACAGGGTGCCACAAGCTCAGTATTGCAGAGGGGACAGTTGTACAATTAAACACTCAAAATCATCTAAACTGCAAGTTTAAATAGTCTGAATACAGGCACTTAAGAGAGCAAGCCTCTCTTCAGAAAACTGCAGAACCAAGGCTCCCAGGGCTCCCTGACATCTCAGCAGCTAACACACCCCAAGCAGAAAGCCATCTGTGAGGGACTGCTCTGCATCCGTGCTTCGCTGTCTCTGTGACCCCACACTGTGGGAGAGGGGACATTCAGAGAGGACAAGCAATGGCAGTGGGGTGCCACGGAAACAGTGGCACAACTCATTCCAGTGGCCGCTGAAATCGAGGTGCTCAAGATTTCATTCTTCCATTGGATCCTCAGGCTTTTTATAATTTCAGGGATGAGACCAATTTAATTTTTATAGAGATGTGTAATCCGCCATTTCAACACGCTAATTGAAATAGGCTGACATGCAGCTATGTGCCCTACGAGCCTTCCAAAGCACATATCTTGGCACTTTCCACCAGAGGCTGAATGACATGACTGGAAACCATACCAGATCCTCTGTGTTTACAGGCCTCTGCTTCTACATTATTATTTTGATTGCTGGCTTTACCAACAAACATCCAAGAGGCAGAATCCACTTGGAGAAAATAACAGAAAGCAGAGCTGAAACAGATTTTAAGAGGTCAAAATTCAACTGTACCTGTGCTATTTTTGACAGCTGTTTATTTAACCACTTTGTAAAGTCCTTCAGAAGTGGAAATGCACACATTTTCCCAATGCCATCTGACCTGTTTTTTAATTATGACTTTTATAACGCCTAACCTAAATTTTTCTTTGAGTAATCTAAGTTTATATTTTCTTATCAATTCAGGGGGGATAATGTTCATTCTTTTCTTTCCTCTCTTCAGCACCTTTTTTGGGTACTTGAAGATTTTTGAGCTCCCTTCTGTACACTGTAAACAGCCCCCATCTTTCCAATTTCTCTGGTTCTGACCACTTGGCTCAGGATTCTCTCCTTTCCTTCGTGTCCTTTTAGGAAAGTAATGCCCAAAGCTTGCCCGTGCTGAGGAAGGTAGAAGGACATACACACCTGTCTTCCAGTTACATTCATTTAAAAAAATTCTCAATAGTACATTTTCTTTTTCACAACATTGTATCATTGAAGACTTAAATGCAGGTTGAACCCCTCTTAACTTCTGTATTGTTTTCTTTAGAATCAACTACTTTACCCTCACTTCTGCTGCCAACTTTTCCTCTATATATTCAGTAAGTACCTTTTATTTTCTCTCCACGATGAATAACGTTTTTTCTAATCACTTCTCCAATCTGATTTCCAGTTCCACTATCCAACGTACCTGCAGTTTTCCAGGCTGCCATTCCTTGTGGTTGTAATGATTACAATTGGTTCTTGCCCCCAGGACACCATTGACACGAGGCAGTGAGCACAGATCACAACACAGGATCCTGCTTGGTACAGATTTCTATTTGAGCAGTGTCTCATTGATAATTGATCTCCAAATATATTTTTCCAAGTGGGAAAATACACATCTTTTGGAAGGTTTCACCAAAACTGTGTTTTCTTAGCTTTTTCTATGAATTTGCCAAGACTTGTCAAGAGAGGGAGAAGTTAAACGGGGTTTGTGGTATTTGCAATTTTTCTTATCAGACATTTAATAATTCTTGATGAGGCCTCTGTGCATAGTGAAAGAGTCTCAGAAGTCTTGCTTAAAGCCAAGTTCCCCAGTCATGTCCCTGGACCATTAGAGCTGCTAAGGAAATCCTCATGACTCCAAGTGACATGAAAGTGTCCTTAACTCGTGAAAACTGACTCAAACTCTGAACTTGCATGGTTCCATTCCATCTTTTCTCTCACTATTACTCTTCAAACTCAAACTTTACTCTTAGAGATATGAACTCGTTAAGAACTTTCAATATCTTTTACAGACACTTGATTAGAGCTTCACAACACAACTGCTAAAAGCATGGATAGAATCATAATCTTTCCTTAACAAGGAGATGTATCTTTTTAAAAAGGAAACTATCTGCCCATTTGTGGTTAACTATAAGAAAATAGGAGTAGGAAAATGTCCTATTTTTCCATTCGGAAAATTATAAATTATAGTTCTAAGAAAGCCAACTCTTGACAACTGATTGAGCCTACATTTAAAGAGTAGGGTCACAGAGATATAAACTAGAATGTATACATTGGGAAATAAATTAGAGTTCAGTAATTAATGTGAATTGTAAAATCTCATGTTACTCAATGACAACAATTACCACTAAAAATTTTTATTATTCACATTTAAAGTGCCAGCAATCTAACAGGCCTCTAAAGCATCTATTTTGGGTTTTAATTATATTTCAGCTATATAGTCATTCATTTCACAAATTAAAAAAGAAGAGTTTATTTACAGGGAGATAGTGCCATAGTATGGTAGGAGAATTTCTTGAGGGGAATTTCAGACAACCAATTTTAGTTCATTGCTGAAGCTGCCAGCTTCACAAAATTTAGATATGGGAGCCCACTTTCACCTTTGGTGAAACTGAGGAGCCAGCCATGAACTTCTGATCCGTATGTTCACTTAATTGCTGTAGGATCACCCAGGACTGCCACTGAGGCTGAAAGCCATATTAGAGAACTGCTTACAGTGACAGGCTGAAAATGAAGACAAGAATTCACCTCAACTGTTTGCTGAGGACATAAACTATATACTTCCTGGTGCTTTTTCTTGGCATTTGAAGAGAAGAATATATTCTAGCTCTCCAGAAAGAATCAATGACAGACTTTTTCCTGTTTTCCAGTCTTTTGTCTTTCCCTTCTGGTTTGATCCACCCTGCCAGAAGGATCTCATTTGCACTGCCACACCTTTTCTCAAGTTCTACCATATTTTCAGAGTGATGAACATTTGTCCCAAAACTTATCTGATAGTAAGTGGTATATTATTGGTAATACCTTGTCAGTTTGATATGTGCTAGTGTGTGAAAAAGGGGCTCTATATATTCACCGAAAATGAGAGCAAACAAAACTACCTACATAGAAGATCCATGAATGGAAATAAATACCTTGTTTTACCATAATTGTCCTTTAAGCCTGCTTTCATCTATTATTTTAATTTCCCTTGAGTTCTTCAGTATATTTTGCATTCCTACACATCTCTCACATGGTCAAGAAAGCTGTCTTTGCAAAGAGAAGTGCATGCCTGATATGTTCTTTCCCCCACTGGGGATCCAACACATGAATTACCTCAAATTAAAAGGAAGTACTGAATAATAGTGTATACAGGGATCTGTCTGCAGCAATCCAAAGTGGCAGATGGAATTGATCCCTGAGATGTAATTTCTCTATACATGCAAGGTGGGCCAGGGGAGCAGCCAGGCTGCTGAAAACGTGAGGCACAGTGTGTGTGAGTTACACTTGTGTCTGTAGGAGGCACTTGCATGGAGGGGTGCGCATTGCTGGAACCAGGATTCACCAGGTGCCTCCTTTGCCTCCCTTTGCAGAGGGCAGGACAGTGCAGGAAGGGGGAAAAGAGACAAAAGATATTCAAACCATCTGAAATGAGAGGAATTAATAAATACCTGTCCACTAGCCATAGACAGTGTGTGATTTACTGAAATCAACATTTCTTGCTTTCCTAAAAAAACTTAGAGCCCAATGAATGTGAAATATCAGTAAAATAAAAGGAGCTTGAAAGGGTCACAATAGAGACCTGTGACAGGAGCATGGAGGACATAATAGGGTCAAAGGCAGAGTGAGTAATACCAAAAATGTGTTTTATTTGCAGAAGTTTGTATTTTCAGATCTCATTTCTCCTGCTGGAGTGTTTTGGTCAAGAGGGGCTGTGCACGAGCCGTGCAGCGAGGGTGGGAGCACCTGCCTGCTCAGGAGGGCCTGCGCCATTGCCGCAGACATCCAGAGGGAAAACAGATTTCCCTGCTCCCAGCCTGATTGTCCTACAGGCTGGGGCATTAACAGCATAAACAAATGGCTACAATAGCCCTCGCCCTTTTGCTCTGAAAGAAATAAGAAAAGACCTTTCTGAAGCTTCTAGGGAGAGAGACAAGGAGGCTAGAGCAGCTTCCCTCTCGCTCCTCTGACTGATGTCACCATTCCTGTGGCCAAAACATGTTTGTTGCTAAGCAACTATGTATATATTACACTCTTCTGCTTCCATTTGGGATTTAACATATGCATTTTCACTTTCATCTCTGATGCATACTTACATTTGTTTGCAGTGGGTGCCAGAGTGAATGGAAGCTGTCCAGTATGGGATATGCATAAGAACTGAAAGGCACACACAGTGATTTACCAATGTGCATCATTGTTTCGCAGCACAGTTCAATGGGAAACCCACTGAGTGCCATTCACCAGCAGTTGGGACAATTTTTTCATTCAGGATTGATGCTGGTTGCTGTATAGCAGCTATTGGTTCAAGAAGTGCAGCAGTTCTCAGATGTCATGAGGAAACAGTGTGGGGATAGTCTGACTGTTAATTATTGAAGATAGATTCTTTCTACAATGATAAAAGAGGTCCATTCTTTCACCTGAACTTTTCTGGTTTATGCATAAATCCACTAATTTCTACACCTCTCCCAATTATTTGACAGGCAGTTTAAAAAAAAAAGTCATCTTTTTCTTTTGAATTGCATGCAGATGACCCAAATCAATAGCACCCAGCACTCACATTTTTCTATGAATCAAATCTAAAAAGAAATTAAAAGAGGGTAAAGAGAAAAAGAAGACAGGATGTGAGAGTTCATTTATATTACAAACATTCTGTAACACAAAGGAAAAAATATCAGTTTTTAAAAACCACATCTATTACTCTGTAATGAACTTGTAAGAGAATGCTATTAGTCATGTCTGTACATTTATTGACATTGTGAGTTCAATAATTAAATTAGAAGATATGACATGGAGTTTGCTAGACTAAAATCCATGCTATAACAAAAAGGGTTTGGTATTGTCTCTGTTAATAAGCGTTAAAGAACAAAACACTGGAGGAATTCTTGCAGTCTAGATCATTTGGGTTTTGTTATGCTTTTCAGTTTAGCTTAATTTCCCACTGGAAGTTTCTCTCTAAGTGTAGTCCTAGGATTATCATTGCATAAGAAAAAAAAAATACTAAACCTTTTTTGCTACTGGTGTTTTCTTACTCTCTCCTCCCTGGAAGCCAGGACAGGAGTGGGAGCACAGAAAGAATTCGAGGCAACCTTTACACCAGCCACAGCTGTTACAACCTCTTCTCTGAGGGAAGACCGAAGGTTTCTTCTTTCCCCTGAAGCTCATGAAAAATGAACTTATAAAAAGGAATATTATATGAAAGCAACTTGCTTTCCTGCTCGTATGCATTGATTCAGGGCTATGTCAGTTGGAAGAAAAACTTTGCTCTGGGTGAGCACCAGCACAATGGGTTAGGGTACGGCAGCTCTCTCCCATGACCTGCTCTTCCACAGAAGAGGGGTAATAACTCAGTGTTACTTTATGTGCTGGCCCCTTTCGCTCTGTGAATTTTCTGCACCCCAGGTCTGTGCAGAGCCTTCAGCCAGAGCACCAGTGGCAAATCCATGCCTGTTACACTGCTGGGTTGGACAAAACAGGCTGCACTGCAAGCAAGAATCGGACTCAGCAGTTAAAAAACAAATTATTTTTTAATAAAAGAGGTGATTTAAAAACAGCCAACTGTGCTACACCCTTAAAGTGTATTGAGTTTGGAATCAGCTGCTGTTTGAAAGTTGCCTTCATGCAGGACAGCCTGCATTTAGCACTTCCCCACTGGCCTCGGGGCCACAGAGCAGCTCTGCAGGTCACAGAACTGGTGACACACACAGAACACCCTGAGCTGATGCTTGCACGAGTTAAACTGCTCCCGAGAGCCACAGAAATCTCCCTGCTTGCCCCTGCCACTGTGTGCATACACTCTCCAAAATTTGAGATTCACAGCACAGCTGAAGGACTGGCAGCAGCTTCTACATGTAACTTTTGATCTCTGGATATTTTGCCCATTCTTTAGAAAAGAACTGCTTTCCTAATTCACATTCCTGCTGCATTTGAGTCTTCCCAATATTAAAAGAGAGTGCAGCTTAGAGGATGCTTTATAATACTGTGTACATCTATATTTCTGCCACAATATCCAAGAGGATGACCAAGACTCCTTTTATATTCTTAAATTTACTTTAAAATTTGAAAAACAAAAAGCAGCTTTAGTCCATGTTATTTTTCAGCCAACTGAGAAGCGTCTTAGCAATTTAAGTTGGTATCCACAGTGACATGACCAAGTCAAAACAGCAGCATCTTTGGGCACAGCTGAAGCTGGGATTATTCCAGATGCACATCCAAAAGCACCCTCCATGCATGGTGAACATAGTGAACTCTTCTCCAAATTAGCACATCACCTACCAACAAAATAACAGCAATGTTTAGAGCACCAGTAAAAGTACTATTTCTTCCATTTCAGAAGTCATCCTGAAATGCTCAGCTGCAGAGGTGATTTTTCATTGTTTTCCCCCAGAGTCTACATTTGGAGGATATTATGAAAAGCTGAAGCTAACACAGATGCACACATTCCAGGGATTCATGTGAAGTCCTGCCACTGTGTGTCCAACTGAGGCAGTGAACCTTTGTGGACCTTCCAGGAAGCTTGTGAATTTTGTTGCCAAGTTCAAACAGCTCTAAAATACATAAGGAAATGAGATCCCATGGTATTTATACAAATTCCCATGTCAGACATAAACGGCTACCTTTGTCTACTGTTCAACAAAAAAACAAACTTGCATGAATCTTTCCCAAATGTAGCAGCAGTTATAACATTATAGTGCTAAATCTGGCAAAAAGGACATGAAGTGTCTGTGCAGAGACTGCTTTGGAGGTTTTGGAAGGGTAAAGATGGTGTTGTGATACAGCATTTTTAAATGCATTATATCTGCTGTTGCCTTCTTTTTAATGTATATTTATATATTATTTATACACATATTTATGTAAGACAGTCACACAAATCAATAATCACATAGCACTCTGGTACTTGTAACTCAGCAGATACACAGAATAAAATGCTTTTTTTGCTTCTTGCATTTAACTTTAAAAAAAAATATCTAACAATTCATCCTGCCTTTAGGAAAATACTCATGAAGCAAAACTGGCAATAGAAAAATAATTATTTGAAAAACATTATATGAGGTGAGTTGTTGCTTCCCTACTGGATGCCACTTTAAATTGAGCTAATTTGTTTTACCAGTAGCTTAAGAAAACCCCAGCACAGCAGCATGACAATTATATCCAGGTGCAAGGACTTAATTCAACAAATTCTAGGTGGATCCTTCCAGTCAGCTCAGTGGGCCCCATCCTCAGCTGTGGCTAAGAACAGATGCCCTTGGAAAAAAAAAAAAAAAAAAAAAAAAAAAAAAAAAAAAAAAAAAAAAAACACCTCTGTAATCACAATCCATTGAATCTTTGAACAGTGAAACTGAAATGTGTCCAAAAAAAAATACAAATTATATTTCTATGTCCAGAGTATCAATTGAAGAATGATTGAAGAACAAGAGCATCTGAAGACATAAATCTGAGAAAACAGATGCTTTTTGCACTATTGTTACATTACAAATGTAAAAACAATAGCTCATCTACAAAATATAAGAGTTCACCAGTTCTTTAAGATTTAGAAGAGACACCTGAAAAATCAAAGTCAAATCTAGCATTATTGATTTGGGGAAACACTTTAATAAAACAATCAAACTGGAGAGCTTGCTGTTTTAATTTAAATTTTATTATGTCTTGACATAATAAAAGTTAAAACATCTTCAAAGGCAAGAATTCAGGGGAAAATTCCACATAAACAAGCCCCACATAGGTATAGATCATAATACAAAAAATTAAATTTGTAGGGGGTCTTGATCCTTTAGGAGCCAATAACTGCACAAGTATATTAATTTTCAAGCTTCATTTTTGCCAGCCTACAGTAACACAGTAATGGTCTGTCCCTGGCTCAGGCAAAACATGGATTGAACTCAAACGGAAAGATACTTTTATAACACTTTGTTTACATATCATTTATTGCAATGGGTTAAGACCAGGAAACAATTTACATCTGAACCCACAGTGTCACATGCTTATTTAATTGCTGAAATACTCCCAGATGCGTACATGTTTTACTGATTTGTGCACAATATACAGTTACAGTCAATTATTGTATTAGCAGGGACAACAAATAAAGTTCATAAATGCATTTGTAGCAAAAAATACTGTATATGTGTATGCATGCCTAAATGGATAAAGATGGTATTTTTTGGGAACTTAGCCTTATTTTGTTACCATTTTTTATTGTCATCATTATTCATGTATTCCAATTTTTGAATAATACTGCAAAAGATATTTTCTCTCCGACAATTTTTACACTTAGTTTACAAAATACATCCCAAGAATGCTGCATTTTGTGTTATTAAGAATTTCAACTTTAACTAACGCTAATTAGAGGTATACCAGATGACTCTGATTAAACTAGTGGGTAGTGCTTATTCAGATTTAATGTGAGCAATCTGGACATTTTGAAAAACAGCCAAGCTGGGCTCAAATAAAAACCTGCCAAAAATCCAAACTCTGAATTCAGTCAGGCATGTAAGGCTGGTTCCCATGAACATTAAAAATAAAATTAAAATCAGTTGGAAGTCGCGGTTTCCTTCAGACGAGAGAACAACCTCCCATACCCTCAAGAAATATTTCTGCCCTGTACATGCTGCCCTTTCAAAGCCACCTCTCAGCACCCAGAACAAGCCAGGGAAGAAGCAGCAAAGCGAGGTTACTGGTTTTGTGGAGTGTATCAGCTCTGACATTGCTGGATGCTGGTTTCTAGGTGAGGGTGGAGGCAAGAAGGAAGAGGGCAGCTGCCAGTGGAAACACATTTTCCAAGACTGTCATCCAGAAATCGAGAGACATGCTTTTCACTAGCTTTTAATTTAAAACACACTGTACAGAGACATATCTTATTCATCTGAACCTTTGAACATCTGATGTAAGGTGAGATTTAGGAATCAAACGTAGAGGGGCTGAGTTTTCTGCTGGTGTAAGATGACATAACCACTTCAGATAATGGACTTGTGGCTGCTCGTACGCACATTTGGATTTTATAGAGTCCCCCTCTCCCATATTGTTCACTTGCAGTGCATGTTTTCTATTTATGCTGGCATTAACTTAGAAAGAAAAATCAGAATCTGACCCACTGTGAGATAGTGTATCTTAACTAATGCTCAAATGCAACTAAATCCATTGATTTGGGTAAATTTAAGAATATAAAGGTCTCGGGTCAAAATTCAATGGGTATTCATCTCTTCTTTCACACATACCTCCAAAATTCATGGTTTCAAAGATGAGAAGGCTGAAGATTTAAGAAAAGGGCCACTTTTACACTGCCTATTGCTGTATGGTACAAAGTACAGAATTCCCCCAGGTGAGCCTACTTTCTAAAGCTGTATTTCTTTAACCCAAGATGCCTAAAGACAGGTAAGCACACTACAAATGTTAATCCAAACCACCCTGGGCATATTAAAGTTTGCTAAAGTGAAAATGTGCTTTGCAAGGCCAAAGGGTCAAATATTTAAGATGTTTAAGATGTCTATTTCCTACTGGTGAACAACCAAATTATTGGATTTCAACAAGGCTTCTAAACTATGCTGTTTGAGAAGGAATCATGCTCTCAATCAGAGAAGTTTTTACAGAATTGCCACTAGATTTTTTAAAACTCTATTTTAAAAATAAATTGCTGCCTTAAACAAAAAGCAAGAGCTTGCTTTATTAAATTTTTATTTTTAAGAAACTTTGGGTGTATGTTTTATGCTTTCTTTGAATGGCAAGAAAATATTAATCTATTGGAGACTCCATCTTTAATCCTTTCAAATCTGTATACAAATATCATTTCAAAATTGAACATGCACAGGCAGGAGATTTTTTTCATCTGCAGTATTTTTTAACAAGTGAAATTGCCAAAAAAGAAGTTAGGGGTTGAGATTCTCAGACTTATGCTTATATGAAATTAAATTTAAGTTCTAATTCTGGTTTGAAAATTCATCTATCCAATAAGAACATTTAACAATAAACTCATATCTCGAAAATAGGTTTAACCAAAAATACATAGGTGGTGTAAGATTAGCTTTTTTGCTTATTACTGTATCAGTCTGTTGAGGAAATGTTTTAGAAATAAAAATTGAACAAATAGTAAAATTAACATAGGATTATAAAATAAGCAACTCTAAATTTTTCTGATCAATTTCTAAAGTAGTTTCAGCAGTGCTTAACAGTGCAGTTTACTTTTGTTTCCAACACTGTTCCTAGTATCTATTTTAACCTATATTCCACAATGGATGATTACATCTATAATCATTATTGGTCACTGGTCATTAATTTATTTCAGAGTACATACGTCTGTGGGCAGTAATTACTGCACAGCCTTCAAAGAGATATCATTAACAAAATGAGAAGACAGAAATATGTTAATTACTGTAAATGTTCTACTGGTTTCTCCCTGGAAAAAACATGCCTGGAGATGAGGATCATGTATAATTTTTTCATAGACAATATCCTGTAACTTATAAGAATGAAAAATAAAGACTGATTAGGAAAGAGGCCAACTTCCAGCAATTTCAAGTGCCATTTTAAAATCTTGCAAGTACTTTTATGAATCAAAATGAAAACAAATATTTCATTTACTTTCAGGTAAAAATCCTTTTATGTGTGGTAGAAGCAAGAATTTTTCAGACACTGTATTTATGCACGGTCCACCACGATTGTGTAACATTATCTCTAACTGTGATAGTGGGTTGGATGGTTAATAAACCTTGTATGCCTTTGCAAAAGGTTTGCTGTAGGGAGAGGTCCTTTTAGGCTGTATAAACCAATGGCTTTCACTGGTGAAAATACTGTTTGTCCAAACTCAGAAAAAATATTTTCCAGACCAAACTTCCAACAAGCACTAAGATTTGATAAAAACACCATTTGAATCTGCTGTGTGGAGTTTTGCTGTCCCATAGGTGGGAGTTCAGAGCTGGCAGTTTTCAAAAGGCTCAGAGCAGGTTGGGTGAAGGAAGCAAGCCAACCAATGAAGCAAAATAAAACCCAAATTCAGGCTCATGACATTTCTTGACTCATTTATTCTTAAATGCAAGAACTTTTAGACAATTTTTACAAAAAGATGGGGAAGATATTTTTCTTGTTTTCCTTGAAGATACCATGATGGTTGTGCTTCAGTTTCTCCTGGAACATTGTTGGAATAGCCTGTCAGGAAAACTGATTTGAATCTGAACCTCTGCCACAAAAAACACATTCCCAAAAAATCAGCTAAACAGGCTTTTCCTGCTCAAGCAATGCCACCAATGTCCTGCACGTTATCTTATTTCCTAACCTGGTGCACAGATTTGCGTATTCATGATCTATGAGGAAAAAAAAAATCTGCCTGTTGAATGTGTGTCATTTGCATGGTGAGAAATTGCTGAGAGAAAATAACATTACCAGTGGTTCACCTCAGTCTGGTCATTGCCTTGACCATAAACTCTTCAGGGTTCCCCAGGAAGATTTTTATTTTTAATTTGTGTGGGGAAGGTGATCAGACAGGGAGGTGATCAAGAGCACATCAGCAGAGACAAGAAGGCAGAGGGTGACTTTGCATCTACAAGAATGCTCCAGCAAAAACGACAGAGTCATTCTAAATTTATATTTCTTGGACTACACAGAAACTGAATGTGTGAATGCCTGTGGCAAAGAAAGCAAACAGAAAGCCTCATGATTGCTTATATGGGTGTGCAGGATTCATCTGAACCAACATTTGCCAGTGTGGTTTTTGAAGTATTTACCCAGCACTGTATGAGACACCAGAGTGAATAAACTAAACTGAAACAACCATTTCCCATACAGCAAAAGCAAACACTCCATGGAGAGCTGACTAGAAAATGCACTATGGCATGGCACAGTGTTTTGTAGGCCATTGTGGCTCCCTTAATGCTCTTAACAAATCCATAAATTGGCTATTTAACAGTAACTAAGATAGATCAAAAACTTAACTTCATACTCGGAGTCCGACTTCCCTTCCAAACTGAGCAGATTAAGCACCATCCGCTGGTGTCCTGTCTGACAGCTCCACACTTGAGTGGATCACACTGACTAAACATCACAGCTAGACAAATTCAGAGCTTTTGAAATAACTTGAGCTCAGTTTTTAAGCTCTCTGACACAGCAGTCAAAACTCCACTAACATGATTTATAGTTAAATTAAACATAAAAATATAATCATTAAAATAAGTGCGATAAGGTTAAGACCTAATGCCTCATATGCTTTCTAAAGGCTGCCAGATATATAAACACTTTGGTCTGAGGTGCCAGTCAGTACAGAAACTTAACTACATACACTGTAATGCAGCATGCATGAGTTGCAGGCTTTCAATATTTTATGAAATATTCTCAACCCTCAGCTTGATTCACTTTTTGCCACACTCACAATTATTCATGCACTTTATCTGTTGATGTTTTATTTTAAATGTAAAGCTGTAGTAATTTCTCTGTTCCGTTTCTAGAAGTAAGATTACAGAACATCAGAATAAAGTGTTTTGATTTTTAGAGTAGTGAATAGCCAATATAATCAGTCTGTTCCAGATATGAGAGCTCTAACACAATATTCTGTAAAAAAGATGCTTTTCAATTTCAAAAAACTGAAATAATTCCCCAATAAAAATTTTTCTTCCAAAATTTAATCAAAATGTGACTAGAAAACATTATATTCCTATAGATTCCTGCCTCACCACCTGGTATAACATTTAGGCCTGGGGCAGCATGAACTTGATAATTCAAACACAGTCTAAACAGTCTGAAATCCTTTTGAAAACAGTTAGATGGCCCTAAAGATATTTTATTCTCCTCTCAGGGAGAAAAAAAAATCCTCAAGCAAAAAGCAAGCACCATAAATGCACACTTAGTATCCCAAATTATCTCTTGACAAATACCTCAACAGTACCTTGGTTTGTGTTCTATGCATCTGGTGAAAACATGTCTTTTCTCCAGTTATACTTTGTCAAAAAGTCCAGTCCTTTGTATATCATTATTAAGGAGGAATGACCAGATTTAGTAATAAATTGCTTCTTCCTTCCTTATACCCCAGATCTCTCCCCATTTTGAATAGGTGAAGTGAAACATACTGAAATGCTCATGGATATTATCAGCTGGAAAAAGTTGTCAAAATAATAAAATACTCACTTCTTGCAAGCATTTTTCATCAAAGCATTTTACAGGTGGTTTCATCATTCCCACTTCCTCTAATAGAGGCATGGAGGAGCGGATATGATAAAGATGACAAGCTTACAGGTCTACATCAATGTACACTAGCTGAGAATCTCAAATACTCTTTAAATTTCCTAACTGAAAGCATAAGTAGGAGTCATCAAATGAGGATGAGTGCTAAGACAATGTCCACGTATACAGGATTGGAGCCAAGTATCACAATGAAGATGATTGAAGTCAGGGAAGCCTGTCCTGGGGAATGCAAAGACAGGAAGAGAGAGCATCTTCCATGG
Source organism: Onychostruthus taczanowskii (assembly GCF_017590055.1). Classification (NCBI taxonomy): domain Eukaryota; kingdom Metazoa; phylum Chordata; class Aves; order Passeriformes; family Passeridae; genus Onychostruthus; species Onychostruthus taczanowskii. The sequence goes on from NW_024502014.1 coordinate 1,353,580, forward strand.
GGCTCTTTTTGTGAGTGATGAAGATGAGTCCTGGTTCTGATCTACCCTCAGCATGAGGAGTACAGATGACAGCTCGCTGCTACTCCCTCAAAAACATTCAGATGTTTTCTGCCCTCTCCAGCAGTGGCCAGCTTGTTGGAAGGACATTATAAAACCTCTGTGTTTTCTAGCAGATGACATTTTGCTGGTCTTGTCAGATTTCCACAGCCAAAGCCAAGCATGAAACTTTTCAGCAGCAGTTATTGTCACAGTAGCTCTTAAGGGCCCCACACAATGAGGCAGTACTTTAGTGTGCTGCACTTTTGTACTCTTGTCTGTGCTTTGGAACAACTAGGAAAATACCTGAAAAATTATCCTGACTCTGTTTCCTTCCTGGTGAAATCAAGAGGTATTACATCATCTTTCCCCATTTCTTAGCATACAAGTTCCCTTTCAAGTTCCTTCAATGGCTTCCCCTTCACCTTTTGTATCGTATTCTAGTATTTCATCTTTAGTTCAAGGCACCACACTCTACCAGTCCTTCCTGTGTGTCAGCTCTCCTTTCCTGTAGTAAACCTCCTGCTGGCTGTGCTCTTCTCACACCTCTCTTCCTAATGCTTCTTCATAACCTTCTCTCATGAGTTTTCTTAAATGCTGCCACTTTTACACAGAAAATCCATTCCAGCTCCTGAGCACAAACTAGGCTTTTCCACTGAATTATTTCTATACAATGCTTCTTTTCAAAACTTATAAGAGAGGTTTAAATGTATATTGCAGAATGATATTTTGTGGGGTTGTCTGTGTGTGAAAACTGGGTTTCATATACAGTTTAAGACAATCATGGAAACTACAGAACTCACAAAATATGCTGAAAATTAAAGTCAGATAATGAATATCAGGATAATACTTCAGGAAAAAGAATCCAATAACTGAGGGTCCTGCATTACTAATATGCAGATTAAGGTAAAATAATATTCATTGGGGAAAACAGTGTTTGTTCTATGTCTAAAAAAGCATTGGTTTTGAGGTAGTCAACATCACTCAGAGAGGAAGCCTTGGGGTTATGATAGCATCATGAAAATATCACTCAGGTACTTGGCAACACTAAGGTCATTCACACATAAGGAACAGAAAACAAAAATAAAGTCATCTATTCTTTCATCATACAAATCCATGCTTCTTCTACATTTTGTAAACTGGAGTTAATTATAAGACCTCCACCTGGAAAAACGTCTTAGATCTGGAAAATATGCAAAGAGCAATAAAGGTGAATGGGTTCTATACAAGGGATGACCCAGTCAGCTAAGACTTTTCATCCTGGAAAAGAGATGGCTTAGGGGAAAAATTATGAAGGTCCACAAGAACCATGAGATAGAGATGAATTGCTCTTTCCTTTTTCCAGTACAGGACATGGTGCCCAAAGGAAGCCAGCTGATCTCAATTCAAAACAAACAAGCAGTTCTTCATTCATATGTAGCAAAATTATGTAAATCCTTGCCAAATGATGTGGCAGAAACAAAACTTTCCTGGGTTCAAGGGCAGGCTTAATAAGTACTTGAAAAGAGAGCTGGAGAGGGTTAGTAAACAGACAAGCCACAGTGGTCTTGAAGTCCCTGAGCCAGAATAGTTAGAAGCCAGAAAAATGCTCAGTGGACAGATTTTACACATTTGCCTTAAGCATGCTGTATAATCTTCCCTTGACAACCAATTTTGGCCACTGTTACAAAAACAGTAATGTTAGAAAAGCCCTCGTCTGAACTACTGCAGTTGCTCTTACGAAATTATTTCTGAACGTTATGAAAAAAATACTCAGGACACACTTCATGTTTCTGAGCAATGCTATGTCTTGAAAAAGCATTAGCACAAAGAGAGAGGAAAGAGGGTGATGTTTCATTGGGCTCTGCTATGATCCGAGGGTGATTGAGATTTTAATAGCAGGAGGCAAACTGAATGTAAGTCGTTTTAGAGATAATCTCACATGTACAAGACTGCTTATCTAAACCATTCCTGTATGTTAGATCCAATTTGGGTTTTACACAATTGAAGGCTGACTGGCGCTCTCTCAGTTTTCTAGTAGGTTATTCCTGGGATCATTCAGAAACACACTGAATAGAGGTGAACAATCCCTTGGCTTTGAGGAAAAGCTGAAGAGCTGTGAGGGAGGTTCTGAGTCTCTGCTTACCCTGTGTCCTCAAACATTCCTGGGAGGCTGCAGTGCAATAAGGCACTGTCAGTGACCTTTTGAAAATCTTGCCCAATGAACAAAAAACGTAAGCTGCCGTCAACGGAAACATCACTTCTCAGTGTTCTTTTTGCAGCTTAAGTGAACAAGCACCATCTCCTTTCTTGTTGCATACAACAGCAGAGCACCCTATCAGGGATTAATAAAGAATAATCCAGCAATAAATTATAGCCAGAGGATCTGGAGCAGATTTCATGGGCTGATGAGGCTTTGGCTAACATACAGCACTCACAACACTTGGAACATCTCCTGTGTCAATGATTAACACTTCGCTGAGCATTCTGAATACATAAGGTATTTCATAGGCAGTAGCTGACCTTAATGAGGGCAAAAGATAAGTGAGCTTTTCAAATCTTAGAGGAAAAATGGTCTGAGAACACTTCAACCATGACAATATCCTGAGTCAACACATTGTGTCTATAGAAGCAGGACTCAACAAAAATCCCTTGTGAAAGGTTTCAAAATACCAGTGAAAACCAACTTTTATACAGCAATACTTAGAAAAGTCTTGGAACGTGTGTGTTTCACGGGGAAGATGCACACACATCCAGGCCTTCACTCCAGTAAGATTTGGGAGCACGCCTGCCATGTTAAAGGGTGTGCTGACTGGAAGGCGTGGAAGTGTGGCACATTGCAGCAACCTCTGAATGCCTTATGTGGGGCTCATGGCTCTTTTCTAGACTTGTGCAAAGCATCCCAGAGACCCTTGTTATCTATATAAGCAGTGTATAATTGCTAGAACGAGGTGCTAGACATAAATATTAACTTTTATTCTTCAGATACAACATGCTATTTAGATAGACGTTGCTGAATGAAGCCTGTAGTATTCTCTCTCAGGATTCACATTTCAACTACAGCAGTTACTGCCAGAGGAGGAGCAAGTGGAAGTAAATAGTGCTTGAAATATATAAACTATTTCTAAAGTAGGTTAGAAACAGAATATGTTACAACTAAACATATTGTAATATTCAAAATAGGTTGCTGATCGGTATTAACGGCTTATATATATGTAGAATTTCTTACCCTGAATAAAGCCTATTTCCTCAGGTAAATTACCATGCTTAAACCTAGGAAACCTCAAGGCAGATGGAGGTGAGGATGGAAAAAAACGTGCTGAGGATCAAATCAAAATAGAGCCAAAGCTGCTTCTTGCAGAAGGTGTTACAATACCACTGCTGTCCCTGTAGAACAAGTTGCAGATTTCTGACAATACTCTGATTCAGAGAGAGCAAAAAAGAAGGGAAACCCACCCAGGGGATAAGCCAGTCCTTGCTAAACCCTGTTGTTAAAAGCAGTCAAGCATCCAGGGAAAGTAAGCAATCCTTCTACTGTACTCAGCTGAACAGCAAACAGGTAGAGTGCAGATCTGAAAGCCAAGGCTGCTTAAGATCTCACCCTCCTGTATATATAGACAAGGAGATTTTCTCCAGCATCCCACACACTGTGGGATTATTCCTCACTCCTGCCCACACCCATCCACTCATCCTCATCTGCTGCATCCATCTTCCATCCATTGATGTCCCTACAGTTCAAGCTTTCTTGCTGCCCTAACTTTAGATCCTAGCAAGAGTATTACAGAGCTCCATTAAAAATTAGAAAAATAGAAAGAGCACTCTTTTCCTCAAGTACATTTAAAAAACTGAAAACCAAGCAAACGAAAACCAAAAAAAAATCCTCGTTTCTTCCCTTGCCATTCAGAGGAAAATAACAGTAAGTATTTACCCGTCTAGTCATCCCTGCTCAGGTCTTCTCACGGCTACAATACCCACCCTAAATTACCTCCTCCTCCCTCCATCACAGCAGGATTTAGAGTCACCCTGTGGTACCCCCCTTTACAGACTGGTGGGTGAATCAATTAAATCCCCACAGCTGGCTACCCTGAAAATCCCTGCACTCAGTTCAGGCAGCTGTGGACCTCCTCTAGCAAAAGGGAAATCATTAACTCCTTCCCAACCACGTCCTGGACATTGGATTTATAACTTATTTCATACACCATAATCACCAATCAAGCACTCAAAGCCCTCTAAGCCTGAATAACATGAAAGCTGAAAAATACCCAAAACACTATGTTACCTCTGATTATTTTTTTTTACTGCAGAGACCTAGTCTATTAATTTCCATTAAGAAACTAAACTTGATAAATAGATAACATTATAAAAAGAAAATGTAATTAGCGTGTAGCCTTGGTAGATGTAAACTTACTGGTACCCAGGAGTAATAGCAGTTTATGTGAAAACTAGAATGTTACCATAATTATGAAAATGAATGTATAATTTATGCACATAATATGGAAAATATGCAAGGTGTGTAGAGGATATGATTATATTGCATTTTCTTGTTTCTATTGATAGATGATAAATCTTTAGAATATGTTCAATCTATGCATTATTCTGCACGATTTTTGGATGCCCATGATTTCTGATAAAGTTTTTTTTCTTTTGTTTTTAATTAAACTCCATTTTACAACAGCAGCCCTTCGCCTGCTTTATTATGCCAAAGAAGCATATGGAAATATAAACTCTGAGATGTTACTGATTTATTTTGATGTTGGAGCATTTTGCTCTTGTGTAAACATTTCTTGTGACATGAATATGGATAGTTTCAAATCTTGGAAGAGTTCATTACTAAAGGTAGCATATGTTTTTGACTCCTGAACCATGAGGGAAATGAGAACACCCAGCTTGCCAAACAGTAAATTGTAAACAGTTGGTACACCCCTAAGCAAAAGACTGAAATAATTACTGTATCTGTGTTTTAGAGTAGCCAGCTCATTTTTATGTCTCATTTTTGTTTGGGTTTTTTTTTTTTTTCATTTTGCTGATTTAATGTTTTTCTGCAAGGTTTGTAGATGCAGTCTAAATGTATACTTAGGGCCTGCAGCATCATGATTCTCAGTGTGCAGATGTCAGCGTGGATTCATGGATTCCCAGATACCCTACGACCACATATAAAAGCCTGGCTGAAAGAGGCAGTCAGCTGTTTTGCTTCCAGATCTATCATAAAACATGTTGGTTTTTTTAACCTGGACTCTATCTTGCACAGTACCAGGTGTCTCCAGGCCATCGAGCAGTTCTCAATATTTTCACCCCCTTGATCATGAGAAGCAGAGGCCCCTCACAATTCTCTCACATCGCTCAGAACACGGCCAGAGCTGAAGGGCATGAATGCTTATTTTGTGCATCTTTCTTACTGTGGTGTTCCAAGGAGCCTGGCATCCCCGTGACCCTGGTCTCCTGAAGTTTGCCGTACAAATGGTAGAAGTGTTGCTGTTGTGGCAGCAAGGTTCAAGGTTGTGCTCTGCTGTGTGCCTTGAATGCCCTGGAGAGTGTCCCTTGCCTTTATGAGACAAAAAAAAAAAAAAAAACCCTAGAGACACAGGTGGTTCTTCAGAGACACAATAGACATTACAGCTTTTAACTGCATGCTGCCTTTCTTCTCCATGTTGACACTTTTTATTGTTCCTGCTAGAACACCAGCCTGGAATGCCCAGGCTAAAGGATGGGGTTTGGGTATGCTCACTCTGTCCTGGTGCCTCCTAGGGCTCTAGGCAAAAAAAACTCATCCATGACTCAGTTGCCATTCTTGATTTTCCTTCTACCTTGCACTTTCAAAAAAAATTAAAAAGGTATTTCACAGAGTTTCTGGTAGTTTACTGCTTCAGATGCTTTTTGGGATTTGTGGCCAAATCATCCCTGGCATACCTGGCTTGGATTAGAGACTTGAACCTGCATTTTCACCACCCCAGGCTGGTTTCTAACTACCAAATGAGCCAGAAAACTCCCACTTCTCTGCCTCCATGTTCCCTAAATATCTGTCTTACACATACTCTGAATACAGGCACACTTTCAAACCCAGGTTCTCATGGCAGTGGAGCACCTAATTTAAAACTCGCACTGCAGGGCATACAGGCCACCAACCACAGATGAGTTTTTTCCATGGTTTTCCACATACACAATAGAATGTTGGTGCTCCTTGCAAAATGCATTACCTCAGCATCTGATGGAGCTGAAATGGTGAATGTAGGTGAAGAACAGATACAGCTTTAATAATAGGAGAGAAAGCTGCCCAGTCACCCAGTTGCAGCCCCATTGCAGGACTGCTTACAAGTTGCATCCAGCACTCCAGATAAATCTGTCCTGGACGTCACTATTTAAAGAACTTAGGTGCTTATCTGTCTTTGGGAATCTGGGTCAAGTGATTTGCCTAGGTCCATGCAGCAGGTTGGCAGCACAGCCAGGATTAGGAATCGTGGGTCCTGAGTCATGGGTTGTTGCTCTCTCCAGGGCATGGCATTACCTCCTCAGAACACAAATCAAACACACCACATTCACTGCAGAGCTTGGTTACAGACACAACATGAATTTAGGGAGACACTACCCTGTGCATAGTATCATAGGTGTTTGTGGGTGCATACAGTTGAAAAAATCAGAAACTTTTGCAAAAGTAAGATGTTTGCCTCTGTGTGCTCCAGCCCTGGGGAAGAGGAGAGAAAGCACAGCCTGCTAGAGATGTGATTGTTTAACACATTAGTGGGTTGTCTTGGCAGACACAATGGTAAAGAGTACAATATCAGAATGGGCACAGAGGCCACACAGTCCTGCCTGGTCTCCATCTCCCCCGCAGCACCAGCACTACACCCAGCCCTTGGGAACCTGGAGTCAGGCAGCTTGACATGAGCTCTCCTCTTGCTGTACAGCTGTATGGATTTGCCCAGCTTTGTGTTACATTGCAAATTCTGAATGGAGCACTTGCCAGGAGCAAGCAAGCATTATACAACCTCAGCACAAGCACAATCAAATCACTTTTTCTTAAAAAAACAAAAGTGATGGTTTAACTTTTGGGCCTGGCTTCAGATTAAGTACTTTTGAAGAAAGGCAAATGGACTCTAACATTCAGATTTGTAGAAATACATTAAATCAGGCATGTATAATAAACCTTTCACACAGCTCTAGAAAGAATTCCTTTTGTCCCTACAAGAGTTATATATTTGTTAAATTCATCTCTTGTGTAACGTTATTGTTTTCCAGCGTAGTTACATGAAGGACTAATTAAACCCGTTACCAAATGATTTTTTTACAAACAAATAATTGAGGCTTGCTGAATGAGAAATAAATAGACTCTGCTATTTAAAAGCCAAAGTGAGACAAAAACTGCTTCCCATATTAACTCCTTTAAATCTCTTGGGGGAAAAACGTGTCAAAGGTCAGGAAATATAACACAACCCTGCACTACAAAGTTGCATGCTCTCTCAGCAAAAAGAGGAACTCAAGTACTAGTGAAGGACAAGGAACTGATCAAGCAGCAACAAGTTCATTCTTCCAACATATAAAGAGTAGAGCATAGCTTCTTTGTTCCACATTTGTTCCATGTAGTTATCAACCAGAATTTACTTAGGCTTTCATTCAAGTGTCATTGTGCAGACTTATTCAAAGAGTGTGGGTGGAGCAGTGGCACAGAGATAACTGCCCATTTCTCCTTCTCTCCTCTCCACATTTGATGGACTCCACTATCAAATGTGGTCCCCTTCAAGTTTTTAAGTATAGTAAGACCTAAAGTAAAAGATAAAAGAATCATTTTAAGAGAAGTAAGGTGTGTGTAAAAGTTCACAAAGTACAGAGCAGCTAGTTTGGAAAGTCCCCAGAAGGACCCACCATGCGTGTGAATTATGTTATCTGAGTACAGCAGGCTTTATGGTGCTATGTAGCTTTTGGGCAACAAAATAAAATTTATTCTGAGTGGGTACAAATGGTAGAAGTATAGCTTGAAGAATGGCTTTAAGAGAGTCTTCATTTCTGTCAGTGCTTGATGGTGTTCATTTCTTGAGTCAAACAGCCCTGCTTTAGCTCTTCTGCTCTAGCTTCTCTGCTTGGAAGTTTCAGTATCTCCTCAACACATTCTAAGACCTTGTGGCAGAAAGCCATTTCCTTCTTACTAAATACATTTCCATCTCACTAAATACATGGCACAGGTTGCATCACTATTAAATACAGCACAAACATAAATCACATGTCAATATAGCAAAAGCAGGCACTGGCAGGTGGGGCAGGAAAGCCTTCCTGAGCACTCCAGAGAAAGGAAGAGAAAGTAACCTCTGGGGGAAATTGCTAAAGAGCAATTCATTGCTCTACATTTACTCCTCATCATTTGCTCCTCATGACAGGAGGAACAAAACTTCTCTCTGTCTCAGATGGGTCCCTTCCCATCTTCACCCTTCTGAGTTCAGCCAGCCCTGGCCAGCCTGCAGGGCACCTCATTCTCAAAGCTCCTCTGTGGGAGAATTTCATTTATTTTTGGAATACATATTGTGGAGAAAGATGGTAAAAGCTGGCATAACACAAGGCTATATTTGGCTCAGTGTATCTGGTATGCTTTTCCTCCAATTACAACAAAAGTTATCTATCCAGCTCCCTTGGAGGAGGTTTTCATCTTCATTAAAATCAATTGTTCCCTATTCACCCCCTAGGTCTTCTTATTCTTAATTCTATCTTTTTTTATCACTATATCTACTCTGAATATCACAGCTCTGCTTGTTCTCCCCTCTGTTCTATGTTGGCTTAGTCACAGCTCCTTCCTACTCCTTGTAATTTGCTACAAAATAATTTGCCTATCAACTATACAGAACACTTGAACATTTGCATCTCACCAGGGAAGATCAACAGGCCATATCTTACTTTTAAGCAACTGCTCCATAGTCCCCTCAAGGCTTTTCTCTCAGAAGTCCCTTGAGACTCTCATGCCTCATCACCTAACCTGTTTTCCATTTTATAGGTAGGAAAGTCCAGAGAGACAAAAGGCACCCAGACAGCAGTATATAGGTTTTCCAAATCCTTGCTTCGTTGACTACAAGCTAAGCCACTCTTCTCTTTTGTGATTTCCTACACTGCATGGATGTTCTTCCCCTTTTTTGTGCTGCTGCCTTATCTCCCTCTCCCGGAAATGTCATTGTTCTTAAATCTCATCTGAAAACTTTCCAATTTCCTTTCCTTTTTTTCTTGTTACACAACTCACTTCCTTTCCATTCTTTTCCTTTCCCTTTTTCCTTCTTCTGTGGCTCCTAAACTCGATCTATGTTTCAAAAATAATTCTGCTGCTATTTCTTTATTTCTGATTTTCTTATGTTCATGGTAGTTTATCCTCAGAGATTGTTTTTCCTCTCATTGAGAGTCACTGTGACAATCTGTGTAAAACATTCCTTCTTTTCTTTATCTCTCTCTGCAAAGCATTTTGCACTACTTTTTATGGAGGATGCTTTTATATAATTAAACTAGATTCTGATTGTATGGGAAATGAAAAGACTATAGTAAGCAAGCTCTGAGGATACTGGAAACATTATAAGTAACAATATTTGTTCTTTAACCATCATTGTTTTAAAAATAAATAACAAAGACAAAGCGCATTTGAAAGTTTTGGTACACAAAATATCATTTGTGTCTTCATCATAATGTAAATTAAATTTTTTGCTAGTAGTCCATTTTGGAAAGTGATTCAAAGCAAGTCCTTAAACAAAGGAAGTCCAAGAAAGAGAGAAAGAGAGGCTTATCTGTATTTAAAGTCCATGTCTGCACTTTCAGAGAATGCGGTAGTTTTCCTAATACTTATTTTTACTTCCACGTCGTGCCTCATTATAGCCTGTCTTTAACATATAATCTTTCAGTTATAGGTACTTTTTTTGCTTCACTGTCACCAAGGGGAAAAGAAAATACTACTGAAATCTGTAACAGCTGCACACGCTTCCCCCAAACCGAATGCAATGTAGATGTGTGAGCCTTCACTATTAAATATTTTCAGCTGCTTATGTGATGTACACATGTGGCAAGTTAGCAAAGTGTTAGCTTGCAATGCTTCTAGCCAGTCATATATCTTTTTACTCCATGTGTTGTTGTCTTCTGTCTTATGTACATCAATATAATCTTTACTACCTATCCCCATTTTTTATAATGCACCTAATATAAATCTACCTGAATGTTTGCATAATAGGCAAAAAGATGTCTTAATATGGAGGCTTAGACAATTAAATGGAGAGCTAAACTTCACAAAATTTCACCAGTATCCAGTGTAAAAAAGTATATGAGCTTCGTTTGGTTTTGCAAGAAATGGAGGATTTTAGTTTATCATCATGAATTCAGAAATTTCAGAAATAAGACAGTCCCATCAGCTGTCTCACACAAAAAATACTCACATAAGTTTCCTTGGTACTCTAAAAGACATTCACCATGGCTGAAACACCTCGAGGAGGGAGGATGATAAGCTGCTGGGAACAGGGCTTCTCCAACATTTGGACAAACCTTGGCTTTTACCTCTGTGATGCAAGGGTCTGGTCTGCCACTCACAGTGTCAACTTGGAGCCATCATTGTGCCTCCTTGCACCCTTTTAAATCCCTGTGCATCTCTGCAAACCTCAGAGAAACCAGAGCCTGTTCTGGGCAGAGACTGCTATCCCTGACTCCAGAAATGCAAGTGGCCACAGGAGCTGTCAGTGCCCCTCTCCCTGCCACCTGCACGGCTGTGACCCACCCCTCTGCTCCACAAGGCACACAGCAGCACTCTGGGTCTGCCTGGGGGCAAAAGAATATTAACAAGAAAGGATAGGGGCAAAAACTACCTTTCTGTCATCCCAACACAGCAGTTGATTAAGGCAGCCCAGCCCCAGGCACACAAGGCTTCCACAGGCGCTACAGAAGGACTGAACCAGCCACATTTTTCCTGACTCTTGTTCGGTCTGATAGAGCAAAACTACATCCTCCTATAAACCTGGTCTCAAGAATTTATTTTTTCAAAATATAAACAGCTTCATTTTCCAGCCTCCCCCCCAGAAAGATCCCTCAGCAATGATGGCAGTGGTTTGGTGGCTGTGCAGCAGTGAGAAGCCAGGCACTTTCAGCAGGGGCCAGCCCTGTCCGGAGCTGATGGCACGGAGCGCTGGCCTGCCCCTCGTGCCTGTTAGCACTCACACAGCTGACTGTGTTTCCTGTCACAGCTCAGCTATTATCTAGTTCTGCTCCTCATATGTGGACCACAGTGAATTTGAATCAACTCCAGCAAAACAAAAAGAGAGAAGCTTTGGATTCCCATACGCAGGAAGATATGGTTTGACCTGTGTGGCCCATGGCTCCCGAGCCTTAGCCATGAAAATTCCTTGTGAAGTCAATGAGCAAAGTTGTAGATAGACTCATTAAGATTTTGCTCCTGATATTTGCCATTAGAGAAATCAGCCTTTGACTGATTGAAGCACAGGGTGTGCTGTAGGTCACCACTTGTACTATTTCATGTATGATTTGAGTAAGGAAAAAAAATACAGCTCCCTGTAAGTAAACCCTCGCTTGGTCAGAGCATTTAAATCACCTTTTTTGCACCCATTGTTTCTACTGATCTCTCCAAACAAAACAAATTTTTAAAAGTAAAAGCCATATTACCACGGAATAAATTAGAATACTTAACATTTCAAACAGAGAAACATGAAAATAAAACAAACATCATTATAGTTATCTACAGCATTAAACTATGACATCCAAATTTAGGCTTCTAAATAAAATTGCTTGATTATTCACAGGCAGTGCCCAACTGGAAGCTCTGACTTCAGCAGAGAATTATGAGTACAGGGTCCAAAGCCATGCATAATTAGGAAACTTAATATCAGTTTAAGACTAAATTTTAATCCTTGGTATTTGAAAATTTTAGCCAATGTATGTGAATACACTAGCTGTATGTGTAAGATTTTGCTTCAATATGCCCAGATACACATCTTTAACAACTCTACAAAAATGTAAATTTAGCCAAGTTTCCCCAGTGGCTTACCATGTTTCTCTTGTTAATAGTGAACAGTTTTAAGAGTTACCCATATGTTTTTTGTCAGTCTCCAGCTTTCTAGGATTACCTGTGTGCTGTGTCTTGAATGACACAAATCATAATCTCATAATTTTTACATTGTTGAGTCATTATGTATTGTGCTCATGTGAATGAAGCACCTTAAAAACTGATATTTATGTATTAAATCAAAGCAGATCTAGCTTGTGCCTTTCTCCAGCTGCAGGGTGGACCTGAAGGTGATGGCAGTATTAGTACAGCTGTATGTCAAAACAGCAAGGCTGCTGGGCAGAGAAAGTCACAATTGTGCCTCCTAGACAGGGCTACTGCCTGGTCACTCTGCTTGCCATGAGAACATCGGGTCTCTACTCATCAGAATGGACTTTCCATGCCTGTTTTCTTAGGAACTGCTGGTTCTTAAACTTGAATTTATGGATTCAGTAAAACCATAAAAACAGCAGATATAGTTTTGTGGTAAGAATTATTTTTTCCTGTTAATTCAGTTGACCGTTTCTTGTTGGCTTCCAAATGAAAAATATGTAGTCATAAATGTGAAATTAATGTGAATTTCAGGACTCATGTGAGCTCACTGCTCTATATTTAAAAGTCTCAGGGGTTCTCTCTCTTTTACCCATTATGGCTCTGAACTAAATATCTCCATAGTTTCCAAAAGGACCTCAGGTCTCTGATGTACGTTGATGGGGAATGTTCAGTGTCAAAGAACAGTGGCATTGTCCAGGGTATATAGGTGCTGTAAATGTCACTACTGCCAACACAGCATTTTTACACAGGTATCTAAATTCCTACAGTGAGCTGTATGTATGTCCCATTCTGTCAGTATCTGTAGTAAGCTCAGGCCAAAATTTTTTAAATTTACTAATGTTTATGAGTGGTTTTGTACTGACAGAGAGGGCTCAGAAGTTGCCTGTTCCTAAATTCATTCAATCAATATTAACTTGGTCACCTCAGATCTTCAAGATCCCAAAACTAACCCCTCTTTGCAGTTTTGGGAAAAGTGGCATGGCTGCAAGTCATCTCTGGCTTTTTGAAGCACTCACTCATGGTACCGTAAGCAGCAGTGGTAGGAGGTGGGCCATGAGGGATGTGGAGCCCACACAGAGGGTTTGCAGTGGCCATCTGCACCGTCAGCTTTCTCTGAGCAGAGATCTAGTCCAAACAGCAGCATCTCCACCCCACAACTGACTGTCTGAAACCTTTTTGAAGGAGAGGACATCAGTTGATCTCCACTATGATCAGTTGATCATAGTGGGTAATTATATTAAAATTTTCATGTGTATTTTCAAACACCACCAAAAACATTTTTGAAACTTTTGGATTTGACATAGGTCTTACAGACATTTGCTGAACCCGTAAATATCAAGACAGAATTATTAAAATAACTCCCAAATTGTATTAAGCTGGTCCAGCATTTTTGTGATCAAATTCAGCTTTGTTTTGAAAATCTTTACACTCTATGTAATTAAAAATAATTGTTACTCTTCTAAATTGCAGCTGGGATCAAGGTTTCATTGTGCTAAGTGCTAAATATTCAGAAGAGACGGTCCCTGCTCCAAGGAGGCTGCTAGTTTAAGAGACAAAAAAAAACAGAATCCAGATGGGGAAATGTGATATAGCATACAAGCACAGTGGTTAAGGTGATGATAGCTTCACATCTTAGCCAAGAGCCTGCAAACTGCACAGAACTGGTTGATATCCACACCCATACAGTAACCCATTGATTCCAGTGGGGCTCTGACAGGCAGCCAGAGCTTCCTTGAAAGTGCTAATACCGAAACAGAGGTGTATTAATTCCTTCTCTAGGGCTCTTTTCCCTTCTATTTTATTAATTCTATTTGTTTGGGGGTTTTGGGTTTTTTTTTTACTTTTTGCTGCTTTCAGTTTTGTCCTCTACTCAGGCTTTTAAATCAGTCTAGACTGTCTCTGTTTTCATATGTAATTAAAAGTGTCTAATGCGACATTTACTTTTTTAATTAAAAAAACAATATCACTGTTTTCAATTTTAATTTTCAAACCTTTCTTTTATTTTTCAATTAATTACATCACAGCTAGTTATACTTTGTGAAGTCTTCTTCTTTTACTGTTTAATGCCATCCTCCTCAAATCTTGGAGATACTTAAAACTTCTTGTTCCCTCTCACTTGTCAAATTCTCAGAGAATCAAATTACTTCTTCTACAGTCAGCACAATGTCCTGATTATCATTACATTGTCTAATTTAATCTTTACTAACCCATTCAGCGATATGAATTCCAAAATTATGTACTATATGAAAAATAGTGTGAAAATAAACTATCTAGTAATGATTAGAACTCCTGCTGATTGCCTGGCTTTATGCGGAATGATGGCAATCACATGTTCAAAGCATGCCAACTGAAGTGTGGCTACCACACTTAGCAGTTTCGTTTCTCATGTGACACAAGTATGAAATACAGCACAGAGCCTTTCTGTGCCTGCGCAGTCGTCTGTGGTGCTTAATGAGAAAGCTGTGTCAGAGCTTACAGCCAGGATGGATCTTTCATGTAGTGACAGGTAAGCAAAGAAACGTGAGAGGACAAGGTTTTCTGGAGGAAAGAGAGCAAGCTGTTTGCTTCTATGAGAAAGTTTGTTATTGAACTGTTTAAACTAAGCTGATCCAGGGTTGCCGTGTATCAGCCCCAGCCTAGAAGGGACAGACGCCTTTTCATGGATGTATTAACACAATATAAGTTGGAGAAAAATTACTTTTTGCTTAAGATGTGCACACATCTGTGTCAGTTTCACCACAGCTGCCTCAAAGAGAAAAGTTAGGATTTTTCTGGGTGTCTGTGGCATTATCTTAGGTCCTCTGTATAAATCTTGCTGCAACCCATCTTGCACCATTCATGGAGCTTTGCATGATGCAGACTGGAAGATGATTCATGGCAGCTCCATGAATTTCCTTCGCAAGGAAAGAGAGCTCTGCAGGGTGGCTTTGGGGTTGCAGGCTTTCGCTTTTCTCTGGTTCTAAAATGGCAAATATGCAGTGTCAAGTGCAAGTGCCAGCAGAGACTGTGCAAGAGATGCACTTTGTTCTTGGGAGGGAAGATAAGTTCTGATATGATTCTTACTTCCAGTAGAAGCTCAAATTTGACTTTTTAGTTGCTGTATCTCTGTCAGACAGGAGTTGTAATTTTGGTGAGATTCCTTTTGTCAATTAATGTCCTTTTGTCAGCATAGTTTTCCTACTTGGGGAACCAGCAGAAGATGTGCTGACAAAATACACTTTTGCCAATATACAACAAATCTACTTGAAGAAGGTCTGCTAACAAAGCACTGTACAGGTAGACAATTTCCTTGAGCTGACTGTCAAGAAATTTCTGTCTTTGCAAAGAGGAGTTTCTTCTGCTTGTAGATACTCCTGTTGCTCTTCAGTGGTTCTAGGTAAAACTTCTCTCCCAGAGATTAAAGTGAGTACAAGTGAACTCTGCAGCTGGACTGATGACTAAAGATCTTCTGAGTGAATGTATTTCAACTTTTCAAGAGAACAGTCAAGACTCAAGAAGCAGAAAAGAAGCCTCATATACAAAGCTGATTGCAAGGTGTTTCCATATTGATATTAAAGTACCATATAGCTGGGCTAGTACAAAGCACAGCCTATTCCACGTGTCTGGTAAGCCTCAGGAGCTGCCATTTTTGTCCAGAGAAAGGCCCACTGAAATTCTCCAGGAACTTTTCCAGCAACTGCCCATGCAATGAACTGCAGAACCACAGCCCACAAATACCAGGAGAAATCTGTATTTATACAATGTGTTTTATAGCTACTACTAGGTAATTCAGTCTACCTGTTTGTTATAACAGTTATAAATATCATGATACAGACAGGAAAATAAGAGGTAAGTGTAACATGATACATTTGATATACATCATGTTGCAAGAATATTCAAACTTCCTATAATTTGAGTTTATCTTATTGGTATAGTTATACATTCTTGACCACTGGCTCTACACCATACTTTAAAATCAATTTTATAGCTTTCATATTAGAGTACTACATCTTGCTTATGGGCTGGGAAAGACACAGTATTTATCTAACCAGCTCTAATTTACAACATTCTGAGCCAATTCTCTTGAATAATTCTCAGTTCTGAGCAAAGATCTTCAAGAGCAGACCAGGCTTTAGCCATGCAACTCTCATTAAAAGCAGCTAGGACAATAAGTCCTCATGTGACTAAAATTCAGGGATAGGAGTTTGCCAGCAATGTGCCTCTCAGTCTTTGTGACTAATCACTCTCTTCTGGGACAGCACAATACAGGTAACTATGGGGGACACGCCTTCATTAAGGTGTAAATCAGTCACCTTTTTGGAAAGTGACACTGTCACATTGGCATAAAATAGTGCAACTTTAGATGTCTCCAAGCAGCCGTACTATTTTGCACAGTGCATGTGGAAGTAACTCTCTCTCCTCATAGATAACTCTGACCACGCCAGCTGTTCCTACACTCAGAGAATTATTGTAATTATTGGCAATTACCCAAAAAAATGGCAATTATTGTAAAATACTATTCAAGCAAAAATTCCCGAACACTTTCACAAGAGGGTGCATCTTTGCATAACTAAGTGAGGTTTAGCCTGCAATTGTATGAGTCCTTCAGTAAATAGTACAAATGGCCCTATTTTAAAGGTATTTATATTATGTGATTTAATTAATGAGTTAGGAATCTAAATATGCTTTGATATCCTCCTTATATTCTAGTACATCACCATGTGTGGGTTCATTCATTTATTTGAAATGTGCTCACAGTCTGCATTTCTACAGGGCAGGATTTGGAATTTCCATGTTTGAATGTTCTGAAAGTGGCATCCAGGGTTTTATGTCATAAGTTTTATTAAGATACCATTGGACACTCATATCATTTTCTGCATCCTCTGTTGGCCCTTTTTCCCAGGGTGTATATTTATAACCCAAGGTTATAAACAATTAGTACAATCTAATTTTCAGTACTAAGGAAAAGGATATGTTTGATTTGTCTCTAAAGTAGGTTACAACAAAATGAACATGTGAGTTTTGACTGAACAGAAGGTTAAGATAACCTGTGATATTTTCCAAATGTAAAAAAAAAATTGTTGGCTAGTAAGTGTTCTTTAGTGGAGCTATTAATTTCAATGGGATTATGCCACAATAGAATCCCCTTAGTAATTTTGAATATGTTGTCACAAAATGATCCCGGCAGCTAAAAGAATGAATCCTATTTTGTTCCTACAAAACCTTGTCCAAAATTAATTTCTGTGCATAATTTATTGTATTTATCAAAATTCTGAACTCAATTTACCTATAAATATTCAAACATATACTTCCATTTTCAGTTTCTACTGTATTATTGAAAAATGACGTAAAGTCAAATATCCAGAACTATAGCTGATATAATTGGGGAAGTTCTGTCAAGATCAATAGTTATGCTGATTAACCCCAGCTGAGGATCTGGCCCAATAAACAGCTAACTACATAATGCACAAAATAATTCACTCTGCTATTAATTAGAGCAAGAGCTAACAAACATTTACTCCAAAAGCTGGGCCTTGCAGAGGGCGTTCCAAAGCACGTACGCAGTTGTGGGCAATTTGGGAGCAGATCAATGTGTCAAGTTGTGGAGTTCCCACATTTCTCTGTTCTCGGCTGTAAACCCTTTGCATATTTTGGGAGTAAAGGAGGAGTCTACATTTTTCGCAGATGCTGGAAACATGCCAGATCCTCCTATTACAAATATTTCTACATACTGCCAAATGCTCCCATTGGGAATACTCCTTGTATCCCCATAACTACTGGTTTTGCTCAGTCCATTACTCAATAAAACTAGCCACTGCTCCAGCTGGAATAGTCTGGTCTGAGAAAAAGGGCACCAGAAATTCAAATTATCTAGCTGGAGAAACTGGGTTGTTTATAGATCCAGCAAGCTGAGATTTGTTACACAATATTTTCATTAAAAGGAAATATAAAGCACTGCCTCACAGGTGCAAATACATTTTACTAATGTAAAAAAAATTCTTTACTAAGGATCATGTCATCGCATAACTTGAAATTATAACAGTATTTAAAAGTATGATGTGAGAGAAATGGTCTAGTGATAAAAGTCATAAATTTCTTTTAGATCTGTATTTTCTTCTATCACTGACTTCAGTGGGGCGAAGAGTTCAGCTCTGATGTCCAAATGATTTGGGAGAAATTGGAAGTATCTCAGCTTTAAAAAAATGTATTTTCTACCTTTAAGCAGTACTTGAGATTAAATATGTTTTCCCTGGTGAGTCTGAAAGAAAGGGAATGTATTTGCTACCTTCCACTTTCTACATGCAATTTTTCTATTTTCTTATCATTCTGTAACAATGAAAGATGCCACATTAGTGCATAGAACCTTAATCTTAACCTGTCAGATGCATTCGTTCCTTTCACTATAAAAATTGCATTTCACATTTTCTTTCCTTAGACCCCAAATTTGCAAACACTAAAGCATGTGCTTAATATTAAGTCTCATTTGGTAGAGAATGGGGAAAGCAATGAACTGCACTTAAGAGACACCAGTGCTCTACAAAAATATTTTATAGCTGTTTTTCTAGACTATATTTAATTATTTTAATACCAAATTGAACTGTTTCATCTCATCTCCAATATACCAGAGAAATCTTGAAGCTGCTCTTTAGGCTTCTTTTGATCTGATTAATATTTTCTGGTTTTGAGAATTTCTTCGAACAACCCAATGATTTAATGGCAGCTCTTTTTCCTCTAGCCCAGCATCTAAGCCAGTGCCATCCCACATTAAAGGCAATGAAAATAGACTAGGCTGATTTACAACAAAAATATTTATATTCAATATTAGTGTTTCTGTAGTAGGTCACTAAAGGAATAATAAAAATGGTAGGCTGTTGTTACTGCTTTAAAAAATGGGATTTTTATTTAAGCAAATCATGTCAGTGTCTGAAGCCTACTGGATTATCTTCTAACATATGGTAAGTATTGGCTATGTGGTGTGCTGGCTTGCATTTCATTGTTGGAAAAGCATAGAAAACTGATTTTAGTATGCCTTTGCTCTTAGCAGCAGGGTATAATCATTTTTAAAAGAAATTATGGAATCAAGCATTAGCATACTGTGTAAATTTAGGATTTATGGAAGGATGTCATATATCACACACAGATATTGCTTTGGGATGCTTAGGAAATCTTCACTACCACATGTCACTGTTTTGTAGTTGTTTAAAATGGTAACTAAGCACATGCAAAAAGATAGCAATGCTAGGGTAGTCTTCAAAAAAATTACATTGTTAAGTATTTAATAAACATACTGAAACATTAATATATTATCCGTTTTTACAACCACTGAACTTTAAAGAATTTCTTTCTGTGAATGCGTCAGTTATCATTATCCCTGAGGGTATTAGCTAAACCCCACGTACTCAGCCCCTTGCAACCTTGCCATTCTTGCAGGATTTGCTTCAGGTGCCTGGAGGTGGGAGGATGTGTGGGTGGAAGTCGGGGCTTTTTGAGCCCACAGCAGAGAAAACCAGCACTTCTCATCCCCTTGTGTCCCTCCACGATGGGTTGTCCCTCCGCTTTCCTCCATGTGAGGGGAATGAGAGCTGCACCAGCAGGTGATGTCATTCCCACACACCCAGGGGCTGGCATCTCCCTGGCAAAGCACTGGGAGATGTGCCCTGCTCTGGCACCAGCACGTGCCTGCTGGACCTCCTCAAAGAACAGCCTGCACATCGTCACTCCGAACGGGAAGCCCAAATTGCAATCGAAAGGTGAGAGAAAAGTTCCCATTACATACTTGCCAGCCCATGCTTACTGCTGAGGGTAGGTTTGACTTTACCCTTCACTTCAGATTTCAGCAGCTTAATTAATCTACTAACATCAAAAGGAAAATAATCTGTTCCAAGCTGTCCTTCTAAAGGCTGGGTGCTTTGAGCCTTCATTTCGAAATTGATCTCCCCTCTATCAAAATGAATGTAAAGCTCAGAGACAAGAAGATCCCTTTCCTGTGACCCTCCACCACTGCCACTTTTGTTCCACCAGACCTCTGCAAGGTGCCCATTTGATCACTGCTATTTATTCTGTGCTTTTGTCCAAATAAGACTCTATGTTACTCATCCATACAGAGAGAGACAAGTCACAAAGCACCAAAGTTGAGGAGGTTGAAGGGCATGGGCTGTCACAGGCTGTTCTGTCAGATTATTGATGTACAGGGGGGTGGTGTGAGGTCATTGTGGCGGCAGGAGCTGGCAGCAAATTATGAAGAGAGGGCAGAAAGTCAGGGTAGCCCCTTTTTATATTTCCCTGTGGTCCATGCTGTGCCAATGACACCAGGCTGCCTGTGTAGGACACTGGGCAGTGACCTGGCCAAAGTCCTCTGAGCTCACAGACCTCTTGGTGGTCAAGTGCCAGGCAGAAGAAGGCCCTGTGGAATAATGAACATGGAGTGCCTGGAGACAGACCACAGGCACAGAGGAGATGGGAGGAGAGAGCAGAGGATCTGGGCTGCCCAAGGCTCCTCCATTTAGAGACCAGTGGAGCTGCTATTGATGCAAATGATGGTGAACAGCCATTTTGGAGAGACCATGTGTTCATGTGACAGCTGTACAAAGATGGTTACCTAAGAATAAGACATCTTGACATTTCACTAGAGGCCATGCCTGGCCTCCTGCCCTCAGCTAGGTACTTGCTTGATGGGAAGTAGAAAAGTAAAGCAAGAAACAAAATGCTGGTACATTGGAACTTTTAAAATTTAAACTGCTAGCTGCTCATGATGGGAAAGGCAGAGCCAGAACCAGTATCAATTACTTTAAATTATACCATACAATGCCAGAGTCAGCAATCACATCAGCCACTCATAGAAGTTGCTTCAAAGTACAGCTTGAAGCACAAGACTCCCATCCCACATGACTAGTTCAGTGCATTGACAAGGACTATAACTCATATTGGCAAATATTCAACAAACCTAACATAGCCTGTGACCTGTTGCTTAGAAGTGCTCCTGCAAAAACCTTGCTAATCAGTAATAACCTAGAGAAATCCCAACTTCTGCATTGCTCCATGGCCCAGATTCTCCAAGGTCTGCCATGCATAAGATGTTTTGTTTCTTCTTGTTCCCCTGATCTGGCCCCTGCTTCCCCACAGGTGTTTTGCAAAGCCTGGGGACCTTGCAGGGGGAGCTGACTGCCTCTGCCCAGGTGTCCACTAGGGCAGTGCCAGGGAATGGCTCTCTGACCCATTAAATCATTTTGAAAATGCAGTTACATCTAATTAGTGTTTAGCATTGGCTGTCTTCAGTGTTTGCATTGGTTTGTTTCATGAAGTGGGATTTCTGGGTTATTTATTACTGCTGATATGTTCCACCATGCTTTGACAGTCACCTTATGTTCTGCCAGTTTGGGGGTTTTTGTCAATTACCCTGATTTCATGTATGCCTCTGATCTTTATCTACAAATTCTTCTCACTTCATCCTCTCCAGACAAGAACTTGTTCTTGTTTTCCAGATGGATTGTAAGGGCTGGACTGTAGAATAACTGCACAAGAAATAAGGGATTTGTTTACAAACAGCTTGACGGGGTTAGTTTACCCAAACACACAAGCTATCCAAATTTCACGTACAAGAGACCTCCTGTACTGAAGGAGAGTAAAGAAAAGCTGCAGTTCATGATCAGGTTTATATTTGCATTTTCCATCAAGGGGTTATTTGATCCCCTCTGCAGGGAGCATTTACTTCTCAGCCACAAAGTGTAAATTCCATTTCAGTCTCCCTAAAAGTCTGGTGTTATTCAGAGCATCCAAGTTTTGGTCCTCCTCTGTGCCAAACTAAGTGGAACGAGAGCTACCTTCTTTCACACTTCAGCTGTCTCTTTAACACATGCCCTGCTCTTTCACTGTTGATCATGTCTCAGCCTCTTGCTCACATGTGACAATGTCAGCTCAAACATGCGCAATGAACTCATAATTCAAAATCACTTGGCTCTGCAATACAAGATAATCTTAAGAAAACTGCAAATAAATATTGTAATACAATATTCACATATATGTTGTCTGATAATGTACGCTGTGATTTAAATTCTACTGCTGTCAAATTCTGTGAATTGTTAAACAAGTGATACCCATTGGACATTTTATTTGTTCTAGACGTGTTTTGACGTTTTGGATCAAAACATTTTTTTTAGTATGATTAGCTAACTTTCTTAGCAATTGTTTCCTTGTGTGTAGCATAAACTAAGAACAGTTTATCAGCTATGGTGAATTATTCTTTCTAACTCAGAATTTTATATATATATTATATATATATATATAACTCAGAAGTATATAAAATTTGCATGTTCAACAATTCTGTAGATGTTCTCTAGAAAATAACAACATTTATGATTCATTAAGAACTTAAAGGTGTTGTGTCTTGATATTATGAAGGGCTGGGATATTATGAACACAGATTTCCACCAAAAAAAAAAAAAATTACATTAGAATTAAGCTTAAAAAAATTTAGGTTTGGCTGAAGCCACCAAGGTTGCCAGCAAGGCAGTGCTGTGAGTGAATTGTGCAGCTGGATTACATCAATTAGTCCCAAAACTGAACATTAATTAAGCTTTTAGTAATATTAGTTCATACAATTGCATTCTGTTACAAAAGCAATATTTTAAGGATGAACAGCAACACATTTTTAATTTCCTTGTAGATACAAAGACAGTCAGAACTAAAGCAATGCATTTAGTAATCAGTTCATTGTTCTTATGTTCCTGAAGCTCTAGTAACAGTTTATTTTTACTTTTTTTATATCCTTATCTAATAACGTTTGTTTAACTGCTGTTATATCATCTACAGTGAGCATTCAAAGAGGGGAGGGGAGAAGAAAAGGGGTGCATAGAAAAAAGCAGTTATCTCACAGTTATGTAGGTAACAACTGTTATCAAATACTTTATTTTATCCCTTTTTATTGGAGCTTGCAAATGGTTCAGGCACGCACTCAACCGTAAGTGAAGTGTTTGTAACCACCTCCCAACACAGCTGGTTTTGTATAAACATAAACTTTTGGGGTCAGCTGGGACCTGGGTGCCAAACTCCATTTTTGCCCACTGTGGAATGGGGCCAAGCTCAGTGAGCTGTGCTTTGCTTTCCCTGGAGACACATGAGAGCTACCACAGACACATGCAGGAGCAGGACTGCCTTGTCTGGGGTAGCCCAGGAAGGACCTGGGGGTGCTGATGGAGGGAGGAGCTGATGTCTGCACAGGGGGGAGGGACAGGGACGTGGTGCTTCAGAGAGACACACCCTGATTCCCACCTTATCCTCCCAAGCTCCAAAAAATTTTCTGTCTCCGCTAACCTCCTTCTGTACAGGGACATATTTTTCTACATTACAACACTGAAGCTTTTAATCTTAAATATTCTTTTGCAGGAAAAATTAAGTCAACACCAATGATGTTTTCCAGGATCTCATTTTCCCATATATATTAATATTGTGCCTCACATTTCAGTGACTTTTATTCAAACTTACTGCAGTTGAGTTGCAAAATGTAGTCTTTGTCCTTAAGACCATGACAGAGAATTTTATCTGCATTCAGATGCCTACTGGTTTGTGGTATTTCAATAATAAAACAGCAGGATTGAAGGCTCATGATGAGAAATCTGACTAATTACCTGTTAGATGATAGATGGTTGTAACTCGGCAGTGCCAGTCACTGAAAACAAAACACTTCTAGATATCAATCAGCCTCCTGACAAATTCAATTTCCATCACATTCAGTGGACAATAAATGTGAATTTTACCTCAGCAGCTACATAGCTTTGACTTTTAACTTTCCAATATGCATAATGATGTTTTAATAAAGTAGAGATTTCTTTTAAGTAAATTAGTATTTAAATACCTGACATATTTGTATTTCAGGCTCAAAGCTGGTGGAAATAATTAATGTTGCAAATTTGTTTTGTGTTCTACTGCAGACAGCAAACGTATATTTAATAGCAGTATTTTTGTTTTCTCCATATATTCTTGTTTAAGACCAATTATTTACACTGCTTTTAATGGAGGTATTTACCCTCTTTTTCCAGCACCTTATCCATCTATGTGAGTTGGGTGCAGATTCTCCCTGTGACTCAAAAAACAAAATATCCAACTATCATCATTGCATAGCAGCATGTGGGCCAAGTTAAAACAAGGAGGGATTGGAGAGTGGAAATTGAATATGGGCTTGAAGAAATACCTCTTTTTCTTTCCACATAGGGACTAATTGCATTGTCAACATCTGGAAGTTGTGGATAAGCTTGTCCACTTCAGAATGAATCTGAGTCCACTTACTCTATTATAAATCAGAAGAGCTCAATTACAGTGTGTTTAATATCCGTGCCAAAAGCATGATATGAAAATTAGGCTCTAGAGGTCATCAATCTCTTGGGCACAGTAAACTGAGAGCAAAGAGAAAACATTAGCATTGTCCCAAAGTTATGGGGGATGTACATCCTGGTATCACTGCAGCTAATCATCCTGCCCTGTGCATGGTACGTGCACACAGCAGACAAGAGCAGCCTCTGTCTCAAACTTCTGAAATCTTCACGTCCCATGGGACACAAATTCCGACCAAATGATTTATTCTCTGCCTTTTTGAAAGTGACATCCACACAACAAAAGGAAGGGCAGCAAAATTACATTTATACTTGCTTTAGAGCACTGTGCTTCTCCTATTTTATTTCACCTAATAAAGAATTGAAAAAACCAAAAATAAGATCAAGCCTTAATGCAATTGTCCTTCTTGAAGGAGCCATTTCAATGTGCTCCATCAGCGAAGCTCTGAGGACCCACCACAGGTGTCCGCCTGGCCCTCGGCGCAGGAGCTGCAGGGAGCTTTGTCCTTGGGAAACGGGGAAATTATTAAGCAGGTAACATCTGGGACCTGCTTCTCTGGGGCAACATCAGGGAGAGATAACTCTGTTAGTGTCAGTGGTGGCCGAGGGTTCCCAGGGCTGGCCGCTGCTCTGCGCTCAGTTTGATTGATTGATTGACTGATTGATCGATTGGCAGGTGCTGGGAAAAGCTTTGTCTGCTCCTTTCTCGCCACCAGGAGCAGCCTCTGCCTTTATTCAGAGCTCCCCACAGCAGCCCCTGCCCAGCAGGGTCTGTGGCTTCTGCTGGAGCACGGGGACACTGGGTTGACCCTGGGGACCCGCCTGCCCCAGGGCTGGGCAGGGACGCAGGGAAGGGCTCGGTGCGAGCTGGGCTGTGGGCAGCTCCGTGCCAGAGCTCTGCGCCACAGAGGAGAGCTACGAAAAAAACTCAAGAGTCAAAAGGCTGAGAATTTTTCACTGGAGTCAGTTTACTCAGGAAACACCCTAAAGCACCATTTCTTCTCAATTTGAGTTTCTTTCCCAGGTGCTGCCTCAGAAGAGCTGCCTGAGCACTGGCCATGGTGTGCAGGCTCCCTGGGCAGTGCAGGTCACACGCGTGGCTCAGATCTGGCTTTCTGGAATTACATTGGGTTTAGATGGTTTTATTCTGGAAGCTGCAGCAAATTTACCCTCCAAACCACATCCCTCTCTACAACCTGGCATTTTGCAAGTAACTGTTATTGTCCAATTTGCAGAAATGCACATTGTTTTTTCTGAATTTGCAGGACCTATTTCTACTTTGTTTTAAGAAATATTCTTGATAGTACTGCCAGAATTTGTCTCTGATTCTGTACAGTCAGGCTATCACTGTAAAAGGTGCCAATATATCTATGAATAAGAGGTTTAGTCTTAAACACAGGTTATTAAAGATTATGTCACCAATCTGCATGCATGCACATACATATCTGTATATTAAAAAAATATGCCAGTAATCAATTTAGAATAGCTTATTTTATTATTTCTTGTGGAAACAATAATGGTTGTATCAACAAATTCTTCTGTTTCTGATTCTGATAATGAATTACCAGGCTCACATTTATATACTACTTTTCATTAGAGATGTACTGAAGACTCTGGAATGATTTTTTTCTTAATCAAACCACTGTACAGAAGAGATCTACTTAGGCTTTTCTTAAAGCAGCCTGACATCAAAAGATTTCGAAAGGACAAAGGCTGCTTTTAAAAGCTAACATACTATTTATGATTTCAAATGGCAGAGGTATGATTTAGCCTGCTTTATTACAGATGTTATAAATGATGTTTCACATAAGAATATTATTCTCTTATTGCTTTCCAGGTAGAGTTTCCACTGGCTTCATTAAAGGCCTGAATGTAAAACAGCTGCAGAACCATGCATTGGGTCCTGGCAAGTGAAATTGTCCCTTTTTTTTTTTTTTTTTTAATCATTTGACGTGGCAACATGGCAGCTATTTAATTACACTCATGCAAGAACAATAAATAAAAGTCCTATGACCTTTTGTTTCAGTAAAATAAAATCTACTTATTCTTTTTAACTAAAATGTCATTTCCCATTTATTTTCCCCCAATGTGGTTGCCAGTGTCCAATTTTTAGGCTCAGTGCACAACAGTGATAAGGTCAAAACCTGAGACAGGGTGATGTGATTAGCCCTGTCCTGGGCTACCTCATAAAAATGTCTACCACACAGCACATGCTCTGTCATGCAAGAAAAATTGTTTACAAAAGGGTTCAACCAAACAGAGTTGTATGAACATGCAAAGGACTTTTTACAGTCTTCTCTCTACTGATTTTCACAAGTGAGATCAGGGAGAGGGGAAGGGGAATTTTAAAATGGGTAAATAGAAGATAAAACTGGACACTGTGGAAAATCAAAAATTGAGGTGGGTGGTCTGGCAGCTCGAATAACTGTTGCAGATGACCTTGTGAAGCCAAGGTGTGATTCATCAATCCCAGAAGATTTGCAATATGTGATATTTTCCCTGCTTCAGAATAGGCAGTAACCCAAACAAAACCTGACCTGATGAGGTTTGGTTCACAGAGGTCTCATCTCTCCATGAGAATAAGTGGAATTACAAGCATAAGTACCAAACACTAATATGGCACCATAGCCAGGGACTTTATTTATCATGCAGAGAGTGAAAACAAAGCTTTCTACTAGATTTATTGGTAAAAGGGAACAGAAGAATCTGGTATGGACAAACTGCATGTTCCCCACATCTCAACTGCCAGGACTTCCTGCCCTCAGGCACAGATATATTTATCTGGTTATAATTCAGTAAAGTTGTGTGATTTCAAGCCATTCCAAACAAACAAAATATCTAGGATATTATTCAAGGATGTCCTGACAATGCAATATTTCCCCTTTCAAATTAAAATAAAAAATAGAGATGCTAATTAAATGCTCTCACAATGAGGAATTCTTCTCAGAAATTGTTTTTATTAATTTTATTTTTTAAACAGCTTAAGGACTGTAAAAATTAAAATGATGACAGTTTTATCTGGATGAAATTATTATAGCATGTACATCACTGGGGGAGAGAGAAAAGCATATGGAATATATATATATATATATATATATATATATATATATATATATATATTCAGAGCTTGATTGTGCTGTTTCTTTGTATTCAAAGGCCTCTTTGACTTCACTGGAAATTTTACATATGTGACAGTTGCAGAAGTGAGTCCTTAAATTGTACAGAAATCAAATTTCCATGTTAAAGAGACCCTGTTTCTAATTTCACTTGGAAAAGTCACAGTTTTTCATATGAATCCCATCTCGTTATTTTTCCAGCCTTTCTAAACATTGGTGCTGTTTATAAGTGAGGGGCATTGGGGAGGAAAAAAAAAGAGATAGAAAGAAAAAGAAGACTTTATGTGTACCAGGGGATAAATATGTTACTGGAAAAAGTGTTGGGTGTTGAGTGTACTGTCAGGAGTAAAGAGAAACATGGATAATACCATTAGCGCCCCAGTGCTCAAAATAAAATATTAATGGCAGTATTTCCTGAGAAATTAAATTACTAGAGAAAAAAAGTCTTAAAAATATGCATTCCACTGCCTTGTTGAAAGCCCTCACACAAATTATGGTCAAATTAATATCCTTTTGTCTTTAGCACACATAGTTTATGACCTTGAGAGATGTTCTCATGTAAACGTCTGAGGTTTTCTTACTCAGACGTGGCCATATTTCACACACACTCGCTGGTCAAGGCAAAGAGCATAACCATGAGCTGCTTTGGAATGGATGAAATTCAGGTGTCTGTTTGCAGCAGTCATAAGATCATCTAGGGTCTGTTTAGCCTCTACTTAAACCTCCAAAATTGTTCAGCTTTAGTCATTCTTGACTTGAGGGCATTGATGCTGACCAGGTACACTGGTGGACAGTCAGACTCAGCACATGGAAAGAGTGCTCTTTTTGTTGCAATGCTTTACAATTTCTTTAAGGTTCTTATTCAACCATTAGCAGTGACTCACTGGTTGTTAGATAACTGCAGTTCTCACTAAACTGAAAATAAAAAAATCGAGATCTATTCTCACAGAGGTCCTCCATATGTGATAAATACTGGCTGCTATGCTTCTAAGAAAGCTATAATTAGCTAAAATATAATTCATTATGTCAAGTCTCCAATGCACACTATATTATCAACAGGAGTAAAAAAAATTATTTCTAGATCGTGACTATTTCACAAAGATTATTCCTTGCAGTAAAGAAGGGAAATATTATGACTCATGCCTATCAATTTTCTATTGCCTATATTCACTTTTTATCTGGAAAAAAAAAATAAAAAAGAAAAAATTCAATGTCCTGCCAATAAGTTGAAATTTTTAGCATGTTTTATACACATTAAAATCATACGTCAAGTAGGTTAATAATACCCCACCAGCCTCAGAAGCAGTGGAGAACACAACCTTCCTTTGCCCTGACTGTGATACAGGAAAAGGCTTGCTCCTGCTGAGACTATGAGGGGGCTGAAACTTTCCTTTCTCTAATAAGGTCACCAAGAAACACAGATATTTGGGGCATAAAGCTGCATTCAGTTGAATACTGTCAAATGAGAAAAATCTGTGTACTTCACACAGTGCTCAGCATCTTGTCCAACACTGGTGCACTGACTCCAGGTCAGTCCAAGTGCTTTTCTCCTACCCAAGGCTTTGCAAGAAGACTATCCCTAACACTGTTCTTACTAAAATTATATAATTAAGTATTTCCCACAGTCATAAATAATTTTTGCAGCAAGGTTTTTCACACTTCTCTCCCATTTTTTGATATAATCCACTCCGCTAAATTTTTACAGAATTGAGGGAAACATGGTTAAACCTAAGATCCCACAGCAGTATAATAAATATTCATCAGTACTACATTTGTCTTTATGTACTTCCCAAGCTTCAAAATAACTAAATGACAGAAATTTGTTACAGTGGCAACAGCAACACAATTATGGTTAGTGGCCTGTCGCTGCTACCATCCAAATTTCAGCTTACAATAATACAAAACTCTTGACAGGCCATTCATGGATCAAACTTAAAATATAAGGAAAAAAGAGAAATTGTTTTAACAACAGCAAGTTTATGGAACTGCCAGATGACAAGCTAGTATGTGGAAGAGAAAATTAAATGTACAGAGTTAAAAAACAAAACCAACCACACACGTTGTAGATAGGTTTTATACATGCACAAAATATTTACTTGACACTTTTAAAAATCAGTACTTTTCTTAAAGGAATGGCAAGAAATTAAGACCCTGAGGGGATGTTCTTCCCCATGCCAGAGGCCCAAACTAGCTCAGGAGAAACAGAAGTTCATCCTGCAGATATGAAAGGAATGTTTTCTGCCCAGGCGGCCAGCAGGCAGCTGCTGGTGCTGGAGGTGAACATCTCGAGGGGGAGCCCAGGAATAAATCCTCCTTGGAGGTTACAGGCACCTAATAGAGAAGTTTCCACTCCCTGATCCATCACTAGATATTACACCATAAACAAGGGGTAAAACATACAATTTGGTGTTCTTCGTGGTCTGGGCCTGATGTGTGGAGCAGGAAAGGAAGAGGAAGGAGTGGAATAAAGGAGCAGAAGAGAAAGGTTTCTTCCAGTGAGTGGCCAAGGACACTCAAGTTAGGCTTCTGCTCTACCCTGCCCAATGTGAGTTTCTCTCTCTTCCTCAGCTCTTAGAAAGCCAAAAGAGGAGAGCAACAAGCCCAGCTGCAGTAACCTTCCCAAGGTGGCAGCCAGTCCTCCCCAGCACCTTCACCAGGATGGATCAGGCTGGCCCTGAGAACTCAGGGCCTTCTTAGGGATTATCCCTGAAACAAGGTTCCCCACTCAAGGAAGAGGTGCTCACCCATCTTCTCGCAAAATATTGTCTATCAGAGTGCTACAACAGGGGCTTTGGATATTCAAGAACAATTTTTAGAAGAAACACATTCTGCAGCTCCATGTTCCAGCATCCAGTGAATTGCTAACGCAAATAATTAAAACTAATATATGGTTGTAAAAATAAATGAATAAAGTATATTTCATTATGCAGTATCCTTGATTTTTATGGTTTGATTACTCACTAATTTGCAAAATGTGGTAATCTGCACTATGCATCCAAGTCATTAGTGAAATCATACTGTACTTTAGTCAACAGGCTGATGATCTGACATGTCCCAACAGCACCTCTTTACAGAAGGGTAAAATGAATTAAAGGTCCTGATTCTCGTTCTTATAAGAGCCAGTTTACAACACTCAAACAATGAAAAGAAGCCATCAAGTTTCTACAGAGAGGCTTGCAGTGGTATAAATGAATATTAACATAAGTAATAATGTGGCCAAAGGCACTTATGCCTTTCGGGATTTCTTTTCACATATTTTATCTTTTAGTGTCTCTGATTAAATTTGGTAAGAATATGTAGGTGACACCTAGAAGACAAATATAACTTGGTATGGATCAACAGTGTTAATTCCAACACCCAATTTTGAGAAACATATGTTCTCTTGAACAGATATATGGGTGTTATCATTGGCACGGCTATAAATAAATATTAAATCCTCATCAGTCAAAGTAAGGAGTACTCTGAGGTTTCACTTTCATCACATAACAATAACACCTCTAGAAAAACATTAAGTCTAAATGATAGCATATTTATTATTTGACAAAAACTATCTCGCAAAATATTTGGTTTAATTCCCAGATGATTTACATAATAGATTATAGCAGCTGCTATAACAATTCCAAAGTTGTTTTTTTTCTGAGTAGTCTTTGAATCCTCTAACACTACAAGTGTTTTTCCAGATCTTATTTTTTAAATTAGCATGCCTTGAGAAAATACCTACATGTATTTTCCTAGAACGACGCTAGCTATTGATCTCAGCTTGACAAAAGTGGAAGAATTCATAGGTCATTTCAAAGTCACCTGTTGAACCAACAGAGAAAAAATATTTCTCCTTCAGCAGAAGAATCTTTAGAGACCAGTGGATGGTGCAAAGGCTTAGCAGGGGCACATACAGTGGTTGTGCACAGCCAGAGCAGAGCGTCCTGGCAGATTATCAGAGTATTTCAGCCTTTTCATTTCAGCCCTGAAACAACTGGTTCTGTCCTGAGCTCCTTCTCAGGAAAAACTCCTGAAGCAGTGGCAGGCCTTTTGTTTAATTGTAGCCACGTGCAAATTTATTTTGGGATGAGCATATAATTAATCTATTAAAAGGTTCCATGGGACATTCCAAAAGTCGCCGTGAAAAATTATTGTTAGTGCACAGCTGAGATGCTGCTTTATAGAATTAGCTCATAAAGTGGTATAGTGTGTAATTGCATTCGTGTTGTCAGTGTCTCTTTGTAAATCTCCAGAGATTTACAGCATCACACACTGGAGCAAGACCATCTAATATTTTTAATGTTTCATTATTTTCATCTACTTGGAACAAAACTTGTAGACGTATAGAAAACCTGACAAGATGTATCAGAAATAGCAGAGTCCACTTGCAGTATCTATAGCAGTACACAGAGCACAGGCAGACACCACACCACAGGAATTGCAAGTGACCAAACAGCTGCATGACATTTACTCAAAATACTTTCTGCATTTAACACACTTATTGAGCAGAACTTGAAAATAGGGTCATTGTTTATTGGGCCATGGCAGAGGGGAAACTTCGATTTTTTTACTCCACCTACAGAGTATAAACAGATCTGGATTGTAAAGCCCTTTCATTTTGCTTTTACAGGTAGAAATAATATTTTAACTAATGACAGCTTTGTCTGGGCAAAAGTTAAAAGTCCGCAGAACTTGTCCTACAGTTTAACTCAAAGTCCTTCTTGGAAGAGGATGGGCAGATTGCTCCTGCACAGATTCATATCAGAAGTGAGTTGTTTACAGCTTTTTGAAACATTTAGGATTTCATCTTAACACTTCCTCGTTTATGACGAGAAAAACTAGGAGCATGCAGTCTTCTGATTGCTACCATCAGCTAGCAGGAAAATTCTTAAGCAAGAGTAAAGCAATTTTCTTTATTACTGGTGGGGTATTAAAGTACATATCCAAGCTTCATAAAGAACATAGCACCAACTGGAAATTTTGCCAGAATAAGAAAATAAGAATTTGGCCCTTTCTCTGCAACTACTGACAACACTCCACAATTTCATGCTGTTAGGATTTTTTAATTAAATGAGCTATTCTTTAGTACACAATAGAGCTAAAAAGGAGAGAGTATCTAAGTATGAGGCTAATTTTGTAAAGGGGTCTCTAAGTCCTTTGCAAATGTGCACAGAAAATTAAAAATTCCTTGATACCAAGATTACTGAGATTTTCTAGATAAGAAGGTCCATATATTTTTTAAGGGGCAGGGTTTTTAAATAGCTGTGCTTTTTGCTACAGTCAATAAGTATCATGAGAAGGAGAAATATGATATTAAGCAGGATCTGATCCTAAACTTATGGCTCCAGTGGGAACCGACTAAACACCATTTATAGCATATCCCAACAGAAACACTCCATTTGCTGTAGCAGTGTTTACTGCACTGAATTCTCCTAGCAGAAAACAGCTTTTTC
Source organism: Onychostruthus taczanowskii (assembly GCF_017590055.1). Lineage (NCBI taxonomy): Eukaryota > Metazoa > Chordata > Aves > Passeriformes > Passeridae > Onychostruthus > Onychostruthus taczanowskii. Next base: position 1,386,500 of record NW_024502014.1, read on the forward strand.
ACAGTCAAGTTCCAATATTAGCAGTGAATTAATTATTATGTTGTATTTGCAGGACCATGCTAAGGCTGAGAGAGCAGTGGGAGAGAGGAGGGGTCCCTTGTTGCTGTTACTCCTTGGCAAAGAAGAATACAGCTATGGCAATCTGGGCAATTTTCAACTTTTAGTCATGTGGCTGGAAAAAAAAATTACTAGAAAGGACCTGACCAAATCTTTATTATAGTTACTGCATTCCTACAAAAACATGTTTGTCTAAAAGAACAATATTTTAAGAAATATCCTGAAATCAACCTTTGTTTGGATAAGGTGATTTGCATGTCATTTCCATCAGCTCTGCAATACCAGTCCAGGTTTCTCATCTGCACTTGCATCCAAACACAGACCTTTTCATGCCAGACATAAATCAATAAATTTTAATCCAGAATGTTACCAGTAAATAATTTTAATCTAGAATGTGACCTGTAAACAGCACACTATAAACCAAACCAAACCTGGAAAGAGACGAGAAGTGCTGTACCTGCACAGTGATTTACACTGAGCCTGTTCCAACTCAGTGGAGTCTCCCATTGATTTCAGTGTGGTTTGGTTCAGTCCCTTATTTCAACCTTCATGTGTTTTGCCAGTTTAATGTAGTCACCCTTCCTGGTAGCCTTTGTCCACTGCTCCTTATAGGAACATTCAACAATTTGTTGTATGATTAAAAATGTCTATGGAAGTATGAACCACATTGTATATTGACCAAATATACCTTGAGACCAGACAACTCCTACAAATATCACAACAGAAAACAAATAGAGCGTTAAAAGTATTTTCATTTTAGTTTTTAAATAAATATTCTGAATATTTCAAACAAGCAAACAAAACAATTGTAAATGCTCAAATTAGGGATATTCATCTCAGTGAAAGTCCTGCAGCAAGCAGAAATTGTAAATAAAAATAAATAACAAAATCTAAATGGATCAAAAAATGTGACTGACACAAAAATTGCTGTAAGCATATATAAGCTGCTTCACTCACCTATGTGAAAGATAATGATTTTGATTCAAACATAGATACTCACATTAGATTTGTAACTGCCTGTATTATTAACCTCACTTCCTAAACCTAACATGTCAATAAAGCATAAAGATACAAGGAAAATCCAAACCTGAATAATTAAACACTTACTTTTTATAAATAGGAAAAAAACACCTCGAGTGTTGTATTCTGGCATTGTATTTACAAATTCTTGATTTTTCAATCATACATATTAACAATGTTTCTTGATTTGTATCACAGAGCTAGTGGAAATACATTTCTATTTAGCACTCGTGTTATCTAGCAGATGAACATTTTCAGGGTGTTTCCTAGATTATAGCTCTTTTAGATGTCAGGCAGAAACTACACTTGCTCTGATGGGATTTTTTTTTAATGTGCAATACCTTGAAACCTAAAATTCCACTGCAAACCACCGTCTGTTACAGTGCTTCATACTGACCTGGGTGTAAACTTTCACTATTCAAGAAAGTCAAAGGAGGGTGAAATTTTAATTGCAAAAATATATCTATTTGCATGGGGGTCGGGGGGGGGCGGGAAGAAAGGAGGGGAAGAAGGGGGCAGGAGGATTTTTTTCACAAATATTACACTTAGTCTAGCTTAATGTCTAACGTGAGCTGTTTGAGCTTGCTTGGCCTGCAGGCTGCAAAGGTATCCTCTCAGGTTGGCTGTCCATTTTCTTTTCATATGAATTGCTAGTAAAATCTACTTTAAATAAAACAGAGCAAAAGATATACCGTAACATCTGCATGAGTTTTTTATCAACTTGTGAGGGGACCATTTAACATTCAGACTGTAAAATACGCACAGAAAATAGGTCTGAGAAAGAATTCTGAACCTCACAGCATTTGGTTTATATTTTTTTGACTAGAAGTGAAGTGTCTGGCACATCATTCATTTCTTCCTGGAAGGTGCAGATTTGAGGACATGTTCAACCCTGCTCTGAGTTTGGACAGTTTCAGAATAAAAGGGAACTATTCCCAAAGTCCCTGCCCTCTAGGTCTGCCTTTTAGATAATGAAGTTTCTGAAGGCGTTGCTCAACACAAACCGACTAAAGAGGAAAGGAAAAAAAAAAAAAAAAAGGAGAGGGGGGAGGAGTAATATGACAGAAAAGTACATGTTTTTGCATTTCTTCAAGTTTATTCCGAATTCCGAATTATATCCATCTGGGTGAAACAGCTAGCTCCCTAGCAAATTAATGGTCTGATGCTTCAGGGAAATGTAGAGCTAGGTTCTTAGTAGTAAAATGCACTTAGATGAAGAAAGGGTGCACAGAGGTGAATCCAGTTTGGTAGGATAGACGTTTTCATAGATCAAGGATTAATTTGGAAACAATAGGCTCCTAATAAAAAGCCAAAGCTATAATAGTTTTATTAAAACACATCTTGGAATATAGGATCAAATTCTCTCGGACTCAGCTGCAGCCCTCTGAGGAACCTGAGTAGAGTCACCATTTATTAGCAGAGGCGACTCATTAGAGAGGAGAGAAGAACTTGGTCCCGCTTGAGCTGGAACTTCGGCCCGAGGAGCTCAGGATCGGCCCCTTGCCGTGCCCCTGCCCCTGCCGCCCGCTGCAGCGCGGGAGCGGCGCTCACCGCGGGGAGAGGACCTCAGTCTGCGCCACCAGAACGCTCCACTGCCTCTAAAACAGGGATCCCCTGGCCAGCCAGCCCCAGAGCAGCACTACCCGCAGATGCTCAACAAATGATCGCCTAAAATACGAAACCCAGACTCTCATTTTTCTAGCTTTTTTTTTTTTTTTCCCTTTTTGTGGCAGCAACTTCTGGAGCTTAATCCCTCTCCAGGGTTTGCCCGTGCCTTGTCACGTCAGTAACGTCCTGCACAACTTAACGAGATAAACCCTGACAAGCTAATCAGGGGCCGGCGGCCGCTCCGCGCCCCGCCGCCGCCTGCGAGCCCGGCCGGCC